>NW_004955434.1:3181579-3189505 GCF_000276665.1 Chinchilla lanigera | reverse complement strand
ATGCTTATTTTTTCACAGTAGCTTTGTAAAATAATTTCAAGCCAGGGATTGTGGTGACTTCTGCCTTGCCTTTGTTGCCCAAGATTGCATATTCTAGGTCTCTTCTTGTTCCAGATGAATTTTAGGAATGTTTTCTCCAGATCTGTGAGGTATGGTAATGGATTCTGGTTGATCTTTGAGGTGCTTTAGAATTTTTATTTCTATTCAGGATGAGTTTAATTATTCAGTCATCCTAGGTTTTATTTGCCCTCATTATTCTTTTTTAAAAATAAATTCATTAAATAGTATTTTGCAACAAATGCAAATTGAGCACTGCTTCCAATTCTTGATTGACAATGCTATAGGCATGATATATGACCACCAAATAATTCAAATATATAAGAGAACTCCCAAACTGCTAGGCCAAGTTCGTGTTCTTTCAATTTGAAGAATGAATTCTAGGAACAATGGAGGTTAATAGCAGGAAATATTTATTGGGGGAAAGAAAGCTATGTTTATTAGGGGGAAAAATCTTCTGTCTAAGAGAGATAGAAGGAGTCCCAAGTGGGTTGCCAAGGACTCCGCTTTTCAAGGGACTTTTATAGAGCAAAACCATGAAGTGAGGTGAGTTTAATGTGGGAAAAACTATTATCAACTAACAAGATTACATATATAGTTGCTTAGATAATATTAATCCAATGAGAAATCATAAAGTGGGCATGGGGTGGGACAAAACTATGGTCAGCCAATAATATTACAAGTATAATTGCTTAGGCAATATTGATTAAATGGGGATCAAATGGGGGAGCAAATCACATAGCAAGTGTACATGGAAGGAACATGGACTTTTCCTGAAAGCGAGGTTTTGGTCGTGCAAGGCCATGGATACCTGTTTAGAATATCAATTACTGCTGTTCATCCTTAGGGAAAGTATGTAGGTTTAATCATTCTATCTGTTGTCTTGAGGTCTGGCATTTAATGAATGTACTTTGACCTACAGTTGTAATGTATTTGTACTGATTCCTTTCAAAAGCCTAACCCTGTATGCCTATAATATTTCTAACTAACTTAGCTGTCTATAATAACAAGATATGGGAAAGGCTGTAAGTTTTATGAGGAGAAAAATTATAATTAATTTTTAAAAATGTGGTATGACAGGCATTCACCACAGAATTTTACTGTAATTTCTTACTGCTTTAGAGAGTGTCTGTATACATATAAAATATGTGTTATATATATGTATGTATATTACATGCATTAAAATATGTAACTATACAGTCTAATTAGTTCTTTATATATGTGCTATTTTAGTGGATTCTTAAGTAGAATTACCTTTCCTTCCCCCATCATAATTCAAGTTTAGCCACTGTAACACCTGTTAACACAGCTAAGGTGAAATGCACTTTGAAGTATGCAAATCTAAGTGTCAACTATTCATCTTTTGATAATTTCTTTTTATGGGCAAAAGGTTTTAAAAGGTGAAAGATTTATTCAGTGTGAAGAGAAACCAGAGTGTTGGGCAAAAGATTTTAATGGCCACAACCTTTGAACTATGCAAAGAACCTAGAAAGTAGAATTCACTTATTGTAGCAGAAATTCTATACTGTCTCAATGACTGGCATTGTAATTTGTATAAGGGACATAGGTCTGCTATTAGGGATAAAATTGGAAATCAGTTTTGGTTTGGGTTAATGAAAGAATGAAAGATGGAAGACTGTATGTAAGCAAGTCAAGGACAACGATTCATTGGAGTGAAGACTGCAGTAGGGATTTGCCCAAGCCTCCAATTTAGTTGCTTTCAGTGGATGAATGTGTAAATTTTAGGATCTAATAAACTATACATTACTCTGAAACCTAGATTATCATTATTATTACTTTTTTTTTAGTATTAGGAATTGAACTCAGGGATTTCATACTGAGTTACATTCCTGGACCTTGCAAAAATTTTTTGTTTTGTGACAGGAGCTTGATGAATTGTTAGATTCCCAGGCTGAGCTTAAACTTGCAATCCTCCTGCCTCAGCCTCCCAGAGTGTACCACTATACCTGCCTTGAAATATCTATCTTTAGGTAAAACAATCCAGTATTAATATGGATTGCTTTAATGGTTTATCTCACCAGTAACAAAGACCATTTCAAAGAAAAACTGGAACTCAGATTTGATCATTGGTGTTATGGCTTATATCTAGATGTCTGCCCAAAACCTGATGTGCTCATATGTGGGGCTTTTGGGAGTGACTGGATCATGGCATGTGATACTGAATTAGTCCACTGATTGGTTTAGCATAGTTCTGGGTGTGGACTTACAAAGAGTAAGAACCACTCTGCATGAAGGTGGCAACAACCAATAGGTTTGCAGCTTGAATGGAATAAAAAGAGAAAGAAGAAGGAAGTTGTTCTCCTTCCTGCCTGCCATGCCATGAATTCCTGCCCCCCTGCCATTCCACCCTGCCATGGAGCCAGCCAACTGCAGACTGCAACTTCTATAAACTATGTGTAAAATAAACCTTTTCTCCTTTAATTTGTGTGTGTTGGGTAGTTTGTCCTAGGAACCAGAAAGTTACTAAGACAATTGTAGAAAGCCTTTTTAAGGCAGGAATCCCACTGCTTCCTGACTTGTGAACACCTACACTATACTTTATAAAACAATACCTAAGAATTATTTTCCATTGTTTCGATTACAGATATCTTAGTGGGCATAAAGTGGTGTCTTGTGATTTTGATTTGTATTTCCATAATGACTGATGATATGCAGAATTTTTTTATGGGCTTATTGGCCACTTTTCTGTCTTTTCTAGTGATGTCTTTATTCATATCCCTTGCTTCTATTTTCATTGTTATTTATCTTTTAAGATAACCTTTCATAACAATTTTCAAACATTTGAACACAATCTGGAAAAAATGATTTTGCTTGGGCTTATGAAGCACTGTGGAAGGTTTCTTTTAGAATCCAATTTTGGAATTTCTGTTTGAAAGCAATAACTGGAAACAGAATCCTAGAAGATCTTGGACATAAGAGCTATCATATGGAAACTGATGGTATGTATGCATACAGTATCTTTGATAATGGTAATGATGATGCAGTAAGTCAATAAAGGAATGCTAAGAACATTCATAAAATGCTAGGTAAATATGTTCTTTAGCTTTTTACCACATGGTTCTACTTTCCATTTGTTAGTAACTTCAGACTTGCTGTCCTGGAATCAAGCTCATCTCAGTTTTCAATACTTTTCCCACTGCTAAAGTATCCCCACTGAACAGCAAACCTTAGCCTGTTGCGCTTATGAGTTCCTTTGATAATCTAGTGAAGTCTAGACCATTTGATCAGAAAAAAATGTTACAAATATTTCCTATGACAGAATGCTAGGAAGAATTCTAATATCACTAATGAAAGTTTTCTTTCAGAAGATGCAGTAAAGAAGCTATGAATATTTAAGATGTTGTTGTTAAGTCTGTATGTGCATTTCCAGAAGACAATATCTATGTTGTATCTCTTTCTCTTTTATATTATATAAATTGTACTTATATAATGTACTTATAGATTACAATAAAAAATAAGGGTTGTAATTTTTCATTTAGCTTTCTTTAACCACCTGGAAACATACTGTTTTAGAATAACAGCTGGTATTTCTTGCTCTGTGCTTATGCTGGGTGGGTTTCCTGGCCTGGTTAGATGGACATACTCTGGTTACCAGAAGGATGTCAAGGATTCCCTGGTCATATGTTTTTCATCATGTGGTAGAAGAGACAGGTCTTGTTGACACAATGGTGGTGGCAAAGTTCCTAAGAGCAGTGGGTGGAAAGGCCTCTGTGGGTAAAGGATTTTCAAACATATACTTATGTCACATTTACTAAAGCCTGGCCAAAGCCTGGGGCCAGCCTAAGTCAGTGAGGGAGGGCCCTACACAGACAGTATATGAAAGGGGGGACAATTTACATCTATTTTTATGCAGTCTACCACAATACTTTTTGCACATGCCTGATGAGAAATTGCTTTTTGTACTAAGATCATGCTTACAGCTGTGTAGTAGTTCAGAGAATAGAGATAACATCTCCATTTATTTAAATTAGTGACATGATCTGGAAGTCATATGTCACTTCAGGGCCAATAATCTTGTTCCAAACAGTGGTACACATGGAGCTTAGCTTTGGATTGAGGCAAAACTCTTAGGGTCCACTCCAAAGACAAAGTAAATTCATTCACTCAGGGTCCTGAACATCTGCAGAACATAGAGTTGCTCCTTAGGCAGAAAGTGGGAAAAAACTGCAGAATAGAGACTAAAGGAAAAGGGGGGAATCTCTTACACCTATTGACTCATCTCTATTTCTTATGTCTCTAAAATTCTATCTCACTGCAATGAGCTATCAAAGCAGGGCCTCAAAGCAAGTCATCCAGGTTTGGAAGTTAGGGAAGGGCAACAGTTACCTACTGGAGGAGCTAGACTTAAATTGAGCCTAAGGATGGTCAGGGGCCAGAGTACAGAATTTATAGATGTACAGTCAGTTAACAGAACCTAGAGCTGTAAGAGAGGAAAGATCATCCTTGACACTATTAGGATCATTGGATGGACCTGAAAATCAAAATGGCAAAGGACGTATTAATGGATAGAAATATACCAATTTATTTAATGAGTTTTATATGACATGGAGTCTTCATAAGGAAATGAAGACCTAAAGGAAAAGTTAATCTTGTGTACTTTTAACACTGAGTTTAATGAAGAGGATAGCTGTAGAGACATAGGAGTAGATGACAGGTATGGGATAAACTGGGAAGAAACAAGAAAGGCTGTTTGCTCAGTTTCTTTACCTTCAGAGATAAGAATGAGGTTCATTTTCTCTGGGTGTGCGTTAGACGATTCACACAGAAGGGTCTTATGACCTACCTTAGGGGAAGATCAGACAATTCTTATGACTTGCTTCAAGGAAGAAGGGCAGAGAGACCTTCTTGCTACTGCAGTTTTTTCTAATTTGTTAAAACACTTGGTAGGGAAAGATGTTGTATTTTTGGGTAGCTTATTCTGAGCATTACCAGAACCAACATGTACTAGAATCATAACATCGCAACTCAGTCGATGTGTCTATGTGTGTGGGTATATGAGTATTATTATTTCTCTTTGGTATTTATGCCTCCAGTTGCTAAAATGGCTTGCTAAAATTAGAACCAAGGTCCTGTGGAAACAAGCCCAGTACTCTCTTCATATACTCAGCATTGAGACAAGTATGATTCAATTCTTAGTGATAAAGGAGATATTGTTCATGTAGCCTGTGACTCTCTGGTGTCTTGCCTTGTGGCCAGTTTGTTAAATGGCCACATAACTCATGGCCCACCCCAGTTCTCCCAACAGAAAGTCAGCTCTGCACTTCTCATGTAGTCAGACCATATCTTGCCTGATGTCATGTTCATGTGAATGGCTTGTCTTTCCACTGCATTTATCAACCACTGTTTTTATGAAGCAGAATTAAAGTGCTAAAAACTTGAGAATGTAATGGATCCAAAGAGGCTCAAAACAGAATTGTGACCAATTTTTTACTGCAGCATTTTGAAAAATATTCTCCCCCTCTGAAATGTTCCAAAGTTCCCCCATCAAGTCTACAATTAGGTACCCCTAACTTTGTTTTTTGTCTCTATTTAACATGAGTTCTTAGAGTGCAGGGACCATGCCTACTCACTTCCAGGCCACTGTACCAAGCACATAGTTGGCACTCAGAAATGCTGAAGGAATTAGCACAAAGAAGTCTGTCATAATCACATGCTGGTATGAATGAATGCTTGGGTCACTGATAAAAAATTGTCATTCATATGAACAGAATGGTCATGGTTAAAAATATTCAGATACTGCCATATTTGTCTTACCAAAGACTTCAGTGGTAACCTTGTGAAAAGGATGAAGTTGGCAGAATGAGCCTGAGAAAATTTTTCATCCTGTGCAGTAAGCCTAAATTTATAAGTATTCATCAATCTGACTGTAATAAAACCCTCTATATGGTAAGATAATGAATTGGATGTCTGGGAATAAATATTTAAATTGGTTGTGAGAGTTAATTGATTGTGTTAACTTGAATAAGAAAACGGGTTTGGGAAGCCTAGTGAGTCTGGGCTCTGCCTCCCTGACCAGCATGCAAGGGAGGCGAAACCTCGGGCACCCTCTGGGGCCTCAGTGGCTATCTGCCACACCCATAATGTGTGGTCCTGGACTGGGCTGAACCTCAGACATCTTCAGGAAGTCCTGTGAGTTGCAGCTTTGCATCCCTGACCAGCGTGCAAGGCAGGGGAAACCTTGGGCACCCTCTGGGGCCTAGGAGGCTCCCCACCACACCCATAGTGTGTCTTCCAGGGCTGGGCCAAATGTCAGACACCTTTAAGAACCCGGTGAGCCACTCTGGTGCCTCCCCTACTAGGTTGTGTGGCTCGTGGATCCCTGGACAACTTCTGGGGCCTTGGTAGTCACTGCCAGAACAACTCACACCCCCCTGGTAGCTCAATTGAAACCCGAACATAGTCAGTGGCCTCGGGGAGCTCACCCTCACCCCTCCCCTTCCAGTGTGGGAGGAAGGCTCTGTCCTGGGCAATAGTTAAAGCCTAGGTGAACTTGACCTGCATCCCCCTCTACTCTTGTGGAAGTTGGGCTGAACCCCAGACTGCCTCAGGAACACCGGCGAGCCTCCCCTGCCCTTCCTACAGACTCCTGGGAGCCAACTGAATGCAAGAAAGGTCGGGAGCATCTGGGACTCTACCTTGCCACCACTCACCAGCACAGGGGCTACCCTGAGCACTGGGGATCTTCAAACTCTCGCCCTGCCACTCACACACAATTAGGGCAGTGAAACTGCACTACAGGGAGTCTCTGGTTCTTCAAAAATGACAAAATGAAGGAGCAAAATGCAATACGAGACCTCCACACCATCCAAAACAAGTCCAGGTGTATGCACCTGAAATTTCTGAAATGATAGCAACTGAAGTAAAGAAACAACTCCATCAGGCCATAGAAGACATCAGATCAAAAATAATGTCTCAGGTGAGAAAAGAAATGACAATAATAATGAAAGAAATGTTCAGCATATCCAAGGATGATGTAGACAACAAAATAGAAGTGCATAGACAACTCAATGAAACCTTCAGGGAACAATATAGAAAAGGACTAGAAGGTATGAAACAGAAGCAAACAGATATCCAGGAACTTAAAAATTCCATTGAAAGCCTGCAAAACTGCCTGAACAAAGCTGAAGATAGACTTTCAGACCTTGAAGACAGCATTGCCAGTAATGAACATGAAAGGAGGGATCTCTTAAAAACAACAAAGAACCAGAAAATAACAATTCAACAACTGCAAGATGAAGCAAAGAGAAACAAAGTCAGATTAATAGGTATGAATGAAACAGCAGGTGTCAACACAAATGACATAGAAAGACTATTTGCAGAAATAATACCAGAAAATTTCCCAGGCATGGTAAAAGAATCAGACATCCAGATAAGTGAAGCATATAGAATTCCAGTTAATTATAACAAAAGTAAATCTACCCCCAGACATATAGTGATCAAGATCCTGGGAACTTAACAAAAGCTCAGAATATTAAAACTGTTAGAGAAAAGAAACAGATCACCTATAAAAGAAAGCCTATCAGAATCATGGAAGACTTCTCAGCACAAACCATCAAGGCAAGAAGAGCTTAGAATGAAGTATGTCAGGTACTGAAAGAAAACAACTTCCAACCCAGATCAATGTACCGTGCACAGCTATCTTTCAGATTTAATGGAGAAATAAAACATTTTTATGATAAAGAATAACTGAAAAAATTCATGAATGCCAAACCAATCCTACAAAGAGATATACTAGAAAGATATACTAGAAAGAGATAAAATGGACCACAACTTCAAGAACAACAACAAAAAGGAACCAACAAGCAGAGCAAGCAATTAAACAGAGGGAAAAAGGAGGATCCAACAGCA
>NW_004955434.1:3165621-3177344 GCF_000276665.1 Chinchilla lanigera | reverse complement strand
TTATGTCTACTGTTTTATCAAAGAATTACTTTCTTATTCCATTTAATTGTTTGAGCAAGCTTTCATTCTTACATCTGATAATCTGAGCAATGTAGTTGAGGATAGTGATATGCAGTGTAACAACCATTGTTGATTTGTATTAATTTGTCTTGAGACCCTGTATCACTTTGAATGTTCTTGCTTTGATTTGTTTATGTTCGTGACACTGGTTTGCTGCTACTGTTCTATTTTTTTTTTTTGCTTGTTTGATTTTCATGTACTATTCTCTTTAAAAAAAAAAAAGAAAATGGGTCAGCATAGTTCTGGGTATGGCTGAGGGGATTTACTGAAGACAGATTTTGGTATCAAGAGTGGGGTCATTTCTTGTGATTCTCCCTGGCCACGTGGTTCTGGAGCCTTTGGAACTGGTGTGCAGAAAGAATTTTAAAAGGTTTTGAGATGCCAGTTGAAGAAGCAGCCATAGAATGCTTTTAAATTGTACTTGATGGGACATTCTAGTTAGAGCTCAGAAGACCCAAGTGCTGATAGAAATGCTGGTGGTAAAAACCATGCTTCTCAGGTTTCTGCTAGAAACAAAGACTTCTTTGGCAGTTGGACTCTAGATCATGTATGTTATGATTGGTCTACATTTTCTTCCTGTCCAGGGACTTTGCCTAAGACTGAGATTAAGGGCAGTACTTATTAATCTGGCAGTAGAAATTTTGAAGCAATCTAATGAGGCTATGGCATGGCTACTGTTGGTTGCTTTTAGATCTATGGTGCAAATCAAGAACAAGGAACCCAGAAGAATGATTTAAAATATTTTGCATTAGGCCAGAAAGGAAGCTTCAGTTAAATTATAAACTGCAAAGATGGAGCAGAGGAGAACTTTGTTGAAGTGGGTGAACAGGACAATAGAAAAGATGGCCTGAGGACATTACAAGAACCAATGAGACTCTGTCCTTTGCAACCTCAAAATTGCAAAGATGAAAAACTTTGACTTGAGAAGCGATCCCTAGAGCAACACGTTTCAGAATGGCAGTGGTCTACAGATTTTTTCCCTTGGAATTGAGTTCATGGCACTCAGCAACCCAGGCACTTGATTTCTACAGACAAGAGAGAAAGAAGCCTGGCTACTGCTCAAGCTTGTGGCAGACTCTGGAGTTATCCACATGGTGCTGGTTTTAGGTGCATGCAGAATGCAAGAGTTGTGGGGTCAGGTCTAAACTCTAGTGTTCTTTTGCTTCTGCCCTCATGTTGGCAGTATGAAAATTGGAGCTGTTCCAGACCTCACATCCAAGCATGAAAATGCCAAGAGGATAATGTTTGAATAGCTCTTCTTGAGTTAGTGTCTTGATATTTGGAAACTCTTTTTCAGAAAGCTCCTCCATACAATCTTAGAGACCAGCATTCGATTCCTCCAGCTTCCCAGTGAAGGAGAATCTGATAGGCAAATCAGAATCTCCTCCTCAACTGTGAATGGAGTCAACTTTCTCTGGATGCTGTTTGGTGGTTACCTGAGGAAAAGCAGGGTCCTGTTTGGAAGGAAGGAAGCAGCATACAGATTGTGGAAAGATAGCCAACAAAGGAGTCACATAGATGCTGGCTGTCCCTTTGCTTCACACAAACAGATGCTACTGTGGTTCTACCAAACAACACATTAGTTTCTGTAAGAAAGAGGGGGGGGAGAGAGAGAGGGAGAGAGAGAGGCAGAGAGGCAGAGACTGAAAGAAAGAAAGAAAGAAAGAAAGAAAGAAAGAAAGAAAGAAAGAAAGAAGAAAGAGAGAAAGAAAGAAAGACAGAAGAAAGAGAGAAAGAAAGAAAGAAAGAAAGAAAGAAAGAAAGAAAGAAAGAAAGAAAGAAAAGAAAAGAAAGAAAGAGAGAGAGAGAGAAAGAGAGAGATGACATCAAACCACACTGGGTATATTGGTTTGAAGTTCTGGGGCAGTGAGGGTGGGTATAGTAAACAACCTATGATAAGTTACTGGAAACCTTTTAAATGTTTGCCGTGACATCTGATCCTTCTCATCTTTTTCTTGTGTCCTTCTATTCACCCAGGCCTTCACATTCCAACACCAACTATCTTCCCTTTTCTATTTTTGGAGTAAACTTGCATCCTATTTGTCAACTTATGCAGAGAAGCTCTATGGTGTTTATTCAAGGACCTACAAGTCCATCTTCTACCCTCAATGGACTTATCATTCATTCACTCACAAGTTGTTGAGACAAGAAATTTTCTTCAGCTGTACTACTGATTTCTATTGCTTTATTGAAAGGAACAGTTAATGTTTAATTGTTTGATCAGTCTTATATGTGTGTGTTTGTTTATCTGAGTAACCAATTTGAAGATATCAATATGTAATACAACAACCATTGTTAATTTCCTGTCACCTTGTCTGAAGAAATTCTGTATTGCTTGTGTTGTTCTTGTGTATTTTGTAAATGTATGTGTGTTTGTTAATATGCTTTTGTTCTTTTATCTTTAAAATAAAAAAGAAAAAAAGAAATTTTCTTCTATTACACAAATTCTATAACACTATTTTCTCTGAAAAAGTAGTTTTTTTGAGACTTGGTATTTTAAATAATATTAGTAAAAGTTCGTGTGTGACTGATTTCACAAGTGATTTTAAAGGATCAGAGGGCTGAGACTGTGTATTAGTGGTAGACTTTCTAATCAACAACAGCAGTAACTGTAGTACTGAGCTGGAGCTTCTCATAGGCTGCTCATCTCTAGCTGGCAGGAAAAGAAACTTCTTATGTTCAAATTGAAGTAATCTTCCATTCCAAATTAATGTCTTCTGTCTCCTATTGCTCTCAAGGTTGCCACCATCCTTCCACCTGCTTTTAAAAAATTTTCTCCCTTGCTCTTTACACTAATCTAAGATACCTTGAAATTTGGTCAGGGGGAGTTAATAGATGTTTCTGGAAGAAAAGTGTCCTGTGGCAAAATGCTTTTGAAGCACCCTGTCTGGAGCATCACTACACACATTCAAATATTAAACACCCTGAGAAATTCTGTAGAACAGCAGGCAGTTAAACCCTATTTCAGATTTGTTAATCCAGGTTTATTTCATTCCATATCATTTTCATAGGAAATTCCTACTAATATATTCTAGAATATTCATCTTTAATGGAAAATAGTAGAAAATGTTCAGCTAAGCAATTTTTAAATAAGGCTTCAGGGCAAAATTAAAATTTATTGAGGGCGTATGTAGGTGACATATAACTTGTTTAAGTCTCAGTTCTACTACTAAGAGAAAAACCCTAAGTGCCTCTTTCAGCAGGCAGATTTAGAGAGAAAGCTAACTTTTTGGTAATGAAATAAAAAGGGTAAATTGGCCTTAAATATTAAGGTAATTGGCATGTCCTTACTCTGTACTTTCTTGCTTATCTTCCTATACAAAGAATAAAGGCTAGCTTCCTCTCCTTTAAGTTGTCAAAGCTATTTGCATAACTTTTCACTTGAAAGTTTTCATTAAGTATCTGTAGAACTCATGGAGCAAGGTTTCCACTGTCATTTTTTTTTGTGTGTGTGTGTTTTGTTTTTTGTTTTTCTCCGGAACCGGGAACCGAACTCATGACCTTGCGCTTGCCAGGCAGGCACTTTGCCACTGAGCTAAATTCCCAGCCCCTCTACTGTCATCTTAATGGAGGCAGAATTGAGTGTTTGTAGGTCATAATTATTCTATATTGCAGACTAGGGATTAACCAGGGTCTTTTTACTTTAACAGTTAATGGGTTCAATTCATGTAGGCACCTCATAGGTGTCCCTTTATTAGACTGTTAAGATTCTCTGGGATATAGTCTTAACCTAAGCTCAAGAACTATCAGGAAAAAATGCATTTAATTAAACTCAAGTCTACACAACTAGGTAGAATGAGTAATTAGAAAAACAATAGAAAGGGATAACGTGAAGTAATTTTGGAAGATATGGGAGAAGAGAAATTCAAGTTATAATTGTATCTCTCTGAGAAATTCAGAGAGATAAAGAATGAATTATTTTTCAATATTTTATTCTTTAGATGGCTCCTAGCAGACTTGATTCAGGTTGTATATAACAAGATGGCTGATAAGATACTAGTAATGAAAAACTTGATTAGACTATTTCGATGAGAACCAAGATTTGGTTACAAGGAAGCTGTTGGTCACATGTATATAGTAGTTTTTCATAAATTGACACACATAATACAAAGAAATCTTTCTTTTAAAAAATAAATATAAAATATAAAAATTGGAAAACATTTTTCTGTTTAAGCCACCTGAATAAAAGAATATAGAGTAACTGTAAAGGATATTTCTTTTCAGGAAGCCTTTCTCATAAGTAGTTTAAAGTCCACTGGAGTGTACAAAAAAATTCTTCTATAAAGCAAGAAAATAGAAAAATGGTTGGCAGTTCAGGTTTTTGTTGAACAGCAAAAGAGTGGCTGTGAAAGAAAAAACTGAAAGAAACAAGTAGGTGAAAGGCACAATAAGATGATAAAATAAAGCAGATGAAGTGAATGTGGAGGCACATTTAATACCTCTCACTTCAAAGAAACCAGGCAGAGAAAATGATCTCGAGAGAATGCCAGACAGATGGCATGCTAAAGAATCTGGGATTTTTCTGAAAATGGGCTCACCTCAGTTGAAGTCCTGGAGTGGGGGGAGGTATTTTCTTGAGTAGGGGATAACTGGATTGGCTCCCTCTCAAATAATGCAAAGTGGAAATGGTGATTATTCATGAAAAAAAATTAATACAAAAATGTACATCAGCTGCTCAATTTAAAGTGAATCTGTCTGAAAATTTCTGTTATGTTTAAATCTAAAGCATCTCTTCTAAGTTTCCAGTATTCAGAGGTGGAGCTTTTGGAAGGTAATGGTAGTAGGAGTACTCTACCTTCACCAGTGGGTTAATCCCTTGTGAGATCATCATTTGGTAGCATTATTGGGAGGTAATATGAACTTAAGGAGTGGGGGCTACTTGAAAAGAGTAGGTTAAGAGGGGATGACCTTGGGGACTATATCTGGCCCCTGACCCCTTCCTTCCTCTCAGGTTCTTTTCCTCTCTGCTCTCTGCTTGCCACAAAGTGAGCAGCTGTCCTCTGCCACACCACCTGCCATGATGCTTCTTCCTCACCAAAGGTCCAAAGGCAATGGAATGAAACCTCTGAAATGATGAGCCGAGATAATCTTTCCTTCTCTAAATTGCTTTTCTCAATATTTGGTCACAGCAATGAAAAGCTGAGTAGCACACAGTAGTGGAGATCCTTAGAGAAATGTTTGATTAGAAGATGTAGTAGGGAATATCTGAGCCTGGATCATCTTGTAGTTTTAGATAGTAAACACATACATATGTGTAGGGTAGGAAGGAGCTGTCAAAGTACTGTAAGGTTTGACTGAGAGAGCTCCAAATGGTCATAGTTAGAACATACTTTCAGCAGCAAAATAAATAACATAGTACTGACTTTTAACCGAAAGTAGAAAATAAGCATCTGAGTCCATATTGACATAAACAAAGGATTAAATACATAAGTGGAAAAGAACAAATTTCCCAAGCTTTATGATGTGGAATTTGCCTTCTTCCCCATAAGTCAATTTTTTTGAGTGCAATATCTTATTTTTTAAATAGTAAAAATTCTATATGAAGTTAGCACAGTTAGTGGTTCCAAATAATATCTGGTGAAAAAACAAAGCAAATAGATAATTGCATTCCACAGGTACAAAAATACTGTATAATTTCATCTATTAAAAGTTAAAATAAATAATAAAAACAAAACTGATCTAGACTGCTAGAGGCCAGGTGGCGGTTATCTTCGGGAGGGATCACTGGGGAAGGCAGTAGGCTGTGTAAACGAGCGTAATGCTCCTTCTGCTCTGTGCAGCAGGCACTATACTATGTTCATTTTGTTAATAGGATGTAAGCTTACAATTTTTTCACATTTTAATACATGCATCATATTTTAGTTAAAGAAATTATTTTAAAAAAGAGGTTGAACTCAAGAGGTTTGCCAATGTTCTTTTCAAAATTTATTTCAGTATGGGCTATCAGTGCTTTCTGAATAGTAAACCCTTTCCGTAGCTAAGGACCTTGTGGTCCTGCATTGTTAGAAATGTACGTTGTCTATGTATTCACTCATTCTATGATTACCTACTAAACATCTACTGCTGGCACTGGGGAAGGATTGACCTGCCTCTATAACCATAGATCATACCAGAAGCAGATCTACAAACAGAGAGTTGTAAAGTATTAGGATAATTGGTATGAAATGTGTACAAATACAGTGAGATTCTGGAGATGTTCTTTGGTCTCCTAGGGGAAATCAGAGAGGTTTTCTCAATAAAGAGCAGCATGTAGGCTGATATATGAAGACACTGACACATGAAGTTTACATATTTGGCTAAAAGGGAGTGAGGGAGAGTGGGAGGGAATTCCAGACAGAGGTACTGGTCAGAGAAAAGTCATAAGGACGTGATACACTTGGGACAGTTTTTGAGGTTTGGGAGAGTGGTGTGAAGTGATGGGAGTTGAGGAAATAGAGGAAGGCGTTAGCCAGATTATGAAAGGCAAGGCACACCATGCACAAAAGCACTTCATTCAGGAGGTGATGCACTTTAAACCATTGAATAAGATGGCAAGAAATGTGGTGGATGATAGCTCAGAGGCAGTGTAGAGGAATGCCTGGAGGGGACATGACTAGAAGAAGATAGTGCAGGAGAAAATGATGCAGGAGAACAAGGGTGCAGGAGAAAATGATGACAGAGTGGGACAGAGAGCCGCAGACTGTGCTGCTTCCAATTTAGAGTTGCCAGGTCTTGGTGATTAGCTAGATGGTATCTTACATACTTCTCTCATTGTTGAGACAAAATACCTGACACTCAAAGTTAAAGGACGGAAGGGTAGGCAGAGGGGCAGGGGCAGAGACAGCAGAAGCAACAAGGAGGTAAAACAGAACTAGATTTTTTTTTTTTATTAAAGTAAGTAGTTCTGCAAGATTAAAAAAGGGAAGTTGAACTAGATTATTGTTTACACCAAGATGTTATGAAAGTACTGTGACAAGTGAAGGTATCAGACTGTGGACTGGGTGTAAGAAAAATGAAAATTTACTAATGTGGAAAGATATGGATCATTTAGTGAATAAAGCAGAACATCTACAATGTAATTTTGGTAAATTACACCTATGTTTGTAAAAAACAGATATGAAAGGATACACAATGAACTCTTAAGAGAGGTAAGGTCTGAGATATTTTTATTTTCTTATACCTATCTGTATTTTCTTACTTTTATAATGCATTTATATTTCTCTGGATGTCAAAGCATTACTTTTTGTTTCAAAAATTAAAATGAAGACAAACTTAAGATAAAGTTTAAGAAGAATAATTTTATTCTATTCTGTTCTAAACTCCACACAAGAATGAAATAGCTTTCTGGGTCAGTTTTCCAGGGCTGCCACAGAAAGCATTACAAGCTGAGTAGACTGAACAAGAGGAAGGTATTATCTTGGCAGTTCTGGAGGAGGCATGCTAAACAGGGTGTCCAAGTGTTCTCTCTGGGGGATGTGAGGGAGAATCCCTAATCTATGCTCCTCTCATAGGTTCTGGTGGCTTGCTGGCCCCCCCTTTTTTCTGCCTTCATTGTCTTGTGTTCTTCTTCTGTGGATGTCTAGTCCAAATTCCCCCATTTATAAGGACATCCGTGACATTGGACTAAGGGTATGCCTTCTTTGCTGTGACTTATGTATTAGTTTCTCTTCTGTCATTGCTGAGACAAAATACTTGACACCCAAAGTTAAAGGGGGAAGGTTTATGTAGCTCACAGTTTGTAGAAGCTTCAGTCTATAATCAGCTGGCTCTAACACAGGGTGGCACAAGACAGAGGGGCACCTGTTCATGGTCCTGGAAGACAATAAAAGCAAAAGAGAAAGAGACAAGACTAATTTTGTCCCTTGTACTGTATGCAGGCTACCCACCCTAGGGCAGGTATAATACTCATACCCTTAATCCTAGCCAGAATATGCCAAACCAGTCAGTGGACTAGATCACTAATCACACACCCTTAATCTCAGCACACACTCTAGATTCAGCCACCTTTGAAAAAGTCCTATGACCGTATGAGGCTTTGGGAGGACATCTAGATACATACCATGACAATTTAACTAATTAAATCTGAAACAACTCCCCTGATAAATAAGATCACTACAGATTCACCTTTATAGATGTGTATATTTTATTTGGGTTTGAACTCAAGTATCCACAGACTAAATACATTTTTGTGTGTAGAAATAGTACCACTTCTGACAAAATTGAGAGAAACATTTAAAACATGCACACAAATTATTTATTACTGGGAAAAATACTGACTTTGAGAGAATTAGTGTTGGTCTCATAAACAATTTTTGCTAACTATGTAATAATGAGAAATAAAGGTTTGGTAGAAAAATATGTATTTTCTTTCTAGATTTGGTAGACATGGCCATGGCAAGTTAATGTTTAATTCTGTGGTTTGGTTAATGTTTAAATCTGGCTCCCTCTACTGGAGATTATTTTTTATATGAATATATATATATATATATATATATATATATATATATATATATATTCCTTTTAACTATGGTCCAGAAAGCATATACCCTACAGGATAAGATTCACAGCTCAGAATTCATATAGAATAGCGCTTCATTGACCAACTTATGGTTTGTAATAGGGAAAACCTGTAAATCTCATTATTCATAAGTCATTCACCATTGGGCACTTCAACAGAGCTAACATTTAATCCAGCCAGCCAGTAGGGTAAATAACATGACCTTGACATTCAATCTTTCTCTCCCTGGGACATGGGCTGCTGATCTGAATTTAGCATTTCAGTACTGGAAGGAAGCCCTAGAGATACTTCAGCTTGACTCTTCATTTTCCTGGTGAGATAGCTGGGGTGCAGAGAGGAAGTGATTTCCCTAGAGCATGCGATGCTGAGAACTTCAATGTGAATATATTATGAATTACATATTATGTACTTCTGTAACATTTTACAATGGTTAGTGCATTAACTCAAGTTATGAATATATCTTAATGGTCCACTCTATATCAGATACTAAGAGCTCTATAGTACAAAGATGTATGAGACGTGACCTTTGCTCCTCACAGAGCTTGCTGTTAATTAAATTGTGTGAATGATGATCTTAGGTTAGACATAGCTTTCAGTTCTACAACTCCAAATGGCCAATTAAATAATGCTTTTCATATTAATAAGTTCTTTTTCTTGGCTGCTGTTTGATCATTTCTTTGCCTAGCCACATAATCTTGATTAGGTGTTGGCTCCTATAGGACTTTTGAGTTTTGACTGTTTTACTAAGCTGAAAATGTATTATTTTTAAATAGGAATGTTGGAGTCCAATACATGCTGAGCTGGAGTTCATACTTTTGGTTTTGTTGTTAATGTATTGAATTGTCCTGGCAAATGACCCAAATGAAGGAAAACGTCAGAATCTCCATAAAGTTATTTATTCCCTGGAAAGCATGTCTGAACATCTAGTGGTATTTATTGGTACAGTTGTATCAGCCTTAAATCCATCTAAGAAGTTCATGCAATTCTTTTGTAATTAGTGCACTACTTTTATCTGGCCACTGTAGTATCACAATTATATACCTGTATATATGCATAGACCCTTACCAAGAGTTAACTAGTAAGCAGAAAGGGAACGAGGCTCTCGAACAATTCTGACTTTAGACTACTTTACTGATCACTTCTTCTACTGCCCACAGAAACGGTATGAAGTTAGTGTTCATACGGAGGTGGAACACTGTCCTGACTGTCAGAGCCTCGAACTCAGCTATACCATTTGCCAGCTAGATTACTATGGAAAGTCACTGAATCCCTACACATTCCTCATGGAGTGGTTCTGATGATCATTGAATGAACATACTTGAGGTCATTAGAACAGATCCTGGTACAGAGTAAGCATGTATATGTGCTCATAAACATTATTATTACTTGATTTGTATGTGCAAGGAAAAACGACATGGTGATTATGAATTCTAAAGAAAGATCCAAAAGGTGATTTATAAAATGAAGTCATTTAGGTAAATCCCAGTTCATGCTGGCTCTGGCCGCAGATGTGAGTAGTTATTCCTTGGGAAGAGTGCCCTCTTCAGTAACTATAGGATCCAAGTGAGATTTCTTCGTGCTAACCTAATGAGCTAAATGCCAATCTCCTGCTGTGCCCACATCTTCTGCTCAGAAAATACAAAAGTGTTATGGAAATGATTTTAAGTCCATCAAGAGAGGGGAAAAACTTAATGTCAAAAGTCAAAGAAGATACAGTTGAGCACATTACATCTCTTTTCTTCATGAAACAGCTTCAGAAATCACATTCATTGCTATTTTATACTTATTGGTAATTTTTAGGTTTTAGCATCAAAAGAAGATGCATTTGCAACAAAAGGATTCTGTGCTCTTAATATGCTCAAAGTAGCAGCAGGCATTCTGCTCAGCACCCCCACCCCCAATAAAAAACTTTAAACAATAGGAAATACCTTTCAGAACTGAGATTCATTCTGTGGTTCAGCACTACATCATTTTCATCAAGGTAGACGTAAATGCGATTATTGCAAATGACTGGAGTTTTTCTAAGCATTTAGCTTTTAAAACTCAGATGAAACTTAATCAACTGTTTCCCATTTTATATCATTGATGTCTCTTATTCTGCACAGACCAGAAATCAAGCTGAGCTTGAATTAAAATCCAATTTCTAGGCTGCTTCTGAAAGATAAAAAGACTAATTGGTTTGAAGCTTCTTCAAAGCTTATACAACAGGTTGAGTTTTAGATGTTTAATCATTTGCAGTACTATATAGTGTCTATCCAATTACTGACAAATCCAAATCTTCTCTGAGCTGTTTTATCTTACCGCCTGTGATCTCACCAGAACAGATCACCATTTCACCATAAGCATCTTGTCGCTGTTAATTAGGGATCTTACACCAGGCCACTGTTACTGCAACCCTATTTAGCATTAATGAGTAGGTGACACATGCCAGAGCCCTTCTGCTGTGAATTAGCACCAACTAAACTCATTCAAATGGAGAGCTGAACAACAGTGTGAGGAGTTCTGCCGATCTGCTGCACAGAGAAACTAGTGAAAATCATTTTAAAAGGAAAATTTAAGATCTCTGGAAATGGTCCCCAAGAAAAACAGCAAATGAAGAAATAACTCTTCAAGAACATCCATAGAAGATTGGTAAGAAGTATGACAGTGTTTGATACTTAAATCCTGTCCAAGCTCAATGAGGTAGAAACAATAAATGAGGAATGAACAGAATTTCCTTAACCTGATAAAGAGTATCTACAAAAACTCCCTTAAAGCTAGCATCATACTTAATGGTGATACTTTCTTCCCACATCCAGGAGTGTGACAAGAATGCCCACTTTTACCACTTTCATTCAACATTGTACTAAAGGTTCTAGCTAGAGAAGTTGGGCAAGAAAAAGAAGATATTCAGATTGGAAAGGATCTAGGAAGACTATCTCTATTTATAAATAACATGCTCGTGTATGTAGAAAATTTTAAGGAATCACTAAAAGCTATTGGAACTAATGAAAAAAAAGTTAGCCAAGTTTTCAGCATACAAATCATTGTATTTTTATACATATGGAACAACCCCAAATGAAATTTTTTTTTTATTTTAAAGATAAAAGGAGGGAAACATTAACAGACATACCACATTTTACAACATATCACAAGCACAATACAGACAATACAGAGTTACAAACAA
>NW_004955434.1:3154567-3159976 GCF_000276665.1 Chinchilla lanigera | reverse complement strand
CAGTCTGTAATGTCCGCGGGGTCTTTGTTCTGGCGTCCTGGCCTCCGGGATTGGATGGGGCCTACGTGGTTCTGTGCGTGCTTTTCAGCTGGGAATCGTGGTGGTATGAGTCCAGCCCACACTCGGTCCCAGGAGCCCTGCCACTCCCGGAGAACTTGCTGCCTGGGCGCAAGGCGCGGGGGGGCCCAAATGAAATTTAAAAAACAATTCCATTTACAGTAGCACAAAAAGAATAAAATATTTTGGGGCAAAATTAACAAAAGGCACAGGATGTACACCTTGAAAACTACAAACCACAGCTGAAAAAAATTAAAGATACAGATAGATCAAAAACCATCACACTTCAGAAGACGTAACATTATTAGGGTGATAATGCTCCTCAAATTAATCTATGGATTCAACACAATTTCTCATAGAATCCCAGCAGATTTCCTTCTAGAAAATGATGAGCTGATTTTAAAATCTGTATGAGATCAAGGAGTAAAAATAGATGAAAATAATCCCAGAAAAGAATAAAGAGAAAGACCCATACTTCCTAACCTCAGAACTTACTACAGGGCAATAGAAGTGAAGGCTGTGGTACTGGCACCACAGTAGGCATGTATATTCATGGAATAGAACTGGAAGTCCATAAATAGAGGCATACATCGATGTTCATCTGCTTTGTGGCAAGTGTGCTATGAGTATTGAATGGGAAAAGGATAGTTTTCTCAACAAATGGTGCTGGTACCCAACTGGATAACTACCTGTAGAAGAATGAAGTTGTGGTGGCCCACATCTGTAACCCCAGCCTTTGGGAGGTAGAAGTAGGAGGATTACAAGTTAGAGCACAGCCTGGGCAACATAGCACACCGTATATAAAAATAAAAAAATAATAAAATGGGCTGGGGATGCAGCTGGAGTCTATCACTGGCACCCCCCCCACAAAAAGAAGAATGAAGTTGGACACTTACCTCACCCTATATACAAAAATCATCTCAAAATGGATCAAATACCTAAATAAAAGAACAACATGAGATTTTTAGCAACATTATCAGAGTAAATCTTCACAATCTTGAATTGGACAAAGTACTTTTATGTATGACATCAAAAGGAAAAAATTTAAATTGTACTTCTTCAAATGTAAAAACTTTTCACATCACAAGACAGCCAGGAAAGTGAAAGCTTACAAAACAGGAAAAATATTTGCAAAATGTATCTGATAAGAGACTTGTACCTAGAATATACACAGAACCTTTATGACTCAATAATAAGAGTTAATCCAATTAGAAAAATAGGCAAATGATCAGAATGGACATTTCTCCAAGAAAGATATTCAAATGACCAATAAACACGTGAAATGATGATAGACATCACTAGTCATTAAGAAAATGCAAATCAAAACCATAATTAGATTATCACTTCACAGTGACTAAGATGACTAGAATAAAAAAGGTAAATACTGACAAGTGTTGTTGACCATACAGAGCATTTGGAACCCACATACACTACCAGTGAGAATGTAATGTGGTGTAGTTGTTTTGAAAAATGGTCCGACAGTTCCTGAAATGATTAAACAGAGTTACTGTACCCTCTAGGGATTCTACTCACAGTTATATACCCAAAAGAAAGATGTCCACACAAAAACTTATACATGAATGTTCATAGCAGAATAATTCACAGTAGCTTAAAGTGAAAACAACTCAAATGTTTATCAATAGATGAATAAACAAAATGTAACATATCCACAAAAGGATTATTATTCAGCCAAAATAGGAATATATGCCATTTGGATGAACCTTTAAAATATGCTAAGTGATAGAAGTCATACGCAAAAAAAGTACATATCATAAGAGTCCATTTATGTGAGCATCCATAATAAGGATATTTATAAGGATAGAAAATAGATTAGTGTTTGCTTAAGGCAGAGGCAAGAAGGGGTGGCTATGAGGGTAGTAATAAAGGGCATGGAGCTTCTTTCTGATGTAATGAAATGTCATAAAATTTATTCTGGGATGGCTGCACACATGAATGAGTAGAAAATGAAAACAAAATATGAAGGAGTAGACTTTAAATGAGTGGATGGTGTGGTGTGTGATTTGTATTTCAGCAGCACAGCTTTAAAGATAAATGAAGGGTTGCCAGAACAGAAAGTAGGAATATAGGAATGAAACATGAAATAATGTGGTACCAAACTCAGGAAAATCTTGGCTACTGTGGCTTTTTTGCAGCAGTGAGGGAAAATGCCAGGATATTGAGCTACCCATGACATTTACTGATGTGCTGAAGTCACACTGAAAATGATAAAAATGCCTGTAGACCTTTCTCCCTAATGCTTTGAAATAGAAGAGATTCAAAGGCAGAGACCATAAAACTCTGTTGTGTTTAAGGGCCCCCATCTTCTTAGGGTCCCAAAGTATTTGTACATTAAAACTCATACTGTCTTTTTAAATCCAGTAGTGATAAAGTGTTATCACTGTTGTGTTTAGAGAAAAGAAGCATAGAAAATTTATGACTAACTTTTCACATCACAGGACAGCCAGGAAAGTGAAAGCTTACAAAACAGGAAAAAATATTTGCAAAATGTATCTGCTGAGAGACTTGTCTCTAGAATATACAAAGAAGATTTATGACTCAATAATAAGAGTTAATCCAATTAGAAAAATAGGCAAATGATCTGAATCAGCATATCTTCAAGAAAGATATTCAAATAACAATAAACATATGAAAAGATGATTGACATCACTAGGTGTTAAGACAATGCAAATTAAAACCATATGCACGTGTTCCTAAATATTATTTCATTTAAAAGCTTATGTTGTCCTCCACCAAAAGTAAATTCCATGAATTGTTCATTGAACAAATGTTTATTGAATCCCAGCAGTATTCCAAGAGCTATTGTAGGAGCTTGGGATACTTCTGGGGGAAAAACACAAAATGTTATGGCTTCTTGAAATTTATGTTCTATTAAGAGGTGATAATAAAAAAAATATGCATAAATCAGTGAGAGGGTATATTTGAAAGTATACAGACTTATAGAGAAAATAGACCATGAGAACAGTAACTTGTATTCTGTCTTTGGCAGTGAATATTGACTGGTTTTTTTTTCTGGTACCGGGAATCGAACTCACGACCTTGTACTTGCCAGGCAGGCGCTGTGCCGCTGAGCTAAATCCCCAGCCCCCAACAGTGAATATTGATTGAACACATGAATAAAGCAATGAATGAATAGATATAGTTTGGTTACATACTGTATGTTCGGCTTCTAATGCTTTGCAGTTTGCACTTCAGAACTTTTCCTTTCCTTTGTTTTTAATAGCTCTAGTTATACAAAGATCTTAACATCTCTCTTCTTCTTGCTCAGGTTAGCTGTTTAAGAGGAAGTAGAGTATATTGGTTAAGCACAAGATTCTCTGGAGCCAGACTGTATGGATCCACATGCCAGCTTTGCTATTTACTTTTTAAAACTTTAATTATAGTTATTATTATTTATAACAAATTTTAATTGCACCATTTTATTTGACTACAACCTGAGGGCTTTTGTTTTGAAGACCTTCCTGCTACAAACGATTTTGATGTCATTTCTTAACTTCATTAGGATAATTTCCTGGAGCTCTTACATTCAGTCAACATTTATTATATATCAGGTTGTTGCAGGAAACTGTTTTAAGGGTATTAAATAATGATTTGCTCACCAAAGATGGATGTTAATGATCCTTTTCCACTGTCAGTAGGAAATGTGACATCTAGAGTCTATGCAGGATTCACATCTTTGTCATCTGGGACTATCTTATTCATATCCAGTGTCCTCAGAACCTTGCGTAGTAGCTGGCACATATAGATGTGCAGAATATGTTTGATGAATTATTATCCAGGGAGAGCAATCAATCATATATCCAAAAAGCGCTTGGTAACAACTGATTGAACATTTTGTTTCAAGTGTTGGAGGTTGTTGTTGGATGTTGGAGGATGGTCTAGTTTTTCTGGGCTCCCTTTGGGACCACAAAATTTTTCATGAAAGAGGACCATATAACCCGTAGCTTGTAGCAGCTCAGAGACATGCCGACCTGAGGTGAGATACAGAAAGCAGCTCTTTTCTTCCTTCGAAGTGCTTTCAAAACACCTGCAGTTTTGACTTTGTGAGCTGGTTTTGCAGTTAGGTGTTCTGGTGATAGTCTCTTATTTTTTCTTTCTGTTGGTCCTGTGTTTTAAAAGTAAAACAAGAGTAGGGTTTCTTAAGACATCTCACTCAAATAGTAACTTCCTAGCAATGAGAGAAGGCTATCAGGGAAGTTCTTCTGCTGTTTATTTCCCTCACCACAGATAGAAAGAGTAAGTATGAAGATGTTTTGGTTACCATGGATACCAAGGCTTTGAGATGATACAATCCTTTTAACAAGCCGGTTCAGTTTGCTGTCTTTTCCCTTGAATATGTCTACCCAGCATATCTCTTCCTTCCTACACCAGAAAAGGTGATATGGGGAAATAAACTCTATCTCTGACTTTCCTTCAAAGAGGGAAAACTGACTGACTTAGTGCCACACAATTATATACAAGCGTTACAACATAATCTACCCACTTGTGATGTTTAAGTCTATTTCATCCAATCTTCACAAACTAAGTTAATTATAAAAAGTATATAATCATCTCCTCAACATTCCTTTGCTTAATTGAATCAGACTTAAAATAGAATCTCTATAAGATGTATAATTTTGAAGACAGCATTAAATTAATTGTTGTATAGAAAAGTCTTCAAAAGAAATTCAAAAAGTGACAACTTATAGTTCAAGGGCATAAGAAAAGTCTGTTCTCTTGTGTGAAAGTAGACTTTTTGCTAAGAACATACATTTTTAAAAGTTTAACCTGCTAGTTAAATCAGCATAGACCTGCTTTTTCAAGGGAATAATTTTCATGGACTTATAAGAACTTAATTCGTTTTTTAACTCCTGCTTTGGTCTGTCATCACTAATTCTAACCTGTACTTCTTTTTAGAGAGAGGTTGAATTTATTATATAATTAGAAAATCTAGGAAACAAACATGTTTTCTGGACTGTTATGCTGGAGATGAAGTGGCTGGCTTATGCATCCCTCAGGGGAACCTCTGCTCTGAACCTCATCATCTGAATATCAAAAGTCAGATTATTTTCCAAAGCCTCTTGACATCCTAAAATATCTACATTGATTTGAAATTTATTTACATCTGCAATTGATACCCCGCATCAAGGTTAGAAATTGTTGTAAATGGGTTTACTGAGTTCAAAACCTAATAGAAATTTCTTTAAAAAGCTTTAAAATTACAAGCCTGCCAGCAACTTTATTTGCATCCTGCACTACATTCGAAGTAATTTTAAATTTTCAGTGGAAAATAGGAATTAGAGCACATTCACGTCAGTCATTTCTTTTTTTTTTTTTTTTTTTTTTTTTTTTTTG
>NW_004955434.1:3143904-3154467 GCF_000276665.1 Chinchilla lanigera | reverse complement strand
TTGGTTTTTCTCCGGTACCGGGAACCGAACTCACGACCTTGCGCTTGCCAGGCAGGCGCTTTTGCCGCTGAGCTAAATCCCCAGCCCCCAGTCATTTCAAAATCTTTGTTGCTGGTGATACTTTCTCCACATGTAAAGTGTGTGTATAAAAGTAGTCCTGACTAATACCAACGTTTACCTTTCCTTTAGTATATGCCATACATTTTGTTAAGTGTTTGTGTGATTCAGCTCACTAATCCTCTCAGTAAACGATGAGACAAGTATATTTTTTAATTTTTAAATTTTTTTATTTTAAAGAGAAAAAAATAAAATTTCAAAACAAGATAATAGGAGGATAACAATGGTTAATACATTATGTATTGTTATTTTTAAATTTGTTACTCAGAGTATAAGATATTGGCTTTTTTTTTTTTTTTTTTTGTCTTTTTGTGACAAGGTCTCACTATGTAGTTCAGGCTGGCCTTGAGCTCACTTTGTAGCCCAGGCTGGTCTTGAACTCACAATGATCCTCCTGCCTCAGCCTCCTGAGTGCTGGGATTGCAGGCATGCACCACCACTCCCGGCAAGATATTGGCATTTTAGTGTCCAAAGAATATCAGCACAAACCTTTCTTTTCAATGAACTCAAAAAAATTAGTAGTGTAACTATCTTAGCTATCTTTAAATTTTTTTCTTTTTGTTTTTCCCTACCTTCTTTTCTCCATTCCACCATCCCAGTTTCTTTCTTTTTGAAGTTTTTTTCCCATTTTGCAATATCTATTGTATATTTTGGACCTTATTTACTCTTTCAGCTTCTCACACTAGGGAGACAATATAATGCTTACATATGTGCATCTGGTTTATTTCACTTGTGAGTATATCCTCAAGTTGCATCCATTTACCTATAAAAGTCTTCAGTCTATCCTTCTTTATGGCTGAGTACTACTCCATTGTATAAAAAGATCACATCTTTTTATGCATTCTTTGGTTGATGGGCATTTGGGTCTCTTCCAAGATCTAGCTATTACATATAAATTGTGCTGCTATAAACATGGGTGCACATATATCACTGTGGTATGATGTTTTTAATTGTTTTGGATCAAATGGAACTCTCAATCCTATGGTTTTGAGAATCTCCACACTGATTTTCCCAATGGTTGCACCAGTCTACACTCCCACCACCAGTGGAGAAGAAGAAGGTTCCTTTTTCCCCACAGCCCCTCCAGCATTTGTTATTGGTTGATTTCTTGATAATAACCATTCTTTCTGGGGTGAGATGGAATCTCAGTGTGGTTTTAATTTACATATCTTAAATCACCAGTGATGTTGAACATTTTTCATATATTTATTTGCTGTTTATATTTCTTCATCTGAGAAGTATATGTTAATCTCAGATGCCCATTTTTGTATAGGGTCTTTAAATTTGGGAGGTCTTTAAATTTGTATTGGGTCTTTGAATTTGATTGTTTTTGAGTTATTTATATGTTCTCGATAGCAATCCTTTGTCTGAGGAACAGCTGGCAAGCATTTTTGCCAGCCTTGTGGGTTTTCTCTTCACTCAGTTGGTGGTTTCTCTTGCTGTGCAAAAGCTTTTTAATAAGATGAGATCCCAGTTGTTGATTCTTCGTGGTAGTTCCTGTGCAGTCAGGGTTTTATTCACAGGTCTTTGCCTACATGAATGTCTTGAAGAGTTTTACCTATTCTATCTTCTAGCAGATTTAATGTTTCTGTTTTAATATTTAGATCTTTGATCCATTTCAAATTTAGTTTAGTGCATGTTTTCCATCCTTTGACTTTCAGTCTATGAATTTCTTTTTGAATTAAATGTGTTTCTTGTATGCAGCATTTTGTTGGTTCTTGCTTCTTGATCCATTCTGCCAGTTTGAGTCTTTTGATTGATGAATTGAGGCCTTTAACATTGATTGTCACAACTGATATATATTGAGTAATCCTTGTCATGTTATTCTCCTATAGTTGGCTCCCCCTCTTTTTTTCCCCTTCTCTGTTTAATTGTTTTCCTTGCCCAATGAATTCCTTCTTTGGGGTTCACAGAGTGGTAGTCCTAGCTATCTCTTTCTAGAATGTCCTTCAAAACATTTTGGAGTGCGAGTTTGGTGGTCATAAATTTCCTCTGATATTCTTTGTCATGGAAATATCATTTCTCCATCAGACTTGAAAGATAGCTTTGTGGGATACGTCAATCTAGATTGAAGGTTATTTTCCTTTAGAACTTGAAATACTTCAAGCTTTCCTTGACTTGAGGGTTTGTGCTGAGAAGTCAGTTGTGATTCTAATGAAGTTTCCTTTATAGGTGATTTATTTCTTTTTCCTAATAGCTTTTAAGATTCTGTTCTTGCATTGAATTTCTGTAATCTCAACTATGATATGCCTCACTGTAGATTTTTTTTATCATGGCTAGTTGGAGTTCTATATACCTCACTTATCTCTATGTCAGATTCTTTTTCTCTACCAAGGAAGTTTTTGCCATGATGTCTGTGAAGTTATTTAAATATCATTTGTGCTATCCTGCTTTTTCATTGACTCCAATCAATCTTAAGTTATTCTTCTTTGCCTCGTGTAGCAGCTTCTGTATTGATTTCTCATGGTCCCTTGCTATCTTTAAGAAATCTTTTCATGATCGCTAACTGCAAGCCTGTCTTCTATATCTGAGATCTTGTCCTTGCATTGGTTTAATTTGCTGTGAATACTTTCAGTGGAATTTTTATTCTTCTGGATAGCTGCTTGAATCTGCCTTATGGATTCCATTTCTTTCCTATGCTGAACATTCATGACTTCCATAATTTTCTTAAACTCCTCTAGTCACTAAATGTGGTTTTCATTGTGGATACCATCTCTACAGTTATCTGAAAAATTATTTCTGATTTGATTTTTTCTAGAGCCTCATTCAATTGCTTTGTTGTTACCACTTCAGAGAGGCCAGGTGGATGGTTTTCAGATTGTCCCACCTCATTGCCCCTGGGTTTGCATTTGGTGAACTAGATGTCTGGGGTTGCATCTTGTTTAATTGTCTCTTCATTTTCTTTTCTTTTTTAGTTTAATTCCTGGGGTGATATTTGTAAATTGCCTATGGTGGGTTGCTTTACTGCTAGTACTATATTTAGAACCCTGGAGAAGTGACTATTCCTCTCAGTTATCTTCCAGGTGTAGTTGGTTTGGGGATTTTGAGTCTGTTGCAAGATCCCACCTCTTCAATTTGTTGGGGATAAGCAGTTGCTGCCTGTTTGGCCCAGCTTCTGGTTCTTTGGCACTGTGCCACAGTATTTGCTGTGACTGTTAGTCAATCCGTCTTGAAATACCAGGAACAACAGCTGTTTAGAATAATTATGTCACTTTTGCCTATAGTGGTACCAATGATAATAGCATCAAACACAGCCTAGAAAATGACAAACTGAGCTAACCATTAATTTGCCATCTTTAACTATTTGAACTAGATTTGTGGTTATATAACAAAATCTAAAACACACCAGAAAATTGTATGCAATATACAGATCTTTAATATATCAATTTTGTCCTCAGTGGTTAAAATTTTAGATGGGTTAGGGGGCTGGGGATATAGCTCAGTGGCACAATGCCTGCCTGGCAAGCATGAAGTCCTAAGTTCAATTCCTGGTACCAAAAGTAAATAAATAAATAAATAGATAGATAAATAAATAAAATTGGTTATGGAGAAAATAAAGAAGTGGAAGAAGAGGAAGAGATAAGAAGTAAGGCTGGAGGACAAAAGAGGATCACACTAACTTTGAGAAACTGGTGCGGAAGACTGGAGGGAAAGAGAGAAGGAAGAAATGAACAGAACAGAACAGAACAGAACCACAACCACAAGGAGACTAGAAATCACATTCACACTCATATAAAAGCAAGATCAAACAATAAAGGAGAAAAAAAAAGAAACAAAATCACAACCACAACAACAACACCACCAAAGGAGAGAAACAAAAACAAAAAGAAAAAAGTCCACTTCCAGGTTTGACTCTGCTATCACTGGTAGACAATGTGTGGAGACAGAGTCCCAGTCTATGCTGATCTATCCCAACAAGCCAGCAGTAGCTTTTTGGCAGGGTGATGGGTAATCTCAGTGGGCCTGAACCTTCTGGCTGAGATCAGATTCACTCAGCCTGAAGCCCTCAGTGCACCTTCTGTGGGCCTGAGCCCAGCTGGGAGCTTCTAGATAGAGCTAGCAGCCACTCTGAGTTCTGAGCTCAACCAGCCCCTCTCCAAAGTGGTTCCTGGCCAATCAGTCTCATGTGGGATGACTGAACCCTCTGCACTCACCAACAGCTAGAGCAGTCCTTCATGTCCACTGCCCCCCTCCACTACTGCGTCTTTCCATGGAGACCCCTAGGGTTACCAGCACTCACGCTGTATCTGCAGGTCTGAATAGCTCCTCTCATGCAGTGAGTCCTGTCTCAGGGTGAAGGCACTGCCAGCTACCTGCTTCTTCTTTGTTGAAGTTTCTCTCTTCACTCTCTGCGTGAACTCCAATTGATGCCTCAGATCCTTCCTGGGTCCAGGGGACACACTTCCCTCCTTCTTGTCTTTCCCACCTTGCTACATTCCAGCATCTGGATGGCAGCTCTCATAGAGGTTCTTTCTCTGCTGCTTACCACTCCTCCATCTTGGTCCCCTCTGAGACAAGTATTATCATATCCATTTTACTGGACATGATAAGGAATAAAAAGATGAACCTTTTATCCTAAGTGGCTCAACCAGTAAGTGGCAGAGCCAGGACTTGAATTCCTGATGCTCACATTGTGTACCCAGTGCATATAAACACTCTAAATCATAGGCCTTCAGCTTGTGTGTGTGTGTGTGTGTGTGTGTGCATGTGTTTGTGGCTTATACATGCTTTACTTGTCTAAACACACCACTTCTCTTCATATTTGATCACTCTACCACCATTGCCCAGAGCAGAAAACTGGAATCCATGTTTAACACCTCCTTTACACTCGCTTCACCCCCGCACCCATGCCACCTCTCACTATGTCCTGTCAATCTAACAGTAAAGAGCTCTCAAAGTGGATGCATCAGTCAGAGTCCTGGAGCAAATATGACATACTCTAGGAAACTATTATCAAGATGTGGGAAAACTCAAAATAATCTAGAAGAAATAGTGAAGCACTAAGGGATTAGGAATAGTAGATGCTATTATCATCTGTTATAGGTTGAGTTGTACACCCCCAAAAGATACATTTGCGTTCTAACCCTTAATACCTTGCAATGTGACCTCATACAGAGATGGATTCTTTACTGAGGTAATCAAGTTAAAATAAGATCATTAGGGTGGACCCTAATCCACTATAAACTGAGGCCTTATTAAAAGGGGAAATTTGGACACAAACACACTCACAAAAAGGGAGAAGACCGTGTAACACAAAGACAGAGATAGGGTTCATGCTTCTGTACACCTAGGAATGCTGAAGATTGCTGGCTCCCCTCCAGAAGCCAGGAGTGTAGCATAGAGGTTCTCCCTCACAGCTATTAGGAGAAACCAACCCAAATAATACACTGATCTCAGACTTCTATCCCTCAGAGCTGTGAAATAATACATTCTGTTGTTTAAGTCACTCACCTTATTGTCCTTTATTTCAGCAGCACTTGCAAACTAATATAGCATCCTTTGGCCTGAAGGTACATGGGAAGAGGACAGTATTCCAGCAATCAGGTGACAGCTGCGTCTGTGGAAGAGGTGCTGCTTCACAGGAACTGTGGCCATAAGGAAATATATTTCTTTGTGAAGTTTTTTATCAATTACTGTTTTAGTTTCCATGATAGAGTTTACATACAAAAGATACAATAAATACTTGATTCTTTACTAGTTTTCAGAATAATTACTTGTTTTTCTAAAAACCTCCAAGTTACAATTTCTTCTCCGTGTCTTTATGAAAGTACAGATTTTTAACATATTTGATATATTGCAATCTACCATAGACTATTTTAGTCAGCTTTCTATTGCTATAACAAATACCTCATGTGATCTGCTTATAAAGAGGAAAGGGTCATTTTGGCTCACAGTTCTCGAGGTTTCAGTCCCTGGTTCATTGGCCTGTTGCTTTTGGAACTGTGGCAAGGCACATGGTTCATTATGGCAGGAGCTTGTGTTAGAGGAAGCTACTTAACTGATGGTGGCTGGAAAGTAGGAGAGGCACCTGAGGGGCTGGGATCCCAATATCCCTCCCAGGGTACCTTCCCAATGACCTGACTTCCTCCCACTGTGTCCTGCCTTGTAAAGTTTCCACTAACTTTATTACCACCATGGGTTGGGGCCTAAGCCTTTATTGTATGGTTCTTTAGGGGACACCTAGCTAAACCAAGGCACAACCATTATCACTTCCCTAAATTATCTGTTTTGACCCAAAAGAGCCTCTTCAGGTTTGCTTCTTTTGTCATTTTCATAAACCCCTGAGACCTCTGACAGCTTCCTCACTCTCCGGTATGATGATTGATACATTGCATCAACTTGAGAAATCTAGAAGCTTAACTACCTAACTCAGGAATTCTACATCCTGGGGAGTAGTGGACATGCCCTTACCACCTTAGCATGTTGTTCATTATGTCAATTTGAGAAGTTTAGAAGTTTAACTAAGTGATTTAGCAGGGGGCCAGGCTCTTCATTTTGTAAACATCATCAGCCTGTGCGAGAGGAGGGCACAGATCATGTGTTACTTGTACATAGAGCCTGATTTATTGTGATTGTCTGTTTTTTCTTACTGCAACCAATGGGTTAGGTCAGGAAAACTGAAGTTTCTTGGAATACTATGGATAGGAAAAAAATCTTAAGAAGAAGATGCTATGGACTGAATTGTCTCCCTACCTTGTCATGCTGAAGTCCTAACCCTCAAGTGCTAGTATTATAGAGATAAGTCCTTTGGGAGATGATTAGGTTTAGATGAAATCAAAAGGGTGGGTCCCTAATGATGGAATTAGTGTCATTATAAAGAGAGATACCAAAGAGCTTGTGTTCTTTCTCTCTCTTTTCACCTACACACCCCAAAGAAAAGCCATCTAATAATAAGATGAAAAGACAGCATTTTCCAGGAACTGAATTGGTCAGAACATTGATCCTAAGCATGGTTTATTTGGAAGTATGTTTTAGAGATGTGTATGAAAAGGGAAGAGAGAAACAGATGTTTATATGTTCTAAGGGGTTTTTTTGTAATAACAAATTGGGAGGAGCTTTGTACATTTGAGTAAATTAAGTGTTCTGCAGAGAAACAGATGGAGAAGAAGACAGTGTTGAATTTGTGAATTGGAGGAGTCCATGAAGCCTTCTCTTTTGGAGAAGAAATTGTACCCTCCCTTTCCCACTGTCACTTTGATATTCTGGTTTGTCACCAAATGTAACTCCAGAAGGTCAAGGGGAGAGAATGAACTAGGGCAGTTTTCTATTTTGGAGTTTCTCAAAAGATGACTTTTTGTTACAGTCAATTTCTATAACAGCTTCTACAACTACAAATCAAAACTCTTTCTATGTGGCTGTTGAAAAGCTATATATAGATTTACCAAGTGAGAGATGGAACCAGCCCTATTGCCCTATTATGTGGCAATAAAACATTGCCACAAAACAATGAAACCTAGAAACCACTTAACAGCAGTGTTACCTTACTGTACCCAACAATTGAAAGGACCCTAAAGAGAAAGGAGGCTACAGAATCATGGAGATGGAAATGAGAGAAATAAGAAGGTTAAGCAGAGGATTCAGGGCCTTTTAGAACACAAGAGAAGGTTTGGGTTTTTGTCATGCAAGCAAGGGGCCACCATTGGAGGGTTTTAAACAAGAAAGTAGTATGATCTGATTTCTACTTTGAATAGATTTTTCTGGCTACCACTTGAAGAATGTGAAAAAGATCCCAGTCAGGAAGTTATTTCAGCTATCCAAATGAAGGTTTAGGGTGCCCTAGTGAGGGTTTTAATGAGGGAAAATGGACAGAAGTGGTTGGACACAGAATGTCCTTTCAGGATACTGTCAAGTCTTCCTAATGGACCAAACCTGGAAATAAGGGAAAGGGAGGAAATCAAATGCATGCAACTTCCAGTTCCTGTCTAGAGGGATAGGGTGAATAGTGGTACCAGGACAGGGGTTAAGATGGAGGTTAAGGGAGAATATTTGATAAGGAAAAATGAAGATTTCTCTCAGCTATTGAGGTTTGAGAGACCTACGAGTTACCCAAGCGCAAATATTGTCGTAAGAACTCTGACTGGACTTCCTGGCTCTAGTGCTGACTCTAATTTCCTCTTCTCTTTTTACTCCTCCATTCTCTTTTGTAAGCCATGACTTTGTTAATCCTCCTCAAGTCTGGCTGGGATCATATGACTCCATGTTTAAAAATACTTAGCATCTCCTAATTGCCCTCGGAATAATACACAGATCTCACTCTGGTTTTTATCCGTTAAATTGTGCTCTGAACATTACCTTCCAGCTTTGTCTCTTATTGTAACTACCCTATACCTACTACATGATCCAGCCAAACTAGATTAACTTCCTGTTTCCCAAACATACTTTATACATTCCTGCTTCTAGGCCTTTGCTCAAGCTTTTCCCTCAGCCTGAGATGTTCTCCTTCCTGCCTCTTTCAATTGATCTTATATTTCAAATCTTATTTTGATTGATGGCTGTTGTTCAGATAGGATCTCTGTTTCTATCCTTCTGTAATGCTTTGTTTAGCTCTTACACACTCCACTGAGTGTTTATAGGTAGTGATTTATTTACTCACCATCCACTCAGTTTAACAGGAAGCACCATGAGGACACAGGCTGTGCTCTATTTTTTCTGTTTTCTTTGATATTGAGTCTTGTTTGATAAAAACCACAAAGTTAATATTTATTGATCACATACAGTGCCTGTAGGCCTAGCACTTGGGAGGCTGAGATGTGAGGATTGTTTTAGCCCAGGACTTTGAGGACCACCTGAGTAATTTAATGAGACCTTAGCTAAAAAAAAAATAATATTTGCTGAATTGAAATAAATCAAATTACCCTTTGATTCAATAATACATTTGCAGAAAAGAAATAAGGCAGAACCCCGCAGAACAACCAGTTATACATGTTTTTAGGATTACGAGAAGAACAAGGAGCAAGTTTACAAGCAGGTGTTAAGGATTTATTTCCTTAAGTCCTGAGGATAGCTGGTTAGTGTCAGGAAAATAATTCAGACAATGAAGGACTAAGGTTAGAAGGGTCTAAAGCTCCCTAGGCCCCACTGGCTACCCTAACTGTTCTCAGTAATTCCAGAAGGAATTGTTCACTTCCTTGTAGATTCTGCCAGGTCTCTAAATAATCCTATTGTTAGAAAATTTTTCACATTATAAGCCCAAATCTGTCTCCTAATTTCTTCTGACCAGAGGTTTATTTCTGTTAACTCCTTCACTTAGCAACCAACCCTAATCATATGTAATGGGTTAAAACTAGAACCATTTAATTATCTCTCACAATTTTGCATTCGGCTGAGTTCAACTGGTGGTTCTTCAGCTGCACATGTATCAGCTATAGCTGCAGCCATGTGGGGGCTTGTGTGGGATTACACACCCTAAATAGCTTATTCACATACCTGGCCATTGCCCCTGGAAATCAGTAGGAGCTCAAAGTAAGTTATTTGGTAATACACATAATAATCTGTGCTGAAGATTCTCATGTGGCTTTTACCTGCCTTGAATCAAAAATCTGTGTCCACCAATGAAATGTAAGGGACAACAGAAAACAAAGTATATGAGTGATGAAATGTGGGACAGTACATTTTGCTGGCAAAAAGCATTTTTCACAGGTTTTATTTTCTTTTACTTGTACTTGTTATGAATTCATCAGATGTTGTCACTAAGGGAATAGAGGTTAAGTGCGACTTTTGCTCTATATTTCCATTGTTTTCAGAGTCATTCAAAATTTTATACTGTGACTGACGCAGCTTTGGTGTGGTAAACAAGCAGCTTTGTGACCAATTTTATGTGAAACTAGTGCCTTCTGGATAGAAAATAACAGAAAAAGATTCATTTAAAACAGGAGTTGGCTTCTTCTATCTACGCTGACCACAGGCTAGAATGTAGCTTTAGTGCCAGAGAGATATAGGTTTCAGCCATGCAACTGACCAACCTTGAACAAATCACTTGCATTAGAGGACTGTTTTCTCATCTAAAAATCAGACTATAAGAGGTATTGGTTGGAGAAGATTAAATAGGGTAATAAATGCAGATCAGGTAACACATAATGCTTGGCACAATCTCTAAATTTAATCTCTTAGTATTACTGTATCTGTCACTAATAGTGTAAAGAGCCATGACTTTTTAAAAAATTTATATTCATAGCAACCTTTTTCTTATTTTAAAGAGAGTAAAAAAAATTTAAAAAACATTAAAAGTGATACAGAATTTCAAAACAAGACGATAGGAAATCAACAATGGTTGCTATATTGAATATTGTTATCTTCAAAGTAGTTGTTCAAATTACTAGGTATAGGCATGCAAAATTGATCAAGAAAATTAAGCATTGGGGCTGGGGATTTAGCTCAGCGGCAAAGCGCCTGCCTGGCAAGTGCAAGGTCGTGAGTTCGGTTCCCAGTACCGGAGAAAAACCAAAA
>NW_004955434.1:3109651-3143804 GCF_000276665.1 Chinchilla lanigera | reverse complement strand
AAAAAAAAAGAAAAAAGAAAATTAAGCATTAACTGTTCCACTCAATAAACCAACAGACATTAGTAGTACAATTATCTTAGCTATCTTGTGTGTGTGTGTGTGTGTGTGTGTGTATTTTTTTTTCCTTCTTTCTTTCTTTTCTCCTTTCCCTCATCTCAATTGCTCTTTCCTTTTGAGCAGTTTCTTTCCTTCTGATCAAGGATGGCTGCTAGTGATTTTATTAGTTATTTTGCCTCACATAATTTACCTGTAAAGGGAAGATATATAATATCCCTGGCACACTATATGAAAATTAAGAATAATGTGTGTATAGGGCCTGGCATATATTAGACATTTTATAGACAGCAAATGTGGGGAGTAGCTGAGCTGGAGATCGACCACACATTTAGGGCTAGAACAAGGCCAGCCCTGAGAGCACGGAGCTCCAGAGGTGAGCCATGTAACAAGTTGTTGGGACTACAGCAAGGCCAGTTCAGTAGGTGTCTGGCCTTGGTGTTCCTCTTTATTAATCACAGCACACATAGAATGTGTCACTTTCAGTGTTCCCAGCAAAACACTGAGACCTTGCAGTTTTGGCCCCATCATGTACTCCCCGTTTTTACTGTGTATAAATAAAGATACAGACCATGCTGTGTTGTCACTAGTTTTTTCTTAATCTCCTGTCCCCTCCTTTCAGGACCCCACTGGCTGCATGGGTCACAGAAGGCAGACATTGTTATGGAAAGGGATAGAATCGAAATTCGAACCTATATCTTCAGATTTGTGCTCCTTTTTACTTTTCCATAATTTTGCATTGCATACATTTTTTAAAATTATGTTCATACTCCCCCCACCTGTCACAATTTTTCTTCTAAACTAATGTGCAAACTGAAGATGAAATCCTGTAATCCCCCAAAACATTCATTTATTTTAAAAGAATTCATTACAATAAGAAGAAATTGTAAGATTGTATTTTCTAAATACAGTATGTTAAGGTTCAGATTTAGAGCTAAAGGAAGATTCTTTTTTAAAGACTAGAGATCACACACAGTGTATCTAATGAATTAAGACTCAAGTGAAATCATAAACTTAGACTTGTATGAATATTGGTGTGATACAGTCACTGAATTATGGTACCTACCATCTTCCTAGAGTTTTAAATGTATTACAATAGATTGATAGTTTTAAACTGTTATTATTAAATACTGGTACCTACTACTGTGACCAAAATAGAATACTTATAAACTAAAGTGTCATATGGCTCTTAATGAATTGAACGAGTGGTACACATCCTTGAAGACTCATTAATCTTTACTTGGGAGTCAAGAGAGCAAAACTCATCAGTCATAACAGTGTTTCAAAAAGTTCAAAGCCTAGGGAATGATTTGAGGAAAAATTGACCAGAAACCTCCTTCCTTGTAGCAAAAGAAGGGCATCATGAAGGAAGTCAGGTGAACGTAAGATTTCATTGACAGCAACAACATCCTTGTATGGAACCTTAATGCTAACACTAATACAGCATTCTTACTTCTGTTGGTTTATTACTGCTACTTCAGCAAGAGGCCTTGTGTAGGCCTCTCAAAGAGTCTTCAGAACCGTGGTAATTTTGATAATCACATGCTGTGTGGCATGTCATAGCACCACTTAGAAAACATATCTGATCACAAGGAAGAACAATTAGCATGTAGACATTTTGTAATGCACATGGGAAAGTATCATCCAAAATACAAAAAAGTCAACTCACAGTCATGGGAATTAGCATATTTATAATCTGTTTCAAAAAAAATGTCATAGGTGCATCTCTAGGCTGTAGTTAATCAATTTTGCCACCAATTACATAATGGTTTTGAATTCAGTATTATGGAAGGTATTTGCCTAGATTTTATGAATGCTTCTTTAAATTAATTGCTTCTTATCAGTTGCATCAGATAGAACTAAAGCAATGGTTATTATTTTTGTGTCTGGCTAACGTGACATAATGCAAATTGTATTCATCAGTTAATTGAACGCCATAAAGGTGCAAAGTCCTCAAAATTCCCAGTTCAACACACAATGAGGTGTGTAATAAGCCTGGGGTTGGGATTCTGTTTGGAATTCCAGCACCAAGCATTAAAAAGTTTCCCTTTGAATAACTCCTCCCCACTGGTGCTATTTTAGAGGCCTTATGGCTTCATTCTTTCCCCTTAACATGTTAATATAGTTCAGAACAGATGTGTGTGCTATCTGTGCACATACGTTTCTAGCTGAATTCTTCAGAGTGAAGTCTCAGTCCTTCAACCCTGGAGCAGATCCCTCATGATGAATATACTGGAAACCACTATTTTGGGGTCTGAGAAACTATGCTTCCCTCTATCTCTAGTACTGTGTTTTATATGCTGGACAATTTAATGAGTAGCCTTTTTCTTCTTCCAAGACTTTTTACCCCAGCACATTTGACTTTTCCAGCTGGGGTCAAGCTAGAGACTCATTCAGTTTGGGGCCCACCCGGGGGCTAAGGCCACCTTACAAAGCCAGCATTGTAGCAGGGCTCCTTGACTGTGAAGAAACCCACCAGAGCGAGACGTTTCTTTCATCAACTCTTGGGAGCTCTGACAAATGTTTTGGGAATTTTCACTAGGCATTCGGAGTGCTTAACGAAGCTTCCATGGCTACAGAGTCAGTGTTTTCCAATACTGACTTTGCAGCACTTGGCAGAGAGAGCCCCAAGAAATAATGTCCGTTTTATATGGGAAAAAAACCCTTTGTCATTTCAGAAATGACTATGAAGGGCAGTAGTATGTGAGAACCCAGTGAAATGTCTCACGCCATAGGGTAGACATCCTGTCTTCGAGAGAAGGCTCCGCATGACCATAGGACGGTGCTCATGGATGCTAAAAATGCAGGGGTGAAAGGTTCTCACTGCACCAGAGTTCACTGTCAAAATGCTCCTGGCATGGGTCAGAGGCCCATGGAAAGGTAAGGATGTGACAAATCTCAGCCTAGTGTTACCTGAAAATTGGCCTTGCCTCTCCCCCAATTTTGCATTTATAGATATTGTTCTACTGCCTCCATCTAGGGGATCAGTGAGGTTTTTAAAAATCTCTAGAAATGATTCTGCCAGACTCCAAGTCCGTAATCTTCCTCCACTTCCCTAAACTTTGCACTCCGTCTACTATGGTCCACTGTGTCTTCCTGTAGGGCCAAATAATCTTGGAACTGTAGGGGAAGAAAAAGAATTTTTTCTCTACACTTCATGATTCTTAACTGGAATTGTGACTCAATCTAAGTCTGTCTGTTCATAGATTGAAAGCTAATATTCAAGAGGTAACAATGAGTGAAAGGAAATCAATCATATTGGAGGACCAGCACTCTGAGAAGATGGGGTGGTGGTCACTATCTCTCAAAATAAGACTGTCTCAGATAACTCAGGTGCCTGAAAGGAGTTTTCTAGGGAGAGAGGGCAGGTGCAAAGGGGCAGTGGTCAGAAAGACTATGTGCTGGGCAGGGTCTTCGTCATCCAGAATATGTGTTTCTTTTTCTGTTCCTTTTCTCGCTGGAACATCACCATTGGCCTCTACATCCTGGGGCTAACTTATAATTCTTCAGACAACCACACCATTTTTATGCAAGCCAAACCTCACAGTAATTTACATGCTTTATTTTAGTTGATGCACAGGACTAGAATATGGCAGGGCATTATGCCTTCTGATATTATCTGAGGGCTGCCAGATGTTCTAGAGTCTATAGATCTAAAGAAAGAGCATTTAGCAGTTAACATCTTCACTGTTTAGCTGCAGCTTTTCTTTAGAATTTAGAATGCTGGGCAAAAACGAGGGGAAGTCAAAAGACAACTTGTAAAGGGGTAGACAGTGTTGGATAATTCCGTAATGCAAAAGTTAGATTAACAAAAGAAAAGGAGACAGAAGTTCATTGACGTGTATACCTCCTGTATACATGGGAGAAACTCCAGAGACACGTAGGTCTCTAGAGTAGACCTCAGAGAAAGACTTTAAACCCAAAGGTCAAATATGATCTGCTGAAATAGAAAGGAGGACACGGGGGATGCCAAGAAAAATATCTTAAGCAAAAATAAGGTTTATTGTGCAGATTTAAATCAATGCTTTTTACATTCATGATGTCTAGTGATCTAGTCATCTTTCTCCTCCTTTTCTCACATACAAAAACCTTTTCATCTCTGTTCTTATCTTTAGTTTCTACATATTATTATGAAAATAATAATTATTGTGTTTAAATTATTCTGAACTATGTTGAGAAACTAGTGACTGTTGAACTGTAACTCAGTGAGGTACATAGTTCTGTTGGGGTGCAAGACACATTACCCTAAATATGACTGTAGGAGACCAGAATATGCAAGCCCCAAATATGTCTGTCTGGTATGTTGACTGTCTTGAAGTGGTTATTGTAAGAAACTGCAGAAAGTGAAGTTCTGAAAAATTGCCCCTCTATAAGAGGTATTTTCTCATGATTTTAACATCTTATTGGTTTCTTCATTAGTGGGTCAAATCCTTACACATCTATTTTTGTTTGAGAGTAATATTTTTAACTTTTGGAAGAATTATATTGTACTCTTCCACTGAGCAATCCCCCTTGACCAAGTGTGAGTCTTGTTTGGGTTGTTCCTATTCAAGGAGAGTGCCAAGATCACTACAAGCCAAAACAAAAAGTCTGGGGCATCCTAAAAAACCTCTCTTTTATGATTCTGCTATGGCTTGAATATTTTGTCCCTTCAAAAACTCATGTACCAGAAAGGTAATCATTATTGCAACTGTTGAGAGGTTGGGCCTAGTGATGGGTGTTTAGGGTACAAGGGCATTGCCCACTAATAGATTCATGCCATTATAAAAGGGTGGCTTTCGCCTCCTCACACTTTCTCTGTTTTTCCTTCTGCCATCTGATGGTGCATCAGATACCAATGCCATATTGGAGTTCCCAGCTTCCACAACTCTGAACCAATACATTTCAGCTTGTTACTGGATTTTGTAGTGCCAGAGCCTCTTCTGCTTTTTAGAGTCCTTCTGTCCTGAGAAAAGAATTGGTCAGAAAAGCACAAATGGTAGCAAAGTTTTATTAAAGGTAGGAAAGAAATAGGGTCTGCAGAGTGAGTTTACGCCAGGGAAAAGTAGGAAAATAAGTACACTCCACAATGTGAGTGTGGGCCACTGTGTGAGAGAGAACACAGTGGCATAAACTCAGTGTGGACTGTCCTTTCTGTAGCACTCACTCCTCAGGTTGATGTCAGGTCTAGGCCGTCCTATCAAAAACTTGCTCAAGTTCTCATAAGAAGTGTACATACAGGGCTTTGGGAACTGTTCTGTGCATGTATCCTGGGAGTTTCTAGTTAATAGGTCACACCTATTTCCCCACCCAGCTTTGCCATGCCCTAATCTCCTGTCCCAAGCTCACTATAAATTACCCAGTCTGTGGTGTTTATTGCCACAAAGCAGGCTAAGACAGCTCCCATTCATTCATTCCGTCAGTCAGTCAGTCATTCTTGTAAGACATGGAAGGTATAGTAAGAAGTTTGAAAAGTCCCTGTCTCTCAGCAGCTTAGGTAACAAATCAGTAATCTAAGTGAATATGTAAGTAAATTTCAAACAAGTGATAAGTGCAATAAATGAGATAAAGCAAGGATGAGGAGCTACTGTCCATTGTGTGGCCAGGAAAAAGCAAGTTGGAATATCCAGGGAACAACTTCCCTGGGAAGGAGAGGAAAAGCATCCCAGGCAGGAGAGCAGCAAGGTGAAGGTCTCAAGGTGAGAACCAGCTTGGCTGGTTTGGCGAAGTCAGAGGCCAGATGGTGATGGGTCCTGCAGACTGTGGGCAGAGTCTTGTCCCTAGAAAGTTGATGTGAAATCACTTGGGAGTTTTAAGCAGGGAAATGGTATTATGTGAGTTTTCTTTTACAGAGACCACAGTTGGCCGCAGGGTGCTCTGAAGTCAGGCAGATAAGGGGCTTTGGGGAAGCTATTCCTTCTCTTTGAACCTCAGATGTCTTCTCTGTAAAATGAGTAAAATGATAACTGAGAAACTGCTGGGAAGATGAGGTGAGCCTGGAAATCTATATGTCTCTCTGCTCCTCACATAAATCACTGTTCACTTAGATGAGTGTGACACCTTTCTAACCTTTTTGGTAAAAAAGAAAAGAAAATCAGATTCTTTTAATTTCCTATTAACAAAGCAGCATTCTCTTGTGCAAGAGAATATATCCACTTTGTGTGGGACAAACTCATTCAAATGGTTAAGACAAATATATTTAGCTCTCATTTTGTTGATTAAGAGAAACAGCCAAAGTCAGGTGGTCAGGAAGCTGCACGTGCCGAGAGGGTTTCCTATTTGGGGCAGTGCCAGACATCACCAATTAGTCAGGCCCACCTTGACTTTTTGCCTAGGGTTAGTTCAGCTTACATTTTGTATCACATTGGATGTGAAAGGCATTTCTTTGCAATGCCATCATTTTATGTGATCTCAAGAAAGTCTGTCTGCTTAACATCTGGATTGACAGAATATAACCTGGGACATTAAGAGTGAACGATGAATGTGCGTGGAATGGGAGTGGGGGACTATGTTTTGGTCAGGGCAAGCATGCATAGTTGAATTTTGGAGACGCACTATGCTAATTTATTGTCATAAAACTTGTGGTCTGTGGTAAGCTTTTGTGGTATTTTGCCCACTAGTAAGAATTTTTGTTTTTATCTGTTCCAATTCTAGCCATTTTCATAAATGACTAAAGCAATCAGCTCCTTGGTTTATTTCTCTTCCTGAGATCTAAGCAGGAAAAAAAAAACAGAGTAAAATACATAGCTGTTTTTCAGAACAGTAATGAGAATCTCTGACCTCCTTACATTTTACATTTTAAAAGTTGCATTTCAAAGCAACTTTTTTCCTGATAAGATTTTGCATATTTGCCAACAGAATTGAGAAGTGCTAATGGTAGTGGGTGAGAGTATGTGGGCAAGGTTGTTTTCCCCAAAACACTATCACATCCATTGCATCTCAGGCTCACCCTTCATCCGTGAGTTTTTTCTCCAGGACTCAGAGGTTGTATGTAAGTGGATGCACACCATGTGCTATGGGCTGAATGCTTGTGTCTTTCCAAAATTCATTATGTTAAAGCTCTAATCTCCAAGGATTTGAAAGTGAGGATTTTAGGAGATAACCAGGGTTAGTTTAGGTCACAAGGGGGGAAACCCATAGTGAAGTAAGTCCCTTATAAGGAGATGAAGTGCCCAGAGATTCCTCTTGTTGCCGTGTGAGGATATGAAAGGGTGCAAACCAGGAAGAGTCCCTCACCAGAGCCAGGCCATGCTGCCCTGCTCTTAGACTTCCAGCTGCCAGAACTGTGAGCTGTGTATCTGTTCTTTGAGCCACCCATGCTATCGTACGTTAGTAACAGCAACCCAAACTGATTGACAACACTCAAACCAAAAAAAAGTGCTTGTAAGGAAAGAAAATTTTTTTCGGCTTTCTTAAATTATTAGTTGGAACACATCATGGTAAGAAAAAATAGATTAACGAGAAAAGTAAGTGAAAGTTTCTTAACACATAAAGATTTCATGTATGCATGGAACACCCCCAAGCAATGAATAGTTCTCAAAGAGGTTGCTTAAATTTCAGTTTATATAGCATCAATTATAGAGAAATGACAACACAAAGGAAAGGAACTTCAGGTTTTAGGACAGCAGATTGTAGAAAGGCAAATACATGGCCAATAAAATCCAGTTAGTAAAGCTTGTTTGGGTTGGTTCTATTGATCCCTTCTTTAAGCTGATAAGGGCCCAGAGTTGTCTTAGCGGTTAGCCTTTGCTCCCCTGGTGGGAGAGGGTTTGTAAGGGCTCTTTTTAGCGTGCAGATTGCCAATTTCTTGCAGCCTTGTGTGGTAAAGAGCTAGCTCTTTGGCTGTTCTTATGAGGGCACTAATCCCGCTCAAGAGGAATCCCCTCTTATGTCCTGATCACCTCAGAAGGTCCTACCTCTTCATACCATCACATCTGAGACTAGGATTCAACACAGGACTTTTGGGGGAGACATAAACATTCTGTTCCTAGCAGAACATATTACTCAGACTCCCTTATAGCTGTGCTTTTCATGTGACTTAAATGACTCTACACAGATGCCCCAGAGAGATTTGAAAGGCAGAAGGTTGCACACTATGGGGCTGTTTCTGGGCAAGCACAGTGTGCCGGTGTTTGGATTTTGTGTACAGTCATAGCTGAAGTCCCAGGCGCTGGTGCCTAGCTTTATGGGTGTCAAGAAGCAGAACACGGGACACCCATTTCACTTGCAGAGAGAGCCCTCGAACTGGGGGGCCTTCTGATGTGCCAACAGACTCTGCAGCAGGGTCCCTGAAACAGTCCTGGAAGCTCTCCTGGAGCCTGTACCTCCAGCGTTTCTAGCAATTTTGTAAACACTGAACTCTAGGAGTGATGGAGGCAGAAAACTTCATGTGGCGAAACATACCACGTGGATGCTTTCTGCTTAAAGTTATAAAAGAAGCTTCTATTTTCTGCAACTGAATCCTGATGCATGTAGACCCTTTCTGGTAGAAACTGAAACATAAAATATGAAGCCTTTTAATGGTTGTGTTTCTTTCTATGTGGGAATGCTTGTTTGTAGAAAGAGGCTAAAGTCAACACACAGTGAAACACAGAAAGGGACTGAGGAAGAGTTTAAGTCTGGGTTTAAATTCCTCAAATCCATGAGGTCCCCTAACACACACTGCTCTTTCATAATTTGGATAATGTTAAAGCAGGCCCTCTTTTGGTTTTGAGATAGCCCAAAATGTTAAATATGAATTCTCCTTTTGTTGTGGCTCACTCAAGATGGATTTGCGTTACTAACAGATCAAAAGTTGAGTTGAAGCATAACCCTGCAGCTGTTATTACTGCGTTATACTTTTTAATAATTAGTCCTTTGAATGTGTCTTTCACTCTGCCCTCTTCTAGTTGTGGTTGCTTGTTTTGATCATGTAGAGCTTGTAGTAAAGTCAGCTTAAACGTAAGGGGTTATGTGTATGCTCTGATTCATAGTCACAGCTTCATTCTAACAAATTTTTAACTGCTAGAAAATCACCTCAAGTTAGGGACTTAATGTTTGCAGGTCAGAAATCCATAAGATGTAGAGGTAGTGTAACAGCAAGCTTTTTGAAGCATGCTGTCCCACCTAAAATGATGGTGTCTGCTTGCTGATGGAGCCCCTGCTGTGTGAAGCAGGGCTCCGCTATCAGCAGTATTAAGTGTATGAAGTCGTTTGTCTTTCACCTTAATACTGGTGATCCAATATCACCAGTATTAAGTGTATGAAGTCAAGTTTGTCTTTCACCAAAACCCAACTGAGCCACAAACAATCCAAAGGCCAAACACCTCCTTCTCTAACAAGTGACCTATCTGAAATTTTAAATGAAGTGTTTAATTGCTCAACTAGCAATTGTAAACTAGTACCCCCTAAACCTTTCTCTCTTCCACCACTGGGTGGCAGCCAGCTGCCAAGTGTCAGGTTGGCCACACAGGACAGTTTTTGGGAGGAAGGGATCCCCTGCACTCTTTTAAAGGAGCGATTCCTTGCTCCTAGCCCTTGCTGAAAACCTAACGTTGGTGCTTGTGTTTTACCTTCTGATATCTCTCCACTACTTACTGTCCTTATATCCCTTCGTTTGTCCATGGAGGAGCCAATGATTCACCAGATTTGTTTCCTAGAAAATAAAGAGAGAAAGTACTTAGCTAGTAATGAAAGTTGGCATTCAAAGCACAAGTAACCAAAGAGGGAGAAAAAGAAGACATGGACCTATTCAAAATTAAAAAGTCTCGTGTGTCAAAGGACACTCTCAAGAAAGTAAAAAAGACAACTCACAGAATGAAAGAATATTCTCAAGTCATATATTTGATAAGAGTCAAGAATATATAAAGCGTGCTTACAATTCAGTAACAAAATGATACAAAATCAATTTTATACATGGGTCGAGGATGTGAATAGACTTTATCCAGAAAACACACATGAGTGACTACTAAGGAAAAGGAAATATGCTCAACACCACAACCTTTAGGAAAAGTCCAAACCCTAGGATACTACTTTGTGACCACTAGGGTGGCTATGATGTCATAAAAGGAAAAGAAGTTTTGGTGAGGATGTGGAGAAATGGGATCTCAAATGTTACTGGCATTTAAATGGTGCGGCCACTGTGGTAAATAGTTCGACAGTGCCTCAAAAATTTAGATACAGGATTACCAAATATGACCCAGAAATTCCACTCCTAGCCATATATCCAAGACAGTTGAAAATACATGTACTTTTCACAAAAACCCACGTATATAAATATTCCTAGCAGCACGTTCGTAATAGCCAAAGACAATGGAAATGATTCAAATGTCCATTTGCTGGTGGATGGAGGAAAAAAAATGTGGTGAATCCATAGAATTCCTTTGGGTACATACCTAGAAGTAGAGTTGCTGGGTCATACAGTGTGCTCTGTTTAACTTTTTGAGGTATCGCCAAACTGTTTCTGGGAATTACTTTTTATCTGCTCTTTCTACTGCTTGAGGTACAATATGCAAAATGAAATCAGCAGTCAATAACATTTATGGCCATGCACTATACAGGTCTACAGAGCCACCTTAAGGTCAGACACACTTTCACTGAGGGTGTGTTGTGTGCCAGGGACTCTCCCGGGGGCTGAGGACACACAGATCAGTAAGACACAGTCCCTGCTCCACAGGGGCTCACAGTCCAAAAGAGGGCAGGGAGGTGGACTGGATTATGAAGGCAGAGGGGCAGCCAGGTGGTCCATGCTCACAGGGGCTTACAGTCTAATGATAAAAGTTCTAAAATAAATAAATACACAAGCACAAGCAAAACCTTATACATAGCCAGAAGTTGAGTTGAAACAAGGACAGATTTTTATATAAACAATGGATCTTAAGCAAAGTTTGTTTTCATGGAAAAAGTGGGTGAGGGTTTTGGAGGTGAGGTGAAGGAATAAATCCTGGTGTAGGACCCAGGGCACCACGATGCTCATGCCAGCTTGGCCGCTGGCTGAATGTATGAATGTCTGTATTTTTTTGGAGTCTGTTTCCCTGATTTCAAAGAGAGGGAGATGGTCTGGATCATCTTGCTAGTCATTTGGAGTTGTACAAGTTGCTTTTCCTGCTGTAGTGAGAAATGGAAGGAAAGAGAGGAAAGTCTTGGAGAAAGAGTGTGAAGCTTATTAGCAATATTTCTGTCTAGTGGCATCTGAAACGGGATATTATGCAGGGTCATCCTTTCGGTGATTTGTAGGACTAACAGGATGTTTGTGTTCTCAAGGCAGAATAAGGGGGAATGGCCCTCCTCATTTGTCACTGGTATTTGACTAAGGGATCCAGTTGCTACCACTGACTGGCCAGAGATGACACACTTGTGCCCAGGACTGATACTAAGGCCATGGGAGCCAGAGCAGGTACTGAGGCAATAGAACATTTTGAAAGAAGAACTCGTTGTACTTAGTAGTACACACAGAGGAAAAGGAAGATGCCTTCAACTTGCCAAAACTCAGAGCTGGCCCTGACCACACACTGTCTTTTCGAACTCACCACTCCTTCTTTCCTGCCAGATTTATCTTCTCTCTTTATTACCTCCCACCCCTCAGTCATTCTTTATTCTCTTCATCTTTCAGTCCTCTTCGGACTCCACTTGACTCCCTATAAATTCTTAACCCCAGTCAGTCATTGCCCCCCCTCCAGCAACCCTCAGACTTCTTGTTGCCCCTCAGACCTCTCCCGTTGCTTTTCCTGAGAACTCCCTCAGCCTCCTGTCCTGACAAGGACACCTCATCCTTCCTTTTGAGCCTTGTCCCCTGGGAAATCCTCCATCTTCTCAAGGTCCTTTTTATCTTCACCCAGTCGCACCTCTTCCCTGCCGGAGGCTGTTCTTTTTTTTTTTTTTTTTTTTTTTTTTGGTTTTTCTCCGGTACCGGGAACCGAACTCATGACCTTGCGCTTGCCAGGCAGGCGCTTTGCCGCTGAGCTAAATCCCCAGCCCCGGAGGCTATTCTTGAAAGCCATTTTTGTAATAATCCTGCATGTCTTATACCTTTATTGTTTTCTCTTTTGACATTTTCTAATAAATTTGTCCAAGTCTCTTTCTTTATTAAAAACAAAGAAAATGCCACTTCTTTTTTACCCAGGATTAAAACAGAGAAGTAATAATAAACAACAAAAACAAAGCAAACAACATTTTAACCCAGTTTTATGGTTATTTTTGAAATCTGGTGAGATAGAACTTCTCATTAGAAGATCTTGTTAGGAACTGGAAGGACGTATTTTTAGTTGAAACCCTAATTCTTCTGGGCTGCACGTTAAAAGGAACTGAAAGGCTTAAGGAAGGCTTGCTACCAAAGACTTATTTTTATGATTCAGTGATATCCTCAAGAACCTTATTTCTTTTATTTTTCTATTTTCCCTTCCATAAGTTCAATTTCACCTAAAATGTGCTCATATTGTGGTCTCAAGATGGCTACGAATAGCTCCTTGACCTGTGGGCTTCCTGCTTGCCTCTGCAGTCAAGAGAAACTTCATTCCACATTCACCACTGGAACCTCAGCCTGAGGTTTATTCTGAGTGGTCTGTCTGAACCAATCGTGCTAGTTATGGAGTAAATACAGTGACTGGCATAGCCTTGGTCATGTGCTCTATTACCATACCTGGAGTGCAATTCTTGTTCCTGGAAACGTATCGTGTCCCTAGATTAAATTAGCATGCTTATCTTCTACTCAAGTGCTTCCAGGATCTGCAGACTGGTTGGGCCCCCATGTCCTGATGCATCCCTACACTTATGTCTAGATGTTGTTCTAACCTTTCTCATCCGTAGCCTCTGATTTAAGTCAGAGCACTAAATGTAAACAAGTACCATGTGGAAAACTTCAGAGCCATGTGGGACATGTACTCAGAGATGAAGGATGCAGAGAAGTAGGGGACAGGCAAGGGCCATTTGGCCCTGTAATAGTGATGAGGTGATGTCATGATTTCAACTTTCCAACATCTGCTGGGAGGCTCCTGTTGCTAAAAGTGGAACAGCTGATTAGAGGAAAAAAGAATAGAGCTTCCACTTAATTCTGACCAAAAAGGAAAAGCCAGTTGGTACAGCAGAAGGTATGGGGAACATGGGAGGAAGTGACTGAGTCACCTTGGAATTTGTAACAGTAGAGAGAGGGAACAAATGGGCATGTTCAGACACATCCTTTGGTTTTTAAAATCAGTAAAGTAAAATGAGATCATAGTGTTCTCTAAAGGGGACTGTCAATTAAGAAGAATAAGTAGCTTTAAGAAGAGTGTTTACTCTGTAATCTTGGGCTATCCTAATGAGAAGGACATGGTGGAGACATTAAAGCAACTGAGTGTGCCCAAGAAACTATCCAAAGACAGATTTAGAAAGAACAAAAACAGAATCTTGGAGGAGAGGCATATTGTCAAGATTGAGACTAAAACCACGGACGTGGCACAAATTTGTACAAGAGGAATGTCCTGAAAGGCTGAGTCTGATAAACTGAGACTTGAGAAAATATTAAAACTGAAAAGCTTATTTTTCCACTTATTTTTTAAGCAAAAAGATGAACAAAGAAATGGTGGTATCACATTAAATGACAGAAAAAATAGAAACACTTAACTGTCATTTTTGGCTGCCTCCCTCCTTTTCAGAGAAGGGGTTTTCAACACGGAAGGAGAGACCTGGTTCCAAAAGACTCAAGATGTAAGTGAAAGCATGAGCTCACTGAAGTACTCTCAGTAACTAAAGCAAATGAATTCTCTGCAAAGCTATTGGAGCAATTTGCTCATTTGTTAGTTTTTGAGATCTGTAGTAAGCAGGATAATGGCCTCTTTCAAAGATGTTCATGTCCTAATCCATAAAATCTGTAAATATGCTACTTTACATGACATAAACCAAACCAAAACAAGCCAAAAAAACTTTGCAGATGTGATCAAATCATGGCTCTTGAGATGGAAAGATTATCCCGTCATCTATGTGATCACAAAGGTTCTCATGAGAAGGAGGTAGGAGAGTCAGAGAAAGAAAAGATGATCTGAGGATGGGAACAAAGGTTGGGATGTTGCCACGGCTGGCTAGGGTTGTGGGCCAAGAAACATGAGTCAAGTAATGTGGGTGGCCTCTGGATGCCGAAGATGCAAGGAAAGTGGTTCTCTCCTCAGTTATCAGAGCAGCCTGCAGATAGGTTGATTTTAGCCAGTGGAACTGATTTTAGACTTCTGTCTTTTAGAGCTGTAATGTAAAACAAAAACTAATCTGCACTATTTAAAGCCAGAAAGTCTTTGATAATTTGTTACAGCAGCAGTAGGAAACTAATACAGGGTCACTGCTCCAGACCTGGAAACCACTGCAAAAAGGAAAATGAAGGTGGACACATTCCAGTCTTCAGTAAGCACAAGACTGGTGTTAATTCTTGGTGAAATTTTAGATTAGATTACTAAATGAGGGGCTTGCAAGCACTGAGAAAAGCAGGTCAACACCAGGAGCAAGAGTAAATAAATTAAGAGTCAATTATCTCCAAATAAGATGGTGAGATCAAAGTTATAAAGTTTATTTGAGATATATCTATGGCAAGCAAATAAGATTCAACAAAGCTTTTTGATAAGTGCTATATAGTAATTATGCAGAGAAGATAAACAAATGTAGACTGAATCATAGACAATCTAGGTGGATTCATATTTAACTGAACACTTACACCTAATGTATGCTGATTTAATAAATCAAAGCCATTTTGGAAAACCAAAACCAAAACCAATGTTCTCGGTTACCTTTAGCCAAATCCTATTAATATATATTTATACATAGATATATACACATATTTATATATTTGAATCAATGTCAATGAATATGTAAATGATATAGTTACTAAATTTATGGATAGACAACGTTAATGGATGAGTAAAAATCATTAGTATTAAAGGATATTTCTAGGTTGGAGAAAATGAAGAGAAGCTGGTAAGATAAGATTGAACAGGGGTGCATACAAAGTCTGGCATTAGGTTAAAATGCACAAGTATAATATAAACAATATAGGAGAGGTCTGGAATGGAATTAATTCTCATTTTCAAGCCAACTTATACTTGGTGATTTTCACTGATGATGAATGGAATTTGAATCAAGAGGAATGTGACCAAATCACAAATCCATCTTGGGTTGCATTTAAAGGAGCCAGATCTTCAGATCTGCCCTTGTCTGGCAGCTGCAGAAGCCATACCTATAACTGTGGGACCAGAAAATACAAATATGCAGGTGTGTGCTGGGGCTAATGATCCGTGCAGTTTGGTTAGAGTGGGGGATCTCATTCTGAATATTTGAGAGAGCCATGTTGGAAGGATAGCTGGAGCCAAACGGGGCTCCTGAACCCAGCCTACCAAGGGAGCTGTGTGTTTAGAGAGAGAGGAGGTCCTAAGCATTTGTAAGTAGGAGTGGGGATGTAAGAGTTGTGTTTTTGAGGTTAGATCTGACATTTTACGTGACATGGAAGCAATGGAATGGGAAAGTAGTAGCGGTGTGTGGGTAGCGCTCAGGTTTGAAGCCAGGACTGGGATCAGGTATGCTGATCCTCAATTCCCTGACATTTAACTTTGGGCTTACCTCTCAGCCTGTTTCTTCATCTGTCAAATGTGAATAGCAATGGTATCTACCTCATAAAACTGCTATGTGGGTTAAAGAAGCGAAAATATATGAAGTCCTTGCCATGGTTCTTGATGTACAGAAGAGCTCTTGGAAATAGCTATTAATTGTAGTTCAAACTTTAAAAGCGTGGGCAAGAAAAGCTCAGCTGCACGGCACAACATGAAGGCAAAATCCAGGGATCTTGTTGCTTACTTGGTCCTATCTCTGGTCATGTCTCTCTCAAGCCTTCTACCTTTGCTCACATCATGGTTACAGGGTGGAGCCTGCAAGTGGCTCACTGCCTGAGGGGTTTCCCTTCCCACCTCCCATAGGCACTTGGCTCTTACATTGTATTTTCTTAACCACCTTTTCATGTTTACATGTCTCTGTCCAAATTCACTCTATCCAGTGCTGTCTGTAGTAAGACAATGCTTTACCTATTTCTTTTTATCCCCCACCACATGTAGCAGAGTCTTTGGCAGGTGGTGCTGTTCCAGAACTGAAGACAGGGCCCTAGACCTGCAGATGAGAGGGTCCAGGAACCCTCCCCCATACACACACACACATACACACATACGCACTGTTACCACTACTGCAGATACTAGATTCTGCAGTTACTCAGGTTCTGCACAGCATACAGATAGCATAGCTGTTGCATGCTATCTGTGCACATCCGCCACTGTGCAGATTACATAGGATATCATATGTAATATAAACGCAATGCAAACAGCTGTTTTGTTGGTTTATTTAGGGAATACAAATAAGAAAAAAACCTGTACAATTCAGTACAGATGCAGTTTTCCACCATATATGTTTGAGAGGTGGCTGGTTGGTTTGTTCCTTACATGCAGAACTCACAGATGCATAGGGCCAACCGTGTTGTTGCTAAAAGAGTGGACTAATTTAGTGATGATCCATGTTTCCAGTGCTGCATGGGGGCAGCAGGGGCACCTATAATGCTAGAGTGACAGAAGCCAAAAGTAAATTAGCTTCATAAGCTGATGCTTCCAATCTGTACTTGGAGTAAGGTTCTAAAGACATTAAAGCAGAACTCAGTGAGTGATTCAGTTCGTTTTTGTCTGACCAGTCTTTCTTACGTTGAGCACAAATGAAATTATGTTTTGAAGATGTGCCCTGTCAAAAACTATGCTTTTCTGGATGTGCGAGGTGGTGTAATGAATGGTACCATCTGTATTTTCCAGAGAATCTTGTGGAGTTATGAAAGTGCATAGGGTATACGATCGGATTCCAGTGTAATTGTGCGGCATCAAGGTAGAGATGCTGATGAATTTTGGTGAGAGTTGCAATGTTTCATGGCTCCCTGAGATTCTTCTTTCTTTTCTTCTTTCTTTCACTTTCTTTTGATGCATCTTTTGGAGAAACTGTCTTCATTTGGCAAATCTATATAAATGAATGACCTTGAAGAAGTTTTTCACTGTAGAGTAGAGCTAACAAGTCAGGACAGAGAGGGAAGGAAGGATGAGTTTCCCTATGCTTGTTTTTTTTTTTTTTTTTTGTACCAGGAGTTGAACTCGGGACCTTGCACTTTCCAGGCAGGCACCCTGGGAGGGTGCACTTTACCCTGGTGGGAAAAGTGCAAACTGTTTCACTTTACCAGATTCAAGGAAATCGTTTTCATGACTCTGTTGAATGTGGAAGTCAGCAACTGAAAAAACAACCCATTTGGTTGAAAAAATAGGTCTCATCATAAGAACAATCCTGCCATGTAGTAATGGTCAGTGGATAGTAGCTGACTGGTAGAAACTGCCCATGAGCTAAGCCTAAATGTGAACACCACACAGCTCTTCACCTTAAATGCCTGAGTAGGGTTGCCTTGTTTTGTTGATATTGCTGTTAAGGAAAAAGAAAATCATGAGTCTGGACATCCTTCCCTGTAATATTAACCATCTGCTCAAACGGAACCTACTTATTTGCTGGCTGACATTCTACTTTTGTGGCTCTTTCTCTTCATAGTGATTATGAAAAATCCCTAATGGTGACTGGCACCGACCAATGTAATGGAACAGTTGTTTGGAGGACAGCTTCCAAGTTCTTCAACTACAAGTTCGCTTTGCCTCAAATTTTTAAAATTCAAATATTAAGACTCCAAGAGGGTGGCCAAACAAGCCCACATTCTTTGTGCAAACCTCCCAAATAAAATATGTCTCGGCAATTTCTTTTAGAAGGTCAGAAGGAAGAGTTGAGCAAAAAGATGCAAGGCCAAGGTCAATTAACTCTGGTTGAAAGGAAAAAGGAACCAAAGCCTGTTATTTTCAAGATCCCCCCAGGATCGGAGAAGAATCATTTCTCCATTAATGCGCAGCAGCTGTTCAAACAGGTGCTAACCTCGATTGTCTTAACACTTGAAAAATAATGTTTAAAAGAAGTGACAAGATGCCATCTTTAATTTGAAGAACTTTGTAGCAAAGGCTGGATTCAGTGAACAAGAGACTCTCAGAACACTTCTTGAACTTTAGCTATTTTGCTAAAACTGACTTTTGTTTGGTTTAGGTCCTATCGGGGGATATTCCCATTTGTATCCATGAACTCAAGTGTGTGTTGCACAGGTAATCCTGGGGGAAATTCTAGGAGACTTTGGAGTGATACCCACAAGGGACCACACCCTCAGAAGCTTTCTTGCCTCTTTAAAATGTGACTGCTCCTTAAATCATTAACCAAAAGGGAAGAGCTCATGTTTGTTGAGTTTTGATTCCATACGTAAGAAAATGACCAACAAGTGCAATGAGAAGCATGGTGAGGGTTCTTGCTGCATTTTTCCCAGGGAAGGATTACATTCAGTTTTCCTTTGTTCATTGATCAGCATTTCCCATTTACCTATACCTCTTTATGAATTAGTCAGATAAAGCCACTATGTTGGGGCTTCTTGGGGCGGAATCTTTTGGCATCCGCCTTGGCATTTTCCCCAGCATTTACCTTTGTACTGCAGGGTTCAGTTCCCGTTCATCTGGGAGAGGAACCCATGAACTTAAAGCCCTTGCGCATAGAGGACTAAATGCAGGCAGAGGATGTGAATGGCTGTTTTCATCACTCATTCCAGGGCTTTGACCTCTGAGTGAAGGACACACAAGTCAAGAGTGAAAAGGAGGGAAAGATGCAGCTCATGCTGGAATTCCAGACCTTTTCCTCATACGCGGCGGGTGTTGTACAGGTTGCTGTTGAAGGCAGAAATCTGTTCTTTCAGGTTTCTGGCTTTCATCCTCAAATGTTGGCCATAATTTCAGCCCTATTGAGATGGATGGCATATTGCTAGGATTTACATTGCTCTGCTTAAAAAATATTTCCCTTTCACTTTGCCTGGAGCAGTGTGTTTCCCCTCTTTACCTTTTCCTTTTGCAGAAATAAAATGCTCTGCAAGGAGTTAATGGTTTTACAGTCGTGCAGCTGGCAGCTGGCAGCAGTAGATCACAGAGAACAGTACAGAAATCCAGTTATTGCCTTTGTCTAAGATGAAAACCTATACGCTGGGAGTGGGGGAAGGGCTTTGATTGCAGGGCTGCTTGATTTAACATTTTGTTAAAAGGACAGATTTTCTGATGCAGTTTGTCTCTTGGGTCACAGAGGCTTGCATTTTTGGTCATCTGAACACAACTAAGATTGGGAAAATGAGCCAAAAGAATCCCTTCATGTAGGTGTCTGGCTATTTTAGAGCTTAGAATGTGTAGCTGAATTAGCATAAATATACTCAGTTAATGATGGTGATTCCTGCAACTTACTATCATGCAAAAGATATTTTGGCTAAAATTTGAGGAGAGAGGCATCCAAGAAACTTTGAAGAGCAGTTGTACAGAAAAAGTATAGAAATGCACAGAGAGATAAGATAATTATTAACTCTTCCCTCTGGGGCTTTTTACTGGATAAGAGTGGCAAGGGTCGGGATTCCAATTCCAAACCAAAGAGAATGTTGAAGATTCATTTTTTCAAAAAAGGAAAACAAGTAACCATTGAAAAATACAAAATGCATAGAAGTAGCTAGTTCACAGAAGAAACTGTTGTTACTTACTGTTCATATTCATCTCCCATTTACCTTGCCCTGTCAATCTTATGGAAAGTTCCAGTAAAACCCTTCTGCTTACGGCCATGGTGCAGAAAGGTAAAGGTGAAAACATAAGGATTAAAATTAGTGCTAGGGCCAACCACTCGCCGAGGTGGGAAGGGCAGGAATGAGGATCATGAAGTCAGGCAGATCTGGGTTTGAATTCTTATTCTGCAGCAGAACAGCTCTGCTATGTTTGGCAAGTAAAGTCCACTTATGTGAGCCTTCGTTTTTTTTCTTCTATAAAATAATGAAATAATTCTTATCTTGTTGAGTTGTTAAGAGGGTGAGTGATAGTGCACCTAATGTGTCTTCCCTATAGTAACTCTGTAAAGTATGTGAAAAAGAACTGTGGGTAATGCCACGGAGCCAACGTGGGGCTCAGATGATAGAGGGACTAGAACTCATCAGCTGTATTTGTCAGGATGCTTGATCTCTGGGGACAGAGGCCAAGTCTATTGTAGGCTCAATAGAAACTGATAGGAAACACACCACTGTGAAGAAGCAAGGCTCTACTTCTACGTCCACAGTTGGGTAGCTCTTTGAAAACCCACTCAGTTCTTATATAGACCAAAAGCATAACAGGCAGAATTCCCACTTGGATGGGTCAGCACATTGGATGTGCTGACCTCTGAACTCATTACATCCCTAGGAAAGTCTAAGATCTGTTGCTCTCATTTATCTTTTCTGTTACATATCACTTACATTGCTTGTTGGTTGGCTTGGGGGTGAAACCAAAGCAAAACCTTTCCAAAAACCTTATCTAAGAGATCACTTTTGTCAGTCCTCAAATTTGGACTGTCTTTTTGTGGTCGTGTCTGGCTTACTGACTTAAGTCCAACAATAGTAAATTACAAGGATAAGGAACATCTTGGAAAATCAAAGAAAATGTTGCACAGCCAGCTCTTGGCTTTACTTGGTTTATTTACAAGGTTTATCTACAAGGATCTGGATTTACTTGGTTTATTCTTGAAGAAAGCAGGAATAAAATGAGAATGATTTGGGATGTTCTATCCATTGGATTGCTTCTTCAATCACTTCCATAAACTTGTATCACTCCCTTGAATATCCATATTCTCAGGGAAGAGAATCTGATTGGTCCAACCCAAGTCACATCTCATAGTACCACCCAAACATCTTCTAATGAAGGACAGACATTGTTTTCTAGGATAAGTCAGGAGAGCTGGGTGGGTAAAAACATTGGGTGGCTCTCTTCCAGTTAAGACTCAGAGTAGATGGGTTATAATCTCTGGATGTCATAGTCTTACAATCTTTCTCTGGAGGTAAGCTACATTTGCAGAGTACAATGAGAAAATGATTAGCCAAAGCCTGTCCTTATGTTGCAGCCAGTTCCAGAGCCAAGCATCTCGATGCCTGTTAACAAGTTATTTATGCCTACTTGGATCAAGCTTCCACATAATTTAATATAAAAACTTCTACAGAGCACACATACAGTCCAAACGTTGCACCCTGCATTTTAAACAGGAATTATGTATTTTGGCACCTAGAAGGAAATTTACCTCCTGGATATGTGCCTAAGAACTTAATTCAGTCCTAGACCTTGCTACATAGAATGGCTTCTATCCTAGGCAGCCAGAAGATAGGAGCTGCTGGATTGCAGCAGAGTCAGCATAGGCCTGGCATCGTCACACTCGAAGGCTGAGCACAGCAGCTGTAAATAGCTTTCTGGACTCTGCAGAGGAGATGCAGATACTGTGCTCCTGTAGCACAATATTCCGGTTTATCCTGCGCCGGAGCATTCAGAAGCAGCTCTCCAACCCCCAGCCCACTGCTCTAAGCAAAGTGGCTTTCTTCAAGGCCTGGGTCTTGATGCATGTGTTTTTTCTTATTCTCTAAAAGACTAAGGACCCTCTCCTTATACAAGCCTTTCACAATCTGTTTTTTAGAAGTTTGTAAGATCCTTATTCCAGCGAAGAATAAGCAGTAGCCGACATGTGTATACATTTTGCTGTAAGAGTTGGGATGCATATTTCCCCTCCGTCTTCTCTGTCCACTTTCCCCTACTTTCCCATGCCCCAGGAGGCTGGCTTCATAAACTGTACCAACAGCGCCCTTGCCTATTGGTTTCTGCTTGGTTTGACTGATGGGAGGTGCCAACGGATACAGGAAGAAGGTCCCAGCGCTTGCCCCTGGCTCCCTCCCTGCTAGGCTAGGGATTAGTGGTTTCTATTCCCCTGGAAACCACAGCTCCTAATATATGGCCCTAATGCCTGATAGATGCAGCTCTCTCCTTGTTCCTTCCGATTGAGAAGTTATAAAATTATCTCTGGCTTAACCTATCTCAGCGGATTTCAGCATGCCCTGCTGGTTTCTCTTAACCCTGTGCACAGTTTGGTGTCTAGTCCCTCAATAAACTCCTTAATTGCCTTGTTTGAATGTAGTATACTGTACTTGCTGAGCAGACTCTCCCTGTGACAGCTGAGTGTTATTGTCCCTATTTTACAGATGAAGAAAGTGTGGCCCAACAGCATGTAGAGATTTAGTGGTAACTGTGGGGTTTAAACCCAGACTATCTGTAAAGCCTTTTCTCTTAACCTCTTATACCCAGCTGCCTTCATGTTAAAGAGAATTCATTGCATCCAGCTAACTTATCACACTCCAGCCTTTCAGGCACTATCTTATGTGTGAGGAGGTGTTTTTGGAAGAGCAACTCCCTTGTCCCACAAGGGGTAGCTCCAGCTTTGTTCTATCTACAAAATGTTACCTGAGTCTTTGGTTTTAGTTTTTGAAGAAACTTTCATTTTCTGGTTGAAAAGAACTGCTCTTCTTTTCGTTGAGGAATACCTCCTGAGATTTTGATATTTGTAATCCTATTAAGGAGAACTCTTCAACATAATTACTGGAAAACAACCTTAATAAAATCTGACTTGAGGCAAGTCCTAAAATACTAGATCAGAGAGGAACCTAATTAGCTATTTTTCCCTACTCTCCCTGCCACAAAACACATTAAAGCTGTAAATGGCCTTAGAGATTATCCAAGCTCTTAACCTCATTTTGGGAATACAGACCTTAAAATTTGAAAAAACTATGAACCCTCTCTGAAGAGAAATACATACTCTGTCTCTCTCTCTCTCTCTCTCTTGCTTTCTGTTTCTTTCATATCTGTTCACACACACACACATGCAAATACACTCACACACACACACACACACACACACACACACACATCTTATGTATAATTTTTTTTGGTGTGTTGCCATCCTGAAAGAGTTTCATGGGCCCCCACATTAACCTTCCCTGTTCTAGGCTAATCTCTTCCTTGCAGATAGAGAAGTTGATATTCACTAAAGTAAAACAAATGCCTTTCCCAGGCTTACACAGCTCAGTAGTTATTAAACAAATCAGGTTGGGCTAAGTTATGCTGCTGTAATAACAATAATTTCACTAGCTTAAAACAACAGAGCACCCCGCTTCCCTGCACATCCGTGTGGTCTCCCCTGTGCTAGCTGGGCTCTCCTCTGTGCCATTTTTACCTAGGGATGCAAGGTGACTGAAAAATGCCCTCTACAACATCAGCTGTGGTCATGACAGCTCAGAGCTTGGCAAGGCATGCACTGATCTTAAAGTCTCTGCTTGAAAGTGATACCTTACTGCCGGTCATACTTCGTTGGCCAAAGTGAGTCACATAGCCCTGCAGAGACCCTTGGACACTGCAAATGATTCTAAGTCTAGAAAAGCCAGAGGAGAAACCAAAGTATTTTAACTTTTTCTCCGAAGCTCTTTACTATCCCAAGACTGCCATATCTTTCACAGATGCATCTGGATATCCTACAGGCTTGTTGTCCACCTGGGAGGGCTATGTCTCTGATGCAAAATTGAGCCTAAGTCAGAGGCTTGTAATCTTTTTATTTGTAAATGCTGGTTTGCTGGCACAGTTCATCTAAGATACTGTCACAACAAAGGAGACTAGTGAAATGAGGTGGGTCATTACTGAGTTTATACAACACTCCCTTTGCAAACTAAAACCTTTTCTTTTTATTATCTGATGGCTCTTCTATGCCTTTCTCTTCTAATACTCATTTATTTTTCCTGGTCTACCAGAGTGTGGGTCCCCTAGTGTTGCCAATGCAAATACAGTACAGAAAAGTCTCTGGATTTTTCTTATGCTAGTAATTGGTGATATTTATGATGTTCTCTCTTTCTTTAAAATCTCCAGCTGCTCATTCATTTCACAAATTACTGAATACTGGCATTACTCTGAGGGTGGTAAGAATGATTCAGTTACAAAAGTCACAAAAATGTGGCATGACGCTGTTGCTCAAAACATAATGTGGTGTGTCACTGTGTGAATGTGTGTGTGCATGTGGATATTTATATTTTGGAATCAATATAGGAGAATGATTAAGAGCACACACTCTGGAATCTGACAGGCTAGGTTAACACCTTGATACCACCACTTACAAGAAGTCTTAAAACTTTGGGCACTTATATTAAGCTCTCCGGGCCTCAGTTTTCTTGTCTGTAAGGAATAATGACACTACTACCCTCTTAGGCTGCAGTGAGAATTAATTGAAATGACACGTGTTAACCATTTTCCACAGGACCTGGCTTTGAGAAAGGAAGGTCTTGATACAGTTAGCTGTTATGGTTATCAGAATTCTTACTAGAGGATAAGACCGGCATTTGACAGGAGGAAAGCGCACGGGCTTTGAACCTCAGCTCTGTCAAAGCACAAGTTTGGGCGAAGTATTTATTGCTCTGAGCTTTGGTGCCTCAGTGATATGAGAAGAGCCCCTTTATCTTGCAGGTATTTGTGAGGACACCCTAGGGATACAACCCTACACTATCTTACAAGGTCCCTCGCATGTTGGAGACAGTTAAAAAATATGAGTTCTTTTAGAAGCTGTGGGGCATACAGTGATGAGCAAAGAAGAGTTCTCTCCCTTGCCTTCCAGGAGTTTATAATCTCATTATGGGGATAAAACATAGTCACATGTAACCATAGATAACCCAAAAATGGCGAGTACTGTGAAAGAGCTGTAGCTAACAGGCTGTGGAAGTTTGTATCACATGAGTTTCTGTGCTTTTTTGAGCTGAGCTACAGTGATGCCTCGGTTCACAAACTTGATTCTCTCCACCATTCTGGTTGAAAACTGAACGGGATGAGGACTGAATCAAATTTCCCCATAAGGTCAACATTGACCCTAAACACTAAATGTGATTTGGTTCTTGTCCAATTCAATCTGTGACCAGAATAGTGGAAAGAGTCAAATTCATGAACTGATGTACCACTGATTGACTTTGCTGAGAAAAAGTGCTCCTTACTAAAAAGACATTTTGATTAACAAACAGCACTTGTTCTCTTTTCTCTCTCTGTCTTCATCAATAGCTTCCTCATCCTCAAACCTGAGAATAGCCTGTTATATAAAGAGTAGATATCCACTACCCTCCCTGCCAGTAGCTTGCAGATGCACTGTGTGTTTTGGTTGTAATATTTATAGCAGCTCATTTAAGATTTCATTTGCTATAATTCCCTGAACTTTGAGGCCCTCATTTTTCATTTGCTGCCTGAGAGTCAATGCTCTGGTCCCCTGGAATCAATTCTGAAAGGCTTACTTAATATGCAGAATCAATGAACAAACAGGAGAAATGTTTTAGCAGAGGCAGGCCTTAAGGGATGGGGTGAGTTTCCGGGGTTTAATTTTTGTTCTTACAATAGTTTTATATGCTTCTTTCTGCCTCCTGCAGTCAATTGCATCTCTCCACCTATTGTCAAATAGGATGCCTTGGAGGTGCCTGAACTTGGGCATTCTTTCCTAAAGATGCTGTGATCTAGGATCTCTTTGAGTGTTGTTATTATTTCCTTTTAATCTTGGTGACTGATTTGCTTGACACTGGAGGAACCCTATTTTTTCCTTTTTACATGATTCTTGCTGGACATGCCACATGACATAAAATTTTTCTAAAGAGATCTCGGGACCAACTGGACTTTTCTCTGTCCCATTGTCTGAGACTTCAGGATTTACATTACTGTGTTCATCTGCTCCCAAGTGCTCTGCCCTTTAGCCCCATGAGAGCAGATCATACTTAAGCGGATAGTGGGATACTTTTTCACTGCTTTCACTCTGTAGCCCTCTACTGAGGGGTTAGTGGATTCACAGTCATTCTGCACCTATGACGTTTCGGTTGTGGTTCGTCCTTGCTCCAATATTGGGAACTATCATTTTATACAATCTGACTATACCTTCCTAGGTGTACTTACTGGCAGCAAAACGGGGCAATGAGTCTCTTCTTTGATATTTTGGATCTGGGACTGAGAAAGAACTGGACCAGTCTCTTTATGGGGACTGGAGTCACAGATGTGACAGTGAGGGGAGTTGGATGCCAATTTCTTTCCAAGTGGAACCAATGCGCAGAGAGAAAAAACTGAGCAGGCATATGCAGGAAGGAGAATGGAGAGAGAGGGGAGGGGTGGAGGGTCTGAGGACACTCGAGGTCTGGTTCCCATTCTTCCTAAGATCCAGTGGTGCCTGTCTCCTGGTAGAGTGTGTTCTTCATTGGGAACTATAAGACGCTCTCAGAACTTTTCGGTTAATGTCCTGTTGGGTTTAGACTGGTTGGTTTCCTTTACAGGTAATCAAAGAGCACTGACTGGCACACTGGTCTTCTTTATTGAATTTTTGGGTTTATGCTTTTGATAACAGGTAACCAAGAGAGAAGTTAGATTATTCTTCAGCACCCTTCCAACTAGAAAGAAAAATTTTAAAGCCTCAAGACTATCAATCCATGAATATGCCCAACAGGACTGAAGGCAGGATTTTGAATACATATTTGTACACCCATACTTATAGCACCATTATCCACAACCGAAAAGTGGAAGCAAGCGAAGTGTCCATTGACAAACAGAATGCAAGATGTACATACAGTGGAATATTAGTTGATCATAAAAAATAAAATTTTAATATATGCCACAACATGGATGAATGTTGAGAACATTTTGCTAAATTAAAGAATTCAGTCACAAAAAGACAAAGATTGTGTATTCATCTCACATGAGATACATAGAATAATCAAATTCACGGAGATAGACTGTAGAATAATAGTTATCAGGGAAAGGGGGGTTGGGAGAATAGAAGTTGCTGTTTATGTGTATAAAGTTTTAGCTTTGAGATATAAAACAAGTTCTGGGTATTGGCTTTATAACAATGTGAGGTACTTAGCATAACTAAATTGTACACTTAAAATGGATGTGGTGGTAAAATTTATGTTATGTGTAGTTTATCACAATTTTTAAAAATCACCATATTCTTTGAGTAGCATTTTTGATTTCTAGAATATGGACAGAGATAGCAGAATTAATCTGGATTGTAAGTGAAAAGCCTACATTTGACTCCTGTCTTTGAATTCTAGCAATTGATGTCCAAGACTGGTTGACCTCTATAAACTTCATCTCACATATATGCCCTCTGAATTCATCCATACAGGAACATGATGTAGATTCTAGGTCATGCAAATGTCTGGGAAACAAAGATGAATAAAAGATGTGTTTCTGGGGAACCTTAATCAAAGTCATCATCTCTGAGCATCTCTGGAAGACCCCAACCCAGGGGGAGTCAGCAGGTGTGAAGATGACGGACAGCACTCCTGCCAGTGAAGCAGTGTGACCAAACGTCCAGACAGACAGAGGCCTGAAAGATTCTGAGATGTGCTATAGTGTTAAAGCTGGGCAGCAGATAAGAACAGAAAAGGGGGAAAACTGATGGGATGTGAGGCTGAACAGGGAGTCTAAGAGTTTAAGTCTGGCTGGTGGACGGTGTCTATGGGTCATTTTGGAGGTAGGCAGGGTTTTTCCCTGTGTTTGTTCTACAGACCCTCAAGAGGCTCATGCACAAGTAATCAGGAGTGATTCATGCTGTGTCCCCTGTCTGGGCATTTTCAGTACCTGTTGCTTACAAAAATTTAGATCCCCAGCTATTAAAGTCCTAAGTTATTTTATCTGTCTCAACGTTCCCTAAATTTATATGACCATACAGCTTACTGATATATCCTTTAGTGACAGATCTATATTTGAAAATAAAATAAAACTTTGGGAAAATCTGTGTTAGCTCTGCAACTCTGCAGTACAGGGCACACTTAATCTTGGCTTCTTCTTTTAAAAGATAAGAAACTTGTGCGGGGAGGTAACCTCGCATTCTGTGAGTATTTTCAAGACTAGTCTCTTTCCTGCCTTCCTCTGCTAATGTTCCTAAATGGAAAGTGCCGTGTAGGAGAAGGTCAAGAGGCAAGGGGCACCTGAATTAGACATCTGTGTATATAGTCTCCCTCCAAAACAATTCCCTTTTTTTTTTTTTTATAGAAACAGGACTCCAAGGCAAGGATCACAAGTGCAATAATTTATTTAGGAAGTGTTCCTAGGAAATACTCATGAAGGAATGAAAATGTGATACAGGGAAGATAGGGCAGCTGATAAATAATATGTATTCAAATGATTTACCAGGGGGATGGGCAATTGAAGTTTATTCCCTCCGGGTAGCTCCAGGAGGCAGTGTGGCGCATACACCTCCCAGTTACTCAGCACAGCGGCGTGGGATCCAGGGCCCACACCCACCAGCTCCGGCCAGTGAGGAGTGAAGAGCTGCTGGTCTCAATTCCCCCAGCACATCTGTTCACTATTGTGAGGTTCCAGAAATTCTCTTGTAGTTTCCAAATCCTTTCCAAGTATTAGCTGCCTTAACCCTCCCTTTTACCTTTCCTGTTCTAAGTCCCCAATTTTTGATTTATCTGATTAATACTCCAAACTACATCTTAGCCCTTGGGAAGAAATATGGTCCTAATGATTGAGAGCTTGCATGTTTTTGGGCCTGAAATCCTTCCTAATTGCCTTTCATTTTGTGTAGACAAAGGTTCCTTATGCCTGTGCCACCTGGCTATTGACTAGTAGAAAATTAGAGGGACCATGTTGGACTCATCCCTAAATCTGTACTTTCACTTCATTTTCCGCCCTCCAGACTAAGCCACACTGACAACCAGTGTCAGAACTGGTCCTCCCATATTGAGCAAGTCATGCCTATTTCTATCTGTTTCATTTATTCAAGCCCCAAGAATACACTGAGCATCTACCCTATTTTAAATGAAAACGTGAGTGAGCTAGAGTAATCGAAACTTGGATAGATACAAAAGTACTAATAGTCATCATATACAGTGGTAGAATTATATTTTCTCTTGTTTATCTATCTGTATCTTCCATCTTGGGTGTGAGTAAACTTATGTTTTATTTCACAAGTTAAAAAGTTGTGTATAATGTGTGCAATTAAACAATTAAGGGCTAAAATTTAGAACTTTACAGAAATCGCAGCACTTTGCCTACCTTCTTTTTTCCTGTCTTCTAAAATGTTGGTCACATTTCTAATCCTGAAGGCCTCTTGGTTTCCTTCCTTTCCCCTACATCTGCCGCCATCCCCATTGTTTCTGGTCTCTAAATCCTTTTATTCGGTAAAATAAAGGCTTCAGTTTGAGGGAAGTGTTTTCCCCAAAGCACACAAGGCTTGCAATCTGAGGCTCTGTGCTTCTGAAAGCAAAAATACTCTATAAATGCAAATGATTATTGTTTCTATTTGTTTTATAGGTTGTTAGGAATGTAGAATCTGGCTAGAAAGTGGCTCATGAATTTTAGAATGGGAAAAAAAAGCACAGAATATAGAGTTCGCTCCGTGCAAAGATCTCCCATTTTCTAGAGGGGTTTGGATACCAAGTGAGGTGCTGTTCCGGAGCCCAGTGTGCAGCGTGTAGCCTCGACCGCCCAGCCCCCAGCGCAGAGTCTCACCGCTGGTGCACTGGCAGAGCCCAGGTCTCGGCTGAGGCTCAGGAACAGTTTGTTACGGCATCACTCCTGGCAAATACAAATTTGTCTTTTTTCCACTGAGGCCCAGGTTTGCTTCCCATGGCCTCGTTTATCTGGCAAGACTCGGTAACGGGGCTCCAGCTTTCCACAGCTGCCTGCCTCTCACAAATAGGCTGGGTGTGGTCGTTGTAACAGGCTCACATTTTAGAATGTGATATTTTTCACGGTGGCTTTCATTTATTTACTCTTCGGTGCTCTCTCCCAATTGTTCCTATCATTTCTTCTTCATTTAAATGTTGGGAGTCTTCAATTTTGTAGTATACAGTTTTATTCCAGATTTTTGTATCCTTTTTGATCACCTGTGATTACAGACCCTGCCATCATTTTGGATAAAGATCAAGCAATTTGCTTATGTAACTTTTTTAAAGACAAAGGTCCAGTAAGTGGATATAACTTGTGAGATGATTTACATGGATTTTGGACAAAAGAGATTGTGTTATTCAAATATTGAAATGAATATATGTAAGGGTGATTATGCCGATGGAGAAAATATCCTTAGAGTTTAAAAAAAATCTGATTCCTCATGAAGAAAGCCATTGTCAGCTGGGTGTCACGGTGCACCCTTGTGATCCCATCACTCTTGGAGATTAAAGAAGGAGGGTTGCAAGTCTGAACCCAGACAGGGGGCAATTTAGCAACTAAGTAAGACTCTGTCTCAAATGAACAAATAAATAAGTGCAAGCAAGCTGGGGATGTACCCTGGAAAGGCCCTGGGTTCGATCTCATCTTACCCAAAAAAGTTTTAAAGTCATCTCTGTTATTACTTCACATCATCACTTAAAGTGCTTTGCAGTTTTCTGTTGTTAGGATGAAGTTCAAGTGACTGGGGTGGCCTCCTAAAGCCTGGTGGGATCTGCCTCCTTCCTCTGCTGAATCCTCAGCCCTCACATTCTAGTTGTAACGAATCAATTTCTTTCATTTCCTGTACAGCACTGAACTCTTTTAACTCTGGGTCATCACATTGGAATTTTTTTTCCTCAAACACTCCACCCATTCCTTTTCATTTCATGACTTCTACTCATTTACCAGGCACTAGCTCACGAGTGGCTTTCTCTGAGGAGCTTTGGGAATCTCTGAGGCGAAGATCTTCTCTTCTGTGTTCTGTCATCATAGTCAGTCATCTCTTCCATTAGTCTGTAGAGCTGCTTGAGAGTAAGGATCATGTCTTTCTGTTGCCATTTTATCTTTTGTACTTAACCTGGTTTGCACATAGTAAGTGTTCAATAAGTACTTCTTAACTGGATGGTGCTTTGGACAGTTTGTTGACAGCAAGCATCAAGATTTAAATATTGAGTCCCCTGCTTTCATTTACTTGAGTACCTGAATTAGCAGTCAGTTTAGACTGAACAATATTGAACCAGCTTCTTCCACCTACTCTACTTCACTCAGTCATTCCCTTAACCTTCTGTTTTACAGGTGAAGACCCTGGGCTCGGTGAGAAGGAACAGCATGATTATGGCAACCTATGAACAGAAAGAACCGAGCTTTGGAGACCTAACTACTCATGGCTCTTGATCCTACAGCGGAGGGCCGTCTCTTCAAATATTTGACCATTTCCATATCTTCTTGCCACATTCATCTGCTGGACTCTCCCGGGACAGGGGAACCCATGATTTGCCTTCATAAAAGGTAACACTGAGATAGAAGTTGAAATGGAATATTGGGGGGAAGAAGCTGTAGTTAAGAAATCCAGTTACTCACTAGCTATTTTGACACAGGGCGAGTCACTTAGCATCTTGAGAGCTTAGCTTTCTCATCTATACAATGTGTGAAAATGACTGGATAATTTTTAGGGGCACTTCAGCTTTAAATTTTGTGATCCTAAACTTGTAAGCTGGTATAAGGCAGTGATTAGTGTGTAGGGTACTACTAAGCCTACCTGAGACATTTCACCTGTCAGGGGCAACCCTGAAATTGCATTCTGAAGGTAAAAAGGATGAGAAAAAACACAGTTTCCTAGCTAGAGGTTATTTATGTTTTTGTTCATACACAGGTAACAAAATAATAACCATGAGCTTGGGGAGGATTGAATGGAAAGAATACCTCATAGAGAATGTTCCAGCTTTCCAACTGCTGTCATTATTGGCCCCTGAATAAACCCGAGGGAAATATGTGTCTCTTGTGCACACCCTCCCACAATCACAGAACATTCTAATGGACACTTATTTTTTGGAAATTGTTTGTAGCCCTGCATCTCTTAAAATTATCTTATACGTTTAAGCAGTTAGCAATCAGATTTCACATCTTATTGCTATCTAAGCAAATCTGAAATGTAAAAATGCAAATTGTAGAGAATGAAAATAGATTTTAGGTTGTTTGCACATACGTTTATTTCCATGAACAATTAAAACTTACCGTATTTGTAATGATTTTTAAAAGTGCTCAAGTAAATAGAATAATTATATAATCTATGTGTTAATTTAGTAAAAAACAAGAAAACTGTCATTAGGAATTTGAAAAGAGAAGCTGGTTTTGTCTTTAATGTAGCTGAAAACAAAGGACACTATGCGGTAAATTTTAAAATACATTTGACTATAAAAATCTTAACTACCTTGAAATGCCCTTTAAAAACTGAAGTTGTGGAAAAGGAATTGGAAAAGAGATTAAAAGTAACAAGAGGTTTGAACTTGAGAATGAATCTGAGATTAAAACAGTAGCCATGGACCAATGGTAGAAAGAGAAATGGAAGGTGAGTTTTCCTCCTGTTTTCTTTCTATGTATGAATTTGAAACTACACTATATCCGAGTCAGGAAATTCATATTTTTTATATGACCAGCTGTGAATGTCAATTTAGACAAGTCACATAAGCTCTCTGGTGAACTAACTATTCTATAAAGAGCTACACCTCAGTCACTTTAGGATAATAATAGAAATACCCCAACAGTACTGACAGCATAGAGTGCAGCCTTCTGGCAAGTTAAATGGATTCTGAAAGTAGATGTCCACTTTTCATGGAAAAAATTATATGTTTGTTTCTCTTTCAGATCAACCTCCTATATTAAGATGGAATATCTGCTACCAGAATGGCTTGATTATTGGTACTATGGTATGAACACATAAAAGCTAAGCCTTATTGATCATAGATGTAAAAATTCCTGAAGATCTTAACCTGTGTAAACATTGTCATATGTATTTCCTTAATTGATTTAGAATCAAAAAAAAAATATTTCAAACAGGACTTTTGAAGTATTGAGACATCTCATGGAAATGGATCTCTTTTCCCTTTTGAGAACAGTGCACATTTTTTAAAGAAGTTAATTAAGAATAGCATTATTTCCTTGTTGACAGCAAATCAATAACATCATTCCAGAGTGTTAAGCACCTTTCTCTAAAGAATATACCCAAGAGAGAAATCCAATTTTTCTTGTTCATAAAATTGCTAATTCAATTTGTCTCTGTGACAATGTAAAACTAGGTATCAACTCTGGAGCATAGTGTGCGTTTATTTCATCTGCTGAAAGTCAGCATGAAGCAAGGAATGAGTGGAGCGTCAGTGTTAAGTTACAGAGCAAATCTTCAGTTTCAAAGCAAGTGATGATGATGATGTAGACTAAGGGGGCAGGGCTCATTTGGGTGTTGAGCCTTGCAGTGGCCTGAATGTTGATGTCCACCACAAATCATGTGTTGAAACTCTAATCTCTAAGGTGGTGGTATTAGATGGCCTTTTAGGGGTGACGAAGTCACGAAGTAAGGGGTCCTTGTGAATGGGATTAGTGTCCTTTAAAAGAAGGACAGCTGCCTTGTCCCTTTCCCTATATCAGGACACACAAAAAAGGCACCGTCTGTGAATCAGGAAGTGGACCCTTACCAGATGCAAAATCTGCCAGTGCCGTGATCCTGGACTTCCCAGCCTTCAGAACCGTGAGAAATGCATTTCTGTTGTTTCGGATCCACCCAGTCTATGGCATTTTGTTATAATGGCCCAAACAGAGTAAATAGGCCTGAAGGAGATGTTCAGGAGTGAACTTTGGGAAACTCCAGAATGCACTGAAAAAGTCAGCTGAAGCATACTGAGTAGGAAAAGAATGATGAGCAACAAGGAAAGGATTCACTCAGAAAGAAAAGAAAATATTGAGCCAGGTGGCTCAGTGGCAAGAATGGGGATACGTGGGGAGTTGTGAATAGTGTGTACACGACTGGAGAAGGTTACTAGGGATGTAACCATGAGGGCAGCTTGGGAGGGACCTGGAGAATTTCAGGGCGGTGATTATTATAGGTCCACCTGACTTGCTACCAAACATGCATTTCTAAAAAATTGTATGGAACTCTCACAGTAATAAAGTAAGTATGTGTTTAGTAGCTAGTTATTTAAAATAAATTTATAGCTCGGTATGGTGGCATACAACTATAATCTTAGCACTTTGGAAGGAGGATTACAAGCTGGAGTCCAGCCTGGGCAATTTAATAACGTAGTGAGATCCTATGACATAAAAGAAAGAAAGGAAGGAACGGAGGGAAGGAGGGAGAGGAGAGAAGAGGAGAAGAGAAGAAAGAAGAGGAGAGGAGAGGAGAGGAGTGGAGAAGAGAAAGAAGAGAAAGGAAAAAGGAAGGGAAGGGAAGGGAAGGGAAGGGAAGGGAAGGGAAGGAAAGGAAAGGAAAGGAAAGGAAAGGAAAGGAAAGGAAAGGAAAG
>NW_004955434.1:3065261-3109551 GCF_000276665.1 Chinchilla lanigera | reverse complement strand
GAAAGGAAAGGAAAGGAAAGGAAAGGAAAGGAAAGGAAAGGAAAGGAAAGGAAAGGAAAGGAAAGGAAAGGAAAGGAAAAGGAAAGGAAAAGGAAGGCAAGGCAAGGAAAGGCAAGGAAAGGAAAGGAAAGGCAAGGAAAGGAAAGGAAAAGGAAGGCAAGGCAAGGCAAGGCAAGGAAAGGAAAGGAAAGGAAAGGAAAGGAAAGGAAAGGCAAGGCAAGGAAAGGACAGGAAAGGAAAAAAAGAAAAGAAAAGAGAAAAACATCAAAGTTGTAGCTCAGTGTGGAAGCCCTGAGTTCAACCCTAAGTAGCACTAAAAGTAAAAAATTAATTAGCTAATTAATATATCTAAGGGAAAAGGTACTTTGACAGCACAAATACCAATTCTTTAAATTTTTTTTTTAAAATTCAAGATTCTAACCAAGTGTGGTGGGGTGGTGTACTCCTGTAATCTCAGCATTTGAGAGGCTGAGGCAGGAGGATTGCTGCAAGTTCAAGGCCAGCCCATGCTATGTGCTAGGTTCAAGACTAGCATGAACTACATAGTGAGACCCTGTCTCAAAAAATAAAACAAAATAAAATAAAATAAAATTCAAGATTCTTGTTTATGTTGAATTTTCTCAAATCAATGGACAACACAATCAGGCAGTTGAGAGAGAAATACACATCACTTTATTGTTGGGTGTGGTGTCTTGAAAAGACAGAATGTTCCCAACTGAAAGAGCCCCTTGCCATTTCCTGGTTCATCTCCTCAGCCTGCAGAAGAGAAAGAAATGAAGATTAAGGGCTTCATGCCAAGTTAAGCAGTGAGGCACTGAGGGTGCCTCATTGTCGTAAGATCTCACTACGTTATTAAACCTAAGGCTGCAGGGTCTGTTCCTGGCGCACAGCTGGCTGGCTGGGAAGTCCAAGGTAGAGTGACATGGTCCTTCCTCCCGCAGAGACCCCTTCTGCCTGCGTCTCCTTAGGTTTCCCAGGACACTGAGCGCAGAGCAGGAGCACAGCCACAGCATGCTTTTGTCGGAGACCCTCTCCAGCTCCACAGCCTGGGTTTCTATAGCACCACTTCAACTCCTGTTTTCTTAAGATTGTTGCCTGAAAGCATTCATTGTAAGGTCAGGAGGAAGTCAGAATAGAAATAACTGTTATTGGCTCCCAAATGGCCAGGGACTACAGTAATATATCTTATAGAAGGAGATAGATAATGCTAAAAGAAGAAATTTATCTTCCCAAAAGTAATAAAGCTTTAAAACTGAGTGCAGGGGAGAAAAACAACAATAGCAACTTAGTTTCTCTTCAGTTCTCCAGGAATCTATCAAATATGGCACCTTAAATTGGTCCAAGCTTCACGGATACTATAAGTGTGATGTGTTTGAAGATGCCATCCATCTCTCAAAACGTGTCATTTTGTTCCAGCTTTCTCTACTCTGCACACCATTTAACTTAGTGTTTTTGTTATTTCTTCTCAGAGATTCCACATGTTTCTCTAGTCCCCTAGAAATGAGTCCTATATTTGTAACTGCAAAAGATGCATTATGTGAGAAAATGGAGAGAAGGAAATTAGATGCAATTCTCAAGCTTTGTTTTCTTTTTACTCTCTCTAAGTACCATATTACTGATTTATACTAAAAGGCTCTTTCCCCCTTTATAGAGCATATGGATTTCTGGCTAAAAATATCTTACATCATATGCGTTCATATGAAGCCTTTCATGTAGCAAAAATTTGAGTTGGGTCACCCAAAGAAAAATAGGAATGACTAAAAGAGAGATCTTAAATGAAAATGACCTTTAAATAGAAACCACACTCTGTGATGACATCTTCTAAATTTTAGATTGCCTGTGAGGTATCAAAACATTTAAATAGCCATCTTATGTTTCCATACAGATAAAGCCATATAATCGAAGAATGTTAGAGTGGGAAGGAACCTTAGAATTACTGGGGGAAATTTTATTTTGTGCATCAGGAAATGAAATTCCATGTGGTCAGAATAGGAGGGCTGGTCGGTTACACCTCACGTACCAGTCTACAAAGAGCACTAACACATTGCTAGAATCAGTAGGAAATCATTTCTAGGTAACTCAGCTTTCTGTACCCAGATCCTTATTATTTTGTGGACAATCAGCTAAAAGTTGATTGTCTGCTAAAATATTTGGTAATAAAGAATAAGTGATGTAGTTTGTTAACCAAGAGTAAATAATTTAGGCCTGCAGCTGTAGCTTAGTAGTACCTTTCCTAGTATATATACAGCTCTGGATTCAGTCCCTACCACTATGAACAAATAAAAAAGGAATATTTTAGCATCTGAATTTTAATTTTTGGATTGTTTCCAATCACACTACTTTTTAAAGCACACATTAATTTTTGAATGCACAAAAGAGGACAAGAAGTACAGAAGGATGAGTAACATTTCTCTTAGACTTCTATTTGAAAAGAACACTGATCCAACTTTGACCAATGGAAAATATATTGGTAATAAAATTTCTTTCTGAAAGCAGACATTTCAAAATTCATATTCTCTTTATTCTTACAAAATGGTACAAGTGAAAACAAAATGCTGGCAGAATGCGAAATCACTAGGCTGCCTCAGATACTCATGCATCTTAGCTGAGCCCCAAGACCACAAGGAGGGGCCGGCTACCAAGATCACAGGGCCTTTGCTGTGTTCATATCGATAAACAGAACTCAACAAATAAGGATGCTCTGTGAAAGGACGTCGTGCTACACAAATAAAACAGTGGCACGGTCCCTTTCCCAAGATCTTACATCCAAGGTGTGAAAAACACATGCAAACAGCAATAACACTGCAGACTAGTTCCTGAGACAGCTGGAGGTCCCTGGGGAAACAGAAGATGGTCAGCCTATGCTCGCTGAAGAACACTGTTATGGTTTGTGTCTGGATGTCTCCCCAGAGCCTCATATAGTCATGGGGGCAGGCTTTCCAGAGGGAGCCAGATCTATAGAGTATGTGACTGGTTCATTGTCTACTGCTGGGATTGGAGGTATGAGTGCTACATACACCCTACGGCAGGTAGCATGCATAGAAAGGAGGAAAAGAGGCTTGCTTCCCCCTTTTGCTCTTGTTTGCTTTTGGTATCTTCCACTACCACAAACTGTTGCCCCTCACCATGCCACCCTGCCTTGGAGCCAGCTAAATGGACTAAAACCTCTGCAAACAGTGAGCTACATAAACCTTTCTTCCCTTAATCTTGGACATCAAGTATTTTGTCTGAGCAATGAGAAAAAAAGTAACTAAGGCAAACACCAAAAGGTTTCAAAGAGGAGGTGACCTTTGAGTTGATAACTGAAGGATGAATAAGAGTTTGCCCGGGGAATAGACCAACAGGGAGAACAAGAGGTCCTTGTAGAACATCAGCAAATTCACTGGCCATGAGACTTCCTGGTGAAAATGTTCAAGCACAGCATTAACACTATTCTTAAAAAGCACCTGCAAAAGAATTAAGACATGTTACATACTTATGCCAACTCCCCACAATGAATACAATTGTTGTGTTCTGCAACATGTACTAGTAAAAAATTTTAAAAGACTATTTTAAAAAGCATTGCAAAAAAGTGGGGAAATATAATATGTAGTGATAAACTACAGTACATAACATTCAAATTCCCCATTGGGCCTTGAGGAATTTTCTGTTCAGCTGCTGAGAGCATTGCTGGGATAGTTCGCAGCTACCTGCCTTCTCAGGAATTGCCTTTGCTGTCAAGACTGCTGCTGCCCCAAGTCTTGGCATTTTTTCTAGGCACAGCTGATGACTGGTCCAGGTGGAGGTCCCCAACTTGAGACAGTGCTAAAGGCTCATTCCTATTTCAAGCTCCCTGAGGAGTCAGCTGAGGCCATCAGCTTAGCAGCCCAACTCCTCTTCCCATCCCTGCTTCCATCCCTTTGCAGTATCACTTACGCCACGAGCACTGTATAGTAAGCCTCCAGCCTGCAAATCTCCATCTCAGAGTCTGCTTCCAAGACATAGGGGGATAGCTAAATATTACAAGTTAGATAAAATGGAAAATATTGCACTTCAACAGCAAGAGCCTAGCAGGTGTACACTCACTGAAGGGTGGTTGGGTGGCCTGGGAAACTGAGATGGATCACCACTTTACAGCAGTGCTACCTGAACTTCCCTTTGAACTTTGCACTGAAAACAACTTGGCCCTTTTCAATCTTCTTTCTGACAATGTCTTTACCTTCAGGGGCTTTTAGTTGCTGGAGCTCCAACTTCCATGAGTCCCTAGGCCAGTTCTACTCCTGGGGTCCTCCAGATATTTTCCCTAGTCCATATGAACCCTCTGGCTGTTATTTCTCAGTGTTCCCTTTGGTTTGCCTGAATCAGGGGTTTGACGCAAATAGAAGTGTCCACCCCAGTTTACTGATACAAGAGAAACCACAGTGGGAGTGGCAATAAAATATACATTAGAAACAAGCTCTTCAGGAGATCCCCAAATCCACTCAAGCTTTAGGTTGAGAATCTTTTTCTCAGATGTTCCAGTGAAGTATTGAAGAGAGACACTGTTGAGTCAGGCGTGGGGGCACATACCTGTAGTCCCAGCACTTGGGAGGCAAAGGCAACAGGATTACCATGAGTTCGAGGCCAGTCTGGGCTACAGAGTGAGTTCAAGGATGGCCTGACCTACATAGCCAGACCTTGTCTCAAAAACAAACAAACAAAAAACAAAAAACACCAAAGACTAGAGAGACGCTGTGAAGTGTTTCTGAATTGCCTGTTGAATCCATTGTTGTAGTAATTTGAGAAGTTTATAATTGTAACAAGAAAGGTATAGATGTTGCATTTATTCTGACTGTGATGCTACTGGGGCTGCAGTTTATCCTCAGTGGATGGAATGGAGGTTGTCTTAGTCTCCTTCAGAAATCAGAGAACTCTAAACACATCTAGGGGTATCAGAATGTACTTTGGATCCAGGTTGGTGTGTTGGGGGAGAGTTTTTCATGAAAATATCGCAGTTTGCTGATAAACCAGTGTGGGTGACTGTCAGGAGGTTTCAAAAGGCTGAGCTCCACATTTCTGTTCATCCGGAATTGCAGAGGGTGCAGCATGTGAGTTTTAACCAGAGTGAGACAATCATGGATTTGCCAAGGAGACTGAAAGTTAAAGTACTGCAACTGTTGGAAATAATTTCTTAAAAATCAACTTAATCAAACTATAAATTAAATTTAATTAAACTCTCTTACATGTATAATGACGTTTAAGGCAACTGTTCAACAGTGCAGCCATTGTGATCAAAACAGAGACAATTCCCATCATTCCCCAAATTCTTTAGTCAACATCCTGGTAAGAGGCAACCACTGAGCTATTTTCTTTTTTCTTTCTTTTTTTTTTCTTTATAGAGTAAGAAATGGATAATAATAATGGAGGAGGGCTTACCAAATTACAGACAAAGTGGTAGGAAATTATCAATGGTTATTGTTTTACATAGTTTCTCAGGAAAACAAATAGGCAAATAATAGTGAGTTACAGACAAAAGAGGTAGGAGATTATCAATAGTTGTTGTACTCTACTTAGGTATCTTCAAAAGAAAATAAATACAACTATACAGGAGTGACCTATTGAATAATCATTAACTATTCTCAATGGTTGTTGTAGGAAACACATAATAATAAACATGCATCCATTTATGAAATAGGATAGGAACAATACAAACATTACAGAGTTATGGATAGATTAGTAGGAAAATATCAATGACTGCTGTAATATATGTTGGTATTTTAGAAGTGGCTTCTCAGGAAGACAGAGATATGCAAGAAGGATCTAACAAGTAGTTACAGCCTAAGAGTTGTCAAAAATCAAGTGAACTGTCTGGGGCCAAAGCCATTTTTTGTAGCGTTTTCTCTCCAGCCTCCCATCGCATTGGGACCCCACAACCAGTTAGTGTCCTCTCCCCAACTGTCAGCACAGGCAGAAGGAATCCTGCTGCAGACTTCTCCGGGGCTCCACCACAGCCTGTACTGTCAGGGGAAGAATGGCTTCCAGGGAGTCTCCGCATGTATTGTGCAAGGTCCTCTTGGTTTACAGCTTCCGAGCGGCTCTCATGACCCTAGTCCACAGGACCTCTGCACTGAGCTATTTTCTGTAACAGTAGGCTAGCAAGGCATTGTTTCATCAAACCAGTGTGTACTGTTAATTTGAGAGATACCTTCACTAGATGTAAAATTCTTGATTGCAGCCTTGTTTTTCATACTTTAAAGATGTTGCATTATCTCACTTGCACAGTTTCTGATAACGTCTGTGATCTTTCTCCATATGTAATGCATCTTCCCTGTATATCTTCTCTTGAGATCTTTGCTTTCTCAGTGATTTTAGGCAATTTGTATGTATATGTTTTGGGTATGTATATATGTGTATATGTGTGTGTAGACATACACACAAACTTGGTTGGTATTCATCACGTTTTTTGCATGTGTGGATTTAGGATTTTTATCAAATTTCAAATTGTCACTCAAATATTTTTAGTGCCTTCATGTCTTCCTCTGTAATAGTTTCTATTTTATAAGGTTATTGCTTAAGATAATGCATTGTATCTTGGCACAGTGTTTGATATGTAAAATGTGCTCCAAAAAAACTCCATCAGTAGGATGTCATATAATCATTTATCTCAAACTGATGTTGAAAGGGGGCACTGTGAATATTTATGCTGGCCACAGACATAGACCATGACTGTTACAGGCAAGCCAGCATATATACTGATATATGAGAATAAAAGCTGACTGGTGTCACTTCCATTTGTAACTTGGGACACCGCTCTGGTGTAAAGGCCCCTCCTCTTTTCTGTGGATTTGCCTGTAAGTTGGAAGGAAGGCACCAAGATCGTGGTTTAAAGCATAACACCAAATAGTTTCATGATTGCTCATTTACCGAGCTTTGGTTTTTACAAAATTTTTTTAATTACTGGATTTCATTTTTTAGAGAAGTTTTAGGTTTGCAGAAAATTGAACAGATAGTACAGAGAGTCCCCACAGGTCCCTTCACTCCCTTGTCAGTTGCCACTATTAACATCTTGCAATAGTATTAATCCAGACAATGGGATCTTTTGACCTGGAGACAATGAAATGAGATCAGCCCAAATACGGCAAGCACACCCACGCTTGCATGGCAAAGCTTTCTGGGGCAATGGGCTCCTGCTGAATTGGGGCTTTGGTAGAAGTACTCAGCATTGATTGAGGGAAGGACCAAGCTGCTCTCAAAACAAAGAGAGCCATAGGTTTTTATCGATTTGCTTGGGAGGGCTAAATTCTGCGAATACTCTTTGGCTGAGCGCATGGTTTCAAAAGGTTTGTCTTTTTGTGCCGGACTTGGACCACCTGGTGGTCATGGTCAACTGTTCCTAAAGGCTGCTGAATTTTCACGTAACTGGTGCGATCATCCTGCACAAAACATGCCGGCTTTGTGAGTCTGGGCCCTGTGATAGGGCTGACACACCTTAGGCACTTGGGTTGGTGTGGCTGCTAAGAAGCACAAAGTTCAGGGAAGAAAAGAGAGAAAAGAGAAAGAAAAGAAAACACATACCTGGTCCAACAGGCAATAGGCCAAGTTAACCTTGTACGATAGTCTTAAACAGAATGCTTTTTAAAAATGATCCACATGCCTACTCGTAGACCTGCATAGAATCTGACCCAAGGGTTAAGACAACAAAGGAAACAAAAACAGTATGAAGACTGCAGTGTCCAGCGTCATTCCATTTTAGTCACTCATCAGATTCTGTAAACTCAAGTCAGTGTTTTTAGCAAAAGAACACTTCAAGTGCCTGGAAAATAGCCTAGGCAACTGTTACCATAACTCACATGTCGGAGATGTTATCTACAGCAAAGCCAGTGGGAAACCAATCATGCGCTATCCGGCTGTGGGATTTTAAATCAAAAATTAGTGATTTTAAATTGACTAAGAGCAAAGGAAGCTAGAAGCCTTTTTTAGGTTTTCCTCTATTGCAATTTTTCATTTCATACAAATATTCTGTTTTTGTGGTTTAATTAGGGTCTCATGATAGGTCTATTGAAAAGAGCCCAAAGGTAGAGAAACACATGCTATGTTATAAAGGCCATATTTTACTGCACCCAGGGGTTTATTTTGCCATCCCAACCTTCCATCCCACCATCATGGTTCCTAAGTATCTCAGTATGGTATATTTTTTATAATCCATGAGCCATTCTTCACCAAGTATTATTAACTAAAGTTTGTAATCTACATTAGGGTAAATTGTTCCTTGTGATTGTGTATTTGCCATTATAATATCATACAGGAGCGTTTCACTGCCTTAGAAATCCCTTGTATTCCACCTGTTTCCTCTCTCCTCCATCTCTGGGAACTATTGACCATTTTATTATCTCTGTATTTTTGCCTCTTCCAGAATATCATATTGTTGAATCACAGAGTACAGAGCCTTTCCTGACAGGATTCTTTTACAGAGCAATCCACATTTAAGGTTCTTCCATCTCTTTCGTGGCATGTAGCTCATTTCTTGTTTCTGCTAAATAATATAGCATGTAACACAGTATGTTTATCCATTCACTTAGGAAGGACATCTTCGTTGGTTCCAATTGTTGACAATTAGGAATAAAGCTGCTATAGCCATTCACATATAGGTTTTTGTATAGACATCAGTTTTCTGTTTATTTGAAGAAATACTAAGGAGCTTTATTGCTGGATCATATGGTAAGACAAAGAAACTAAAATGATGGTACCATTTTGCATTCCCACCACCAATGAGAAAGAGTTTCTGTTGGTCTAAATCCTTAGTAGGAATTAGTGTTGTGAGTTTTTTTTAACTTTAGCCAAACTAATGAGTTTTTAGTGGTACCACATGGTTTGAATTTGCAGTTGCTTAATGATATATGATGTTGAGCATTTTCACACTCTTATTTCTATCAGTGTGTCTTCTTTGGTGGTATATCTGTTTAGCTGTTTGTCACATGTTTAATTGGTTTGTTTTATTTTTTGAGTTTTATGAGTTCTTTTATAGTTTGGACAAGAGCCCTTTATTGAATATGTGTTTGCAGAAAACAGATATGTTTTATAAAGCCATTGTGGGACTTGTCTTTTTTTCTCTGAAATATTTTTTACCCTACTATCTTTCTTGGAATCCAAAGATAGATAGATAGATAGATGATAGATAGATAGATAGATAGATAGATGATAGATAGATAGATAGATAGATAGATAATTTTCCACAAATTACTGAAACTCTTCATTTTAAAGTCTCTTTTCTCTCTGTGCTTCAGTTTAAATAGCTTCAATTTCTCTATCTTCAAGTTCACAGATTTTTCTTGTGCACTAATTTGCTTAGTTTTATCTAATGTGTTTCTCTTTCCACACACTGACTATTCTTATCTCTAAAATGTGTTTCTGTTGGTACTTTTTTATGTTTTCGATTTTTCTTTTCACTGCTTATGTTTTCTTTTTCATATTTGAACATATACAACAGGTAATTTTATGACTGTTTGTTCACTCCATTATTTCCGTCATTTCTCAATATACTTCTATTGACTGATTTTCTCTTAAATTACAGGGTACATTTGGTGCTGCTTTTCATGTCTAATAATTTTTTTACAGAATGTTGCACATTTTGAACTTTAGAATACTGAATGCTTTTTTCTTTAAAAGAATATTAGAATTTGTTTGTAGGTAGTAATGCTAGCTGATCAACTTTATCCTTCCAAGCATTTAAAAGCTCTATTATGGCAGGTTTGGAATAAACTTTCCTAGGCTAGTTTATCTTATTATTAAGGTGCAACCCCCCTGAGTTTCTGCCAAATGTCCTGAGTACGCTCCACTTCAGCTGATCAGAACTTCAACCCCCCTTTATAACTTCTGAAAATTATTCAGTTTACAGCTTCACAGTCATTCTTTGCCTGAATTAGGGAAATTTCACCTATTGTTACCACACACTGGCTCAGTTTGCTTGCCACAAATGGGAGCCAATTATCAAGAGGCAAGGTGGGAATAGAGAAAGAGCTTTATTATAAGGAGCTAACTGACTGAAAGATGGTGGACAAAAGGGTCATTTCTCTAGAAAGCTGAGTTAAGGAAAATTTACAGCCCTAGAAGTTGGACAGCTGGTGAGCACCTTCTTACAGGTGGAAGTTGGTAGCCAAATAATGCAATCTGTTCTGAATTGCCTAGTCACAAGATGTTTTTAGCTCTGCAAGTCTCAAGACAAAGATCATTATTTCTTCAAACTATTTTTGTCACTGATTAGTTAGTCTGTGTGCAATTGTTGACATATTACACAATTGGTAGGCTAGAGTGGGTGGCTGCCAGAGGCCCATTATTGACCACCAAACACACTGCAATGAAAAAAAAAGTACTTCACCTGATTATTGTGAAAGACAAGGGTCATGGGAAGTTGAATAGAGAGGTAGGTATAAGACTGGATCTTCTGCCACTGTGGAAATCAGTTTGGAGATGCCTCAGCAAACTAGGTCTAGCGGTCCCATTCAACTCAGCTATTCCACTTCTGGGCGTTTTCCCAGAAGATCTGAAAACTTCATATCACAGAGATATATGTGCACCCATGTTCATAGCAGCGCACTTTGTAATTGCTAAATTGTGGAAGCAACCCAAATGTCCATCCACTGAGGATTGGATATAAAAAATTGTGGTACTTTTATATAATGGAATATTACTCAGCTATAAAGAAAGATAAACTCAAGACTTTCATAGGTAAATGGTCACAACTAGAGACCATACTCATAAGTGAAATAAATCAGACTTACGTGTGTAAGCATCATAGTGTCTCACTAGTGTAAGACCTGAAAGAGTGAATAAAAACTAGGAGGTATGATAGACATTGTGAAACAAAAGGAAAATGCTCAAAAGTAAATGGCAACTGAGGTGTGGGAAAAGAGAAGGGAAAGAAGGGGAAATTATGTAAGTGTGTATATACAGGGTAGCTAACATAGTTGTACTACTGTCTTCTATTGCTTTACAGGAAGGAACAGTTAATGATTACTTGTTTGATCAGTCTTGTATGTCTCTATTTGTTTTCCTGAGAAACCAGTTTGAAGATATCAATAAGTAATACAACAACCATGGTTAATTTCCTACATCTTTGTCTGTAACTCTGCTTTGTTTGTATTGTTCTTATGCTATTTTGTAAATGGATGTCTGTCTATTAATATGTTTTCCTTCTTTTATTTAAAAAAAAAGTCTGGTCTTCTGTTCACCTTCACTCATTGTTTAGGATTAGCAATGGATTTAAGGAACCCAGAGCAAATTTCTGGAGCTTTCTCTGCCTCATGGCTTCCAGCCAACCATGGCTTCCTCCCTAAATATCAATCTCTCCCTCTTCCACTGAGTGTTCTACCATGCTCTTTGGGGGACTCTCTCTTCACACCACTTTCCATACATCAACTCCAGACAGAAAGCCAGAGCAATTTTAAAACTCAATCTCATTTGTTTCCTTTTCTTCCAAAAGCATAGTTTTGTGCTGCCTGTTGTGCAATGTTTAAAAACAGGTATTAAGCATATTTTGTTTATTTTATAAGTTATAATGAGAATATAAGTCTGGTTCAAATTACTTGTTGTGGTAGCAAACAGAAATATCAATATTAGATGTTTCAGAATTATACAGTCTTTCCCCAACTGTGATTGAGAACTTATTCTAGCTCTGAGCCAGCACCCTTGATAACAGATAATCAGCCTAGGCAAGAGCAGCTCCCCTGGGCTGTACTTACAGGGGTGGGGAACCGATGGTACACATGCTGCAGCAGACCCACAGCGCCCTCTCTGTCGGCGCATGAGCCAAATCGCCCCAACGCTAAGCATTGGATATTCAGATTTAATTGCAGTGTTGGCACTTTGTGGATAGTGCGATTGGGGTTGCAGTTTGGGTGCTCATCTCTAAAAGGTTCGCCATCACTGCTTTAGAAGAACACAAGCATAGACACAAGTAAACCTGTCAGAACTATGCTGGCAGGAGTGCCTCTGTTAGTTGAGATCTGGTGCTCAGTACTAACTCAGCAGAACCCATGACCCACACACACAGGTGTGACTTACACCGTTCAAACACAGGATGCTTCTTTACATCTCCTGACCTCTGTTTCTCAGTCAGAATGCTACAAAACTGACATCATCTGAATGCCTTGGAGAGTTCTAAGTCATGCCAGTGATGAGTTCCAAGACAGATGCTGCTTTAGGGTGTTGGAAGGACTTGAATGGCAAAAGCACTTAGAAAAAATAGAAACTAGCTTGTCAAATACTTACTTTCAAACAGCCTGAATACAATAAACTCTTGCTAATCATTTATCACTTGCTTATAGTGCCAAATTTTTAAATTAATTACAGCATTTATTCTTGCTTTTTCCTTGTGTTATCATTTGTTGTACCAGAGGTACTCACAAAATTACTATAGTATTTGCAGCAATTGCACATGGCAGCTAAAGAACGTTTGGAAATATTTTAATAATTAGTATTTGTTAAATTTGAATGTATACAGATGTAGACATATCATATACACAGTGTGATACTGATGCTTTACATTACAAACTAGTTGCTGAATCCTAGAATTTTCAACAGGGTAAATTTTGTTAAAATATTTATTAATAGGAATATATTTGTAAAAGTGCAAATTTATGATTCTACTATTATTGAAATACTTTTAATTTAGCATTTTTATATCGGTAAGTTATAATATGATTTCACATATTTCTTGATCCTCACGTGTGTAATGAATGGATGGAGGATAGTGATGGTAGAATAAAGTGAAATGTGTAAGGTATTTCATGAGAATATAACTGACTTACTAAAATATATAACTTTATCTTGCATTCTACTTATGATTGTAAACATCTGATTAATAATGGCAAGGCTTTAGAAGCTTGCTGCCACTAGTAACATCAAAAAATTTTACTAATTATTGAGAATTTTAGAGTTAGGGACTTGAGTTACTAGTGTGCTTTATAGATGAGGAAACAGATCCAGAGGGATTCCAAGTTTGACTTGGCAGACACAGAACTAGGTGCCAGATAAGACATAACTAATCAAACTAAGTGATGAAGCAGAGCTTAATGTGCCCCTCTTTGTATGGCAGAACCCTCTTTTTTCCTCATATAAACAAAGAAAATTTATTCATTAAAGCAAAGTGATATGCGAGGTTGCAATGGACAGGAATAAGATGAGGAAAGGGAAAGCGAATGTTTGTCTTTGTCAGGAGCAAACTTCCCCATAGCTATTGGTAATGTCACTTTATTACCTGTGTTCACTGTCAAGATCTCCATAGGCTCACGTCAAGGCCACTTGGGAATTGACTGAGCTCTTTAATATGCTGCCTATGGTTAGCTGTGCTTTCTATTGATCTTTGCTCTTCGATAGTTCTTAGTACTTTCTTTGTAACCAGAATTAATACATGGATATTCCTTGGTCCTAAGGAAGCATTTTACCCAGGAAATTGAAGTCTGCTCTTTTCTCTGACAGCCTTTATTTTAAGTTTCTTTGGGATAGATTTCTGATTCATGTAACAGGGGGGAAATGCAAACTCTTTTATTGAAAATCTTACTGGAGTCTGTGAGACAGCAAAGAATTATGGCATTAGAACACAAATTTATCTAAAAAGCGTCAAAAATTATGGAATCCAATCCCTTATTTTTTAAGGAGATAGGCTCAGAAAGATCAGGGAGCTTGTCCAAGGTCACAAAGCTTACAGTGAACCCAGAGAATTAGAATCCAGGTCTCTTAAATTTTTAAATGTACATTTTAGTAGAGAAGAAGGTAGAATAAATGAAAGAAACATAGCTACATTTTGATTACTTTGTGATCTAAGAGCCTATATTCTAATTTTGTACTTGAAAGCTTTATATCAAGTGATACTTTAACAAAAATCTCCAACATTGACCAGGGTAAGCTTATTAAGTGTGTCCTGGGACAAAGCCAGTAGAAATGGATACTTCTGACAAACTGAAGGTACCCTATATAGTGTAAGCCCTGCTTATAGGTACCTACAACGTATGCAAAAATTCCTCCTTGCTCACTAGCTAATCCCTAGCACAGTATCTATTGTAGGCAGCCACTATTTTTTCCAATGGGTCAGTGATTAAATATATAATGAGACTGAAATCTTTAACTTCATTGTAGTAATCTGTTTTGTGAAGATAAATTAGTTATTCAGGTCTTGATGAGAATCTTTCTAAAATTTATAATGGAGAGTGCACCAGTATTTAAGGTACAAATATCTTGGGAAAGCTATCAGTCACTCACACACTAGTGGGAATTAATCCCACTGACTTTGTTTTCCTTCTCACCTTGAGTTGAAGTCAATCACCTTTGCAGGGAAGATGAGGTAGAAGAAGAGAAGAATTATATGCATGGGAGTGGGTTTGGGAGGTTGGCTTTACTATACACAGATCGTGTCTGGGAGGAGGCAGAACAAGAAGCCAAAGGGTGGGTGAGAGTAGCAAATAGTGCTTATTTTAAATTGTGTTTAAGGCTAGTACTGCTGGATCCCAATATGATGGAAATGGGTTCACTGTTAGATACAGATGACTCCTAAGCACACTCATTATAAATTCTTTGGGAAAAGTGAGGCCTGTAATTTTTTCTTTGTCTGAGAATCTCACAATCTCTCCCCTCCAGTTCTGCCTCCCTCTTTAAAACACTTTACGTGATAGAACCTTAGTGGAAATCCCATTTATCATTGGGACCAGGTATCTGCATGCACATCCCCATCATTCCCACAACACTACTGCATCAGTATTTCAGGCAACGTGCCCAGTGTATGTCCTTGCTCACAAGAATCATGAGCAGAAGTGCTTGGAACTTCACTTTTTGCAAAAGCTATTATGCACTTGTGCAAGTAGAATGGGGAAATTTTCCATCCCGAGCTGCCAGAAAGAGTCTCCAGCTGTCCCCACGGAGCTCAAGTTCACCTGCAGCAGAGCCTGTGCATAGAGAGTGGCCAGGAGCCTTTGGGACAGCAAGCCACTTTGGGCCATCAGGTGATGTCATGCATGATTTCAGACCTAAAAGTTGCAGAGCACGGGATGCTGGACTCACTTCAGATGACCTGAGTTCCCAGCTCAGCCTTTCCTACCAGGCAGGGGGTGTGAAGTAAGTCCCTCACCTTCCCTGAGCTTTCCTTTACCCTGCCCCTCTTTGCCTTTCAGGGCTGTGACCATTTCTTTAGCCTCTGTGCTGTGCTGGGCATACCTGTGCATCCTGTGTGTGATTTCATCGCTGGCCCCGTTGCATTATTACTGTCACTTTAAAGAGTGTTTCAGAGAGGCTAAGGGGTCACACATAGGAAGAGGTGCAGCTTAGGTCTGGCACCAACTTTCAGAGCTGTTGAAAAAACGAAGTGTTACGTTTCATGTGGAAGGGCTTTGCAAACCACAGTCTTACATGGTAAATCACGGTGGTTGGACAGCACAGGATTCTACAGTCAGAGAGGGCTGTCGCTGTGCAGCTGATGAGGGGGACAACCTGAGCTCCCTCTGTCAGCCTTAGGTTCCTCATCTGTAAAATGGACAGGACCACATAGCTGCCTTCTGGGATTATTACGGGGACGAAATGGAATTGCATCTACAAAACAGTTCTGTGTAAGTCTTAGCTGCTCTGCTGTTGTAGGGTGGACGATGTTCAGTACTGCATAAAACTTAGAGAAAACACAGTCTATTTACAGGCTTTTTCTCACCTTCCACAGGCCATCTTTCATTCACTTTCTACTGCGGGTTACACACAAATGCCAGAAAGCTGATTACGAACATGAATTTTTAATAAGAACACTGTGCAGCGGGAGTGACAAATGTACTCAAGCCTCGCTATCTCTCAACCCGCATGAATGAAATTCCGCACCCACTACTTCCATAAATACCTCCTCCAGCCGCACCTGCTCTCCGCCAGCCTGCAGCAGGGGTTCGCGGGCTCTGCTCTCCCGCTCCTGTCCTTTCATTCTGATCTGCTTTTGTGCCGTTGGCTCTAAACTGTCAACTCCTCCCCAGCTCGCACCCCTCTGGATTGTGTCCATCCTTCTCCTTCCTTGAGGGCCCCAGTGCTCCTTTGGTACCTGCTTTCGCGATGCTTCTGGTTTGCACATTCTTTTGGTCACAGACCCGAACTTCGGGTTCTAACTGAGGCCCACAGGGGCCCACGCCTGTTGTAACTGATGGTGGAGAGCTTTGGCTTTACCCGGGCTTGTGTTACCTCATCTTCTATGCCTCCCTGTTCTTAGACGTCTTATGATTCATACAGGGGTGGGTACCAAGCAAAATAGCAATTGAGGCTCAGACTGTGTCTCCCAATGTCAGATCTCCAGATGTGCCCAGAAACCCAGAAGTTTTGATTGTGTGGCTAAATTCCCGTCCACGTAGGTGAGTCACTCACTTGTTCTTATAGTGTGGTCTCGGGTGCTCACAGCCTGGATTTATGCAAGCAAGGAGCAGCATTTTGTGGTTTGCAGACATTGGGATTGACTGTGATGCAAATATGCATTTTCTAAATAAGTACCCAGAAAAGGTTTTCAAGCTTGTGTTGAAACTGGATCAAGCAAAGTATTCTTCACTACTGTTGGTAAGTTTTAGTAATAGGGAAAAGACAGCTTGTGATTAATCTCTTTCATCACAGCAAGGAGTGCTTTTCTGAATGCCTTTTTCTCCGTGACTTCCAGGGTTCCCGCAAACCTTCTTCTTCCTCTCCTCTCTGACACGTAGGGCCAACTGGAAACTGCATAATGCACAGAAATGTTGCCCGGGCCGGGGATGGAAACCCAGCTCCTCCACTGACACACACGTATACCCACAAGATAGATAACTTTCACGGCTTCTGACAGTGGAGATGATAAAACCTAAAATCTACCTCTTGGGAGAATTAAAAGACCTACAGTAATCTATGTAATGTACTCCCATGAAGTCCATAGATATGTAGCTATATGAATGAAATGCTTTGATGGAGTTCAGCACACACTACCCCAAAGTATGGCACCTTGGCATTTGAGAAAAATTACAAAAGCAGGGTAGGAAACTTTCACTTATCCCTGATGCTTCTACCCTAAAGCCAGTCAAAAAACTCATTTCAGAGGTAGCTGCTATCTACCCAGAAGAAAGCAGTGTCTTTCTCTCTAAGGACACAAGAACACTAAGAAGAAGCTAAACAGAATTTGCTAACTCCTTTCCTGTTTATTACCATTAGCTCACACTCACTTTGTCCAATCATGCTTCTGAACAAGTATTTACTACTGTACCAAACATTGCATAAAAATGTACAGATTTCCTTATTTCTTTGAGATTATGTTTTCTGGAGAATCCTGTGTCATCTAAAATGCATGTTAATTTTCATACTTTTATTCATCTGTCTTTTTTTATAGGGGCCTCAGCCATGAACCTATTGGTGGGTGAAGAGATCTTTCCTTTCTTACAACATCCTTGTGTCTCCATGATACCACAAGGTACTATTCCTTTCATCCTCCTCGTTCTGGTGAACCACTTGATGTAGATGTTTTTCTGCTCACTGGGATTCTTTGGAATTTTATCTTGATTCCAGTATGTTTTAAACATCAATGTGTAAATGTGTGAAAACATCCCATGGCACCCCATAAATATGTACAATCTTTGTATCAGTTAAAAATAAATTTAAAATACAAAAGAAACACAAGTTGTTTAATAGTTACTAGAAAATAGTATCATATGAATGGTGAAGAAGGAAAACCATTCAATTCAAAGGGATATTACGTGCCTGAGAAAATTAGTTTCTTGGATTGGGTCTTTGAATTTTGCAGGCCTTTTTTTTTTTTTAATTCTTTATATGTCCTAGATAGAAATCCTTTGTCTGAGGGGCAGTTGGCTAAAATTTTTTTCCGATTCATGGATTTTCTTTTTACTCTGTTGGTGATTTTTTTTTTGATGTGCAAAAACTTTTCAATAAGAGGAGATCACAGTTGTTGATTCTTCGAGGTATTTCCCATGCAGTTTTGTTTGTGTTCATGAAATCTCTGCCTACCCTTATGTCTTGAAAACTTTTACTTACTTTTATAATTTTTTTGTTTTTATTTTTTATTCTCTTTAGTCACTGATTAATCTTACATTCTCACATCTGGTAATCTGATCAACTTCAATGAAGATAAAAAAAAGTAATATAACAACCACTGTTAATCCCTATCATTTTGTTTTAGTTTGTTTTTGTCTATGTTGTTGGTATTTTGCTATTGTTCTTTTTTTAATTCTCTCTAAAATAAAAAAAGAAAATTACTTTCCCAACCAACAAACACATGACTAAAAAATAAACTTGGAAGTTATGTAAATGAAAAAATATTAATAAATAAGAATACTTTCTGTCAAGAAAAGAAGCTGTCCATTTAGAAAAATCGTGCTAAGAGTGTTCTCCTTTGGACGGTATAGGGTTATGAGATTTGTTTTGACTGATTGTATGTGTGTAACTCCTAATCTTTCAGTTCTTTCCATCACTACAGCTTGTCTCTCTAAGCCTGTCCAGTTGGGCTGGCAGTGACATTGCTCCAATGCTCATTTCAGAATTTCCATTAGCCTCTAAAGGCCGCTCGCCTTCAATGTGTCCTTAGCTGGTTTTGTGTGAGCTGGGCTGTTTGCTTTAGCAAATGTGTCTGAATGATCTCCTTTCCAGGAAAAGTGTCATTGACATAATCAGATTCTCCTCAGAAAAACATCCCTATTGTGTCTGATGATTGGGAACTTTAGGCTTGGTCTGTCAGTGACTAAAGTTTCTGAAAGTAAATACAATCCTCAGGGGAGAAGAGGCTGTTAACTCTTTGAAGGTACCATTCTTAACAGTCTTAATCTGAGAGTTCTGAAAAAAAAAGTTTTTCTTTTACCCATAAAGGATTTAAATTTGTTTCAGAACTGAATGCCATACTTAGTTACTTTTGTTGCTGAAACAAAATACTCAGTCTTCAAAGTTAAAGAGGATAAGGTTTGTAGAAGTTTCAGTCTATAATGGGCTGGCTCCAGGATAGGTGGCATCACAGAGACAATGCAGAGGAGAAACAGCTCATGGTAGGCAGAAGGTAGCAAAGCAACCAGAAACCATGACAGTGCTTTCTGTCCCTTATATTGTATCCAGGCTACCAGGATTAGGTTGGTACCAAACCAATTGTTATGGTTTGTGTCTGGGTATTGTCCCCTCAAAGCCTCTTGCGGTCATGGGGCAGGCTTTTAGAGTTTGATTGATTATGGGTGTGAGAGCTACACCCTCCCTGGGGTGGATAGTTTGCATATGTAAGGGAGAGAAAGAGAGTGCTTCTGGCCATTTCCTCCCTTGTCTGTGCTTGTTGCTTTGCTGTGTTCTGCTGCCATGAGCTGTAGCCCTCTGCCATGTGCCTCTCTGCCTTGTAATCTGCCAAGTATGGACTGAAACCTCCACAAACTGTAAGCGAAATAAACTTTTCCTTCCTTAATTTTGGGCATCAGGTATTTTGTCCTAGCAACGAGAGAAAAGTAACCAAGACACCAATCAGTAGACTAATTTAGTAACCACCCACCCTTAATCCTAGCATTGTGCCATGAATCAATCACACACTCTAGATTCAGTCACCTCTGAAAAAGCCCCACCTATGACTGCATGAGACTTTGAGGGGACATCGAGACACAAGCCATAACATATACAAATAACAAAGCTGTCAGATATAGGCAGAATTAAAAAACAAGAGGAAAGTGTAGCATACAGTGCTCTAGTAGCTATTATCAGTCAGTTTAACTCCAGCCTTCTTAGCCCCACCCCCAAGACAAGGAATTTTCTTCATTTTAAGAGTTAGTGTCATCGTACACATCTAAACTCACCTTTTCTCACACCTGTCCAAAATTCTATGTGATGCTTCTCCAAGAAAAGCCATTATAACAACTCTCCGAGAGCTAATTTGACCCAAATTGCTGGACATTTTACTGGGGGACTTGGGTCTGGGGAAAAAATATACCAGTGTTGACGCACACATAGAACAATACTAAAATCCTTCTCCTCTTTTGCATGAACTTAAGAATAGCATAAACCTGCCCCAACTCTGCCATGCAGCTGCAGTATACAGAATAATATAATTAAAATAATACTAAATTACTAAGTGTGTGTGACTTTAGATCATTTGACCAAAGGGAAAGTTTTACTTATCCTTCAAGGGCCTGCTAAAGAGTCTCTATCCTGTGACAGAGGTATTTCAGGAATCCCCAGACACAACCCCTGGCAGGGTAGAGGGGGCCTTTTATGTCCACTGCATGAATGCCAACAAAAAGCATTACAGTGACTTCCTGTCTGTACCTCAGCTACACTGTGAGGTCCCTGGGAGAGGCTGCTTTGTAGAGCACTGAATGCCAGTACTCAGCACAGAGCTTTCCACAGCATGTGTTGAACACAGGAAGAGCAAGTGGGACGTACTAATCAGAGTTCTGAGTGGGTCTCGGAGCTTTCCTTGTTTAGTCCCTTCTAAGAAGACAACTGCTACCATTACGCGTACTTCACAGGTGAAGAAACCATGGCTCAAGGAGTAATGTGCCTGTTTATTGGAAGTAAATGGGAGAAGAGAGAATTGAGGCCCATTTTCTCAACTAGTAGACTAGAATGGAGACCATCAGAAGGTTTTAAGCAGCTAGGGCAGTCCTGGCTTTGGGTGGCTCTAAATGTGTCAGTGGGTTATACCATATTGATAAGGGTAAAATATTGTGTTTACTGAGGTGTATCAATCTCTTATTAGCATATTCCCAGGAATGAGGCCCCTTTTGGAGTTAGGGCCAAGGCGCATTCTTTAGAAGCTGTGGGGCATTCGTAGGAGAAGGATGGCTGGGCAAACTGAGCACCTTAATTGATTTTCGCTGCTTAAAGAATGATAGTTAAACTTGTAACATGTTTAGACAAGATTATGGATGGTCCTGCATTAACTTATTGAAAGCTATCAGAAAGAATAATAGAGGCAATAATGTTTGCTTCTAATTTCTTCTAAATGTCTACTCTTTCTCAAGGCAAAGTACTGTTTACAACTATGTGTTAATTTACTTTAAAATCAGCAGATTCTTAAGTGGCTTGACATCTTTTTATGGTTTTCTGGGGGAAATAATGAAACAGTTGCACTAATCTAATGTTGGTATTTGCTCTAACATTTTGATAAATAAACCCCTGTTCTGAAAAGGAACTTTGCCCTTTTGATACGCTTCACATATCTATTTTCCAAGGGTGTCCCAAATAGGTTGACTACAGCTATTTCTAATAAGATAGCCTTGAGTTATCACCCCTGTAACTATAGCCAGAATTGGTAGTTCTCATTAGGTTTCTTAAATCCAACTTTTGATGGCACAGTAAATCTCAGAACAACTGTGGGTGGTAAATAGATGAAGAGTTTTCTGGGTATAATTAACTTATTCTAACTCACCCACTAGCTATCTAAACATTGCAGTTCTAGCTCTGTCTCAGGCTGCTTTCAATACATAGATGAATTTAGAATTGTTATATGGATCCTTCATGACATCAAAGGATTAATAAGCAAAACAAAAAATACACACTTTGCAGTTTGAAGGAGACATAAAGATATTATTGAAATTTCCCTTTACTTTAACAATATTTGCTTTAGTTTTGTTATAATCTAGGCTCTAATACCGACCATGTAAAGTGATATCATACACTATACTCAGAATAAATTTAGGTGGATCAAATCCTCACTGATTTATCCTAAATGATGTTATTGTGCTTTGACAGTTCTTGGACAATTATTCATGTAAATCCAGGTGAACTCATAAATAATACATGTGAATGCTTGTTAACATCGGGGGTAGAATATGAATACCAACAGGGCACAAGGATGCCAGTTTCCCTGCCTCTTCATCACTGCTACTTTTGAAGAGATCAAGCCAATTGCCTCATAGAATATTCTGTGTCCCAGATTGGTCTTATTGTGTCCTTATGCTGGGATTTAATTTGTTTCCCTATCACCTATATTTCCTGTAGATGTGAAGTTAGACCTAAATACCTGAGTAGGTTGAGGCTCAATATTTTGAGAGTAAACTCTTCTTAGTGGATGCCGTCTGCCGCATCTTGCTTGATCCTGGAGGCCCATCAGTGTCCCTCCTCTGCCCTGAATGCTTACTTTCCTGCTGATGGCATTTCCTCCATTTGAAGACATGTATTTCACATAGCAGTTAGTTTTACCCCCTAATTAGTGGATGGGATATATTCATTTAATTTTAATGAGATTTAACATATTTGTATATGTTGTTGGTCAAGAAATTAATTTCCACTCTTGAGAGGGTGCCAGGGATGGAACCCAGAGCTTCATGCATGCAAAACAACATTTCCACTCTTAAGACAGTCAAGCTTTTTGTTTGTGTGGAGTAGATCGAGGGGGGCATTTCAGCACTCCTATTCCCACCAGGCACATTCCCACTCCTCTGTACAACCCAGACAGTCTTCAAACCCAGGGCACCTGAAGTAATTCTGTTGCTTAAACAACCTTAGGTTTTCAGTAGAGCCAAAAGCTTAAGCCGGGGAATTTCAGGGATAATTTTACTCTCATTTGCTTTTTTAATAGTAGCTGATGCATTTATGTGATGCAAAACTCAAAATGCATAAAGGGTAAGCAGTAATAAGCCTGTTCTAGTTATAAACCACCCAAATATTGGCTTAAGGCAGCAATGGCATCATCACTCAGCAATAAACCTGGGGGTGATGCAGGGCTCCATTCGCCATTTCTTGCTCAAGCTTTCTGGCAGTTGCTGTCACATGCTAGCTAGAGCTGGGTGGAAGGAGGGGCTCCTTTGCTTGGCTATCTGCTGCTTGTACTGAGCAGACCGGGAACAGCTGGGGGCAAGGGCAGTAGGCTCTTCGGCCTCTCTGTCCCTCATTATGTGGCCTCCCCACTGGTGGCCTCTGGTGACCAGCCTTCTTGCCTTGCAAGTGGATGTCTCTTAGAGTGACTGTTCCTAGCGGAACCTACAGACACTGCACACCCTTTCCAAAGGCAGCCTCGGGCTTCATGCAGCATGATTCCTTAGGTATGTTATTCACTGGGGCAGTGGGAAAGGACCACAGAATCTGCCTCCTGGTAGCAGGAGGGGCAAATAATTTTCAGCTGTTCTTCAAACCATCTTGTTTTCCAAGGTAATCCTTTTTGCGGTCACTCAGACCACTTCCTAATGTAACCAAAGTCACTAGTTTCTTGTGAAGAATTTGAGAGATGAATATAATCATATTCTTTCCAGTTAGCAGTGTGCATACAATGTTTTACATCTTGGTTGCAAGATCAAGGCCAGCCTGGCCTACAAAGAACCACTTGTATTCTTTCAATGCCTAGGAAGGGCTTAAGATCATTTTAATATAAAACAAATTTTGAGATGTGTGAAAAGATAAGAGATACTATATTTCTGATAAACTTAAAGACCTCTTAACAATTCCAAAATCCCCCTTTCCCTGAGCCCTGGAAATGAGTGAGCAGTGAATGTTTGGACTCTCTGTGATTGCTGGGTTTTGATATTGTTTGGACCATCCTGAGATGCTCCAGTGGGCACATGTTTTTGTTTGATGCCTATTTCTATAATGATATCTACTCTTTACCAAGAAAAATTCTCAATTTATGGAAGATTTTCTCACCACCCTTGGGGCTTCACATAAAATCTTATTTCTGTAACTCTTCCCCTAACATTCAGATTTAAAACGAATGGTTTGTCTTTGGAGTCTGTGCACTTTTCTTAGACTTCATTTTAGCATTCCACTTTTAATGTCTCCTCCCTCCTCCCAGCAGGTACTATGTTTTATAGATTCACGGGATCTATGGAAGATTCATTGTATACAGTGGCAAGTGGAGAGCTACAGCAAAATTCTGTAGGCAAGAGAGAGAACAAATCGGTGTGATTCAAAAGCCACCTGCACGGGAGCCAGAAAATCTGCTGTTTAGTCCAGACAGCTTTCAGAAAATCAATTTTCTCATTTGAAAATTAAGATAACCCAAAACCATGTTGTGAAGATGAAGAGAAAGAATTTGTTTAACTCTCATTTCTAAGCAGGAGCTTGCCCAGGTGTCTACATGCTCTGTCGCATTAGTCCTCAAAGACATTCCCTAATTAGTGATCCTATGAGATTCCTTAAAGTTGTTGTAACGAGTTACACATAGCTCGAAAGGACTGGAGTTTATTCTCCCAGTTATGTAGATCAGCAGTTTGGAATCAAGGGATCAGCAAGGTTGGTTCCTTCTGAGGTCTCTGAGGGAAAATCAGTCTCATGCCTCTCTCCGAACTTCTGGAAGCCACTCACAATTCTTTAATTTTTTTTTTTTTTTTTGAGACAGGATCTTGCTATGTAGTACAGGCTGTCCTTGAACTTGCTTATGTGGCCCAGGCTGGCCTCAACTTCATGGTTCTCCTTCTGCCTCAGCCTCCCGAGTCACAATTCTTAACATCCTGTGGCATGTAGACATGTCACTGTGATCTTTACTATGTGTTCTTATAGCATTTCCTTCCATGTATTTCTGTGTCTTCTCCTTTTATGTCTCTTACAAAGACACTTTTCATTGAACTCAGGACCCACCCTAAGTCCAAGATGATTTCATCCTGAGATCCTTAATTTAGTTACATCTGCAAAGACCCTATTTCTAAATAAAGTCACATTTACAGATACTGGAGGGCTTAGAAATTGGACCTCTCTTTTGGGATCCACTGTTTAATCCACTACAGGGACAAAGCTAAGAATTAAATCCAGTTACTTTCTGATTTCAAATCCAGTGCACTTTGAACTCTCCTATGCTTTCTCCCTCTGTGAAAACTACTGAGCCAGTGTTAAAGATCACATTATGGTTTCTTCTTATTCTCTGGAGTTCTGTGGTTCTCTTGTTTCTAATTTGTACAAGGAAGTGACTTGAGTACCTGGAAGAAACCACTGAATTTAAAATTTTTCATATATGGAGATGACATCCCCTGAATAATTTTCAAAAAGTAAGTTGAGTTATACACCCAAGATGTGCTAAATCACCCAAGCTCATACTTGACATTTATTCCTTTTTATTTATTATGTGAGACCCATGCTAATTGCTTCATATACATCATGTCATTTACCCTAGGAGATGGTGACTATTACCATCCTTTTTATTTAACAGAAGAAGCAGGTTTAAAGAGGTTAGAGAACTTGTCTTAAATCGTAGAGCTACTAACTGGTGCAGCAGAGATTTGAACCCAGGAGATCTCCACACTCTGGAAGCAGTGATAGAGGAACTTACCATTTCACTGCCGGCCCCCAGTCAGTTTCCCACCACCAGCCAGGCCCTGCCACAGCCGGACTTAACAAAGACTTGTTCATCGCAACTATCCACGTATTTCTAATAGGAGCACACAGGTTGCTCAGTGTGTCTCTGTGTCTATTTTTCTTCACTTCATTTTTGGAGGAACACCATTCAAAGTTATTTGGAACTTTTGAGTGAAATGACTTGAAACATAGGCTCAGTTTTTAGGAAAAAATTTGGTTTGTTTTTTTTTTTTTGGTTTTTTTCCGGTACCGGGAATCAAACTCACGACCTCGTGCTTGCCGGGTAGGCGCTGTGCCGTTGAGCTAAATCCCCAGCCCCTGGAAAAAAATTAAATCCAGGGTATTTTCTTCTGTCACTATGATTCTAGTCCCTTTCGTCCAGCATTGTCCTATGCATTTGTTGCTCATAAGAGTTGCCTTGAATTTGTCAGTACATGATAGTGCAATTTTGCTAAAAACAAACAAATAAAAATGGTCATTTCTCTCCCACTACAAAGACTAAATTTGTTGTGGTTTGTCTTCGGTGTAAAACAAATTTCCCTTCAACAAGGTAATATAATATAAAGCCACATAACCGTAAGGAAGGATGTAGTAAGTAAGACCCAGTCAGAACTATAACTCTTTCTCTCTGATTAATATTTGTAAATTACCTTTAGCTGAAACAAGAAAGATAAATCATTCATATGACCCAAAGTCCAAACAAAACTTATTGCTTTAGAATATATTCATTTATTTTTAATGCCCATGTCAGTTCTTAAAGAATGGCTTTGTAACAATATTTTCACCCTTTAAAACATTAACTGCCAGGTTGCTGGCCCATGTCTTCAGTTAAATGCTAAACAAAACTAGAGTTGCCATTGTCTGCACTTTCCTGTAATGAAATTCATTAATGATGGCATATTTATAGCATATATGGAAAAGGTCATCTTTTGTATATTGTCCTCTTTTAATTAACTTGGGGTCCTTGAAAAAGAATTTAAGCCTAAGAGTCCTTCTGTTGGATTTATCCTTCCCCCATTTCAGTAACAATGTCCCTTGCTCGCTTTCTTCAGCTCTAACGTAGCCTTTGTAAATCATGCATCTGAGAGGTCTTTGGAACATGTGCTGGCGTTCAGGCATGCAATGTAATTGCACTAGGAGGAGCAAGATTAGGAAACAAAAGCAGGAACTGGCAAGGAGGAAAAGATTGACCCTCTTGCCCCTTTGCTGAGCTAGTTCCTGTCCTCTGCATTAGACACCAGCAACACAACAGGGCAACAAGAAGCAAGAGACATAGGGTGGAGTTACAGTGCAACTGGGAACCGGTGTGCTTACAATTTTGAAATTTTGTGCAAACAAAGTAAACATTTGATGATTCCTGCTCAATATATCATTAAAGATTTTTCTATACAATTAAAAGGAACAGCAGCATCTTCCCTGGGTTTCTGTATGCTGTGGACTTCACTGACAATAGTGAACTTTTTGAATTTTCCAAACACCTCGATGTGCAAGCTATTAGAGTATTTTCCCTGTACAACAGCAAAAGCTAAAGAGCACAGAATCGAAGAGATTTCCTCCAGGTCAGTTGGAGATCAGAAAGTTTTTGGCTCTAAACATCTCATGGGAAAAAAGTTATTTAGTTACTGTCTCCTTTGCCTTTGTTAATAATTGGTTTTTCTTTAAAGCTGGATAAAATGAATCTAAAAACCTCTTTCAAAAGAAACTAGCTTTGGACATTTTTGTTGCCAGTAAACTCATTCTGCAGTCCTTGAATCCAGGTTTTTTACATTGCTCATCAAAATGGGGAAGCTTGAGCTTGGATGACTGTTACTTTCATGCTCAGCTTTTCAACATGCTGCACTGGTTGTGGGCTGCAAGAATGTCACTGCATCATCAGGTTCCGACGTTCAGTTCTCCCAACGCTGCCAGAACCTCTCCTTTGCTGAATAAGGGGTTTCACACAAAACACTAGCAACATTCAACTCACACGGTTCTCTCTCTGTCTCTAATCTTGTCTCACATAGACTGGAGGTCATAGAGCCCACCTGGCTACTTCTTAATAATTCCGGGAAGGTTTGCCAGGCCTAACTGATTTCACTTCCCTTTTAAATCTGGAACATTTCACACCTCCTTTAACTCTGGGCAAAGGATCATGTTTAACTCAGCATTCTATTTCGTATAGTCCGTAGCTAATTTTTCTGAGAAAAAGTCCATCACTTATCATTTTCTTTCAAAACTCTATGTCTTTGAACGTCATCCACAGGTTATTCTAGTGTGCCTGGTGATTTTTCCTTAGGGGTGTAACTTTTGTGTCCAAGGATATTAGCTAGCCCAGAATACAACTCGAGTGCTCTACATGCACTCTTAAAGGATGCCGGAGGAGCCCCATCAAATCTTCACTGGATTGTTGAAAACCCTAGGGGAACCACAAAAGACCAAAAACAAAGTGTAAAATTTAAAAATAGCCAGAGAATAAAGATAAATTACATACAGAGGAGCAACTCTTAGAGTGTCAGTCAACTTCATAACAGCATCAACAGAGGCCTACAAATAATATCACTATTTCCACACTGAAAGAGAAGGATTTGTTTCTCCTTCTTTTTGTGTCCACGGTGTACATGCATACTTCTCAGACACTCATGTTTCTAGTGTAATAATTGTGTAATTATCAAGGTTTACATTAAGCATGACTTGCTCTCTGCCTAGGCAACTTGCCTTCAGCCTCTCAAAATGTTTAAGATTCATGTCCCTATTGTTTAGATAGTTCACAATGCTGGGCCTGGCATGAGTCTATTTGCATCTGTTGTTCTGAGAAATTTGTGAGCCATTAAATCCAGAAACTCCTGGATTTCAGTGTAGGAAATTTTCTTAAACTATTTCTTTAATTTTTTTCTCATTCATTTTCCTTGTTCTCTCCTTATAAAATTCTAGTTCTGCAGATAGTGACCTTCTTGGACTGTTTATACAATGTTTAATAATGAAATACACTATTTTACGTTTTCTGTACAAAACACAAGTATATAAATACAAATTTTATAATACTATAGCATTTTCTCCTTTTTCTTTCTCATTGCCTTTTACTGCACTGTAACCTTGACTTCTAAACTTCCTATGAACAGCTTTAGTTCTGCTGTCATAGTTTTAATTTCTAAGAGCTTTTTTATGTTCTCCCAATATTCCCTTTGAAACAACATTCCGATTTTGTTTCTGGGATTGAGTATGGCTGCTTAGCTCTTAAAGAGACTAGCAATAGTTTTATTTTGAAGTTTTCCCTTCATAGCTTATGCTTCCTCCAAGTCCTTCATTTCTTTGTGATGTGCTTGCTTGATCTTTATCTTGGATGTTAGAGACGTTCTTCATCTGTCCAGTAATACTTAGGTGTGTGTTCATGAGTGAATCAAAAGCTGACTGGAGGACCTGATTGATCACTGGTAAGTGATCTGGCTGGACCATTATTTTTAGAGGAAACCTTGACTTCAGGACTTTTTCTTTCGTCTCAGGCAGGGCAGAGATGACTCTTCCAATTTTCTGATTTCTAGGAGAGAAAAGGGCTGGCTAACCATTCTGGAAGCTGAGTGGGTGAATAGGGCTCAGAGGCTGGGTCTCAACCATCACTGCCCCTATTCTCCTCTGCTTTCCTGGTTTCTGTGTGGGACTCGTGTTCCCAACCCCATTAGTAGGACCCAAGTGTACCAGTTTACCCAAGGAGTATACATCACGCTTTTGCTAATGGGGAGAAGTCACCAGTGGCGCGGGATGAGGCGAGGATTTAGGGTGATAATGCTTCTCAATAGTTTTTCTAACCCTCCTTGTTTTACGACACCGTCTTCAGCCCCTCCAGTCAGTGCTACCTGGTGTCACCATTGTCTGGATTCTAGATGACACTGTGACAAAAACAGCCAGTGTCAAATCTGACTGTCTGTGATCTGCTTGGTCAGTTTTATTATCCATATTCTTTCTTAAGTTGGCTAAAGTTTGTTTTTGTCTCCCTCCCAGTCTCCAGACCCTTAAAGGTTCATATATCCCCAAAGGGTGTGTATTCCTTGTGCTATTACGTGGTTCGGCAAAGGCAAAACTTGGATAGTACACTCAATCCATCATATTGACCCAGAATTTATTTTTTTTTATTTTAAAAAGAAAAGAAAATTCAAAACAAGATAATAGGAGGATAACAATACTTAATACATTGCATATTGTTATCTTTAAATTAGTCACTCAGAGGACAAGATATTGGCATTTAATTATCCAAACAATATTAGCACAAATCTGTCTTTTCAATGAACCAAGAAAAAATAGTAGTATAACTACCTTAACGATCTTGTGTGTGTGTGTGTGTATATATATATATAATATATATACATAATATATAATATATGTGTATTTTATATATATATATATATATTTGCTTTTCCCATCCTTCTTTTCTCCTTTCCCCTACCCCCATTTCTCTATCTTTTTGAACAGTTTCTTCCCATTTTACAGTATTTATTGTACACTTTGGACTTTATTTGCTCTTTCAGCTTCTCACACTAGGGAGAGAATACAATGTTTACACATGTGCATCTGGTTTATTTCATGTACGAGTATGGTCTCGAGTTGCATCCATTTACCTATGAAAGTCTCCAGTTTATTCTTCTTTATGGCTGAGTAGTGCTCCATTATATAAAAAGACCACACCTTTTTTTATCCATTCCTCAGTTGATGGGCATTTGAATTGCTTCCAAGATCTAGCTATTACAAACTGTGCTATCAGAGGCCAGGGATATGGCTCAGTGGCACAAGCACCTGTCTGGCAAGTGCAATGTCCTGAGTTCGATTACCGGACCAAAAAGAAAAAAGAAACAAATTGTGCTATCATAATATCAAATTTTCCTGGGAAGATATCCAGCAGGGGAAGAGCTGGGTCAAATGGAACCTCTAGTTTTAGTTTTTTGAGGAATCTCCACACTGACTGCCACAGTGCTTGCACCAGTCTATATTCCCAACAGTGAAGAAGGGTTCCTTTTTCCCACAGCCCTTCCAGCATTTATTATTGGTTGATTTCTTTATAATAACCTTCTTTCTGGGGTGAGATGGAATCTCAGTGTTGTTTTAATTTGCATCTCTTAAATTAGCAGTGTTGTTAAACATTTTTTCATATACTTATTTGCTGTTTGTATTTCTTCATCTGAGAAGTGTGTATTCATCTCAGCTGCCCATTTTTGGATTGGGTCTTTTAATTTGGGAGGTCTGATATTTTTGAGTTCTTTATATGTTCTTGATGGTAATCCTTTGTCTGAGGAACAGCTGGCAAACATTTTTCCCACCTTGTGTGCTGTCTCTTTACTCAGTTGGTGGTTTTTCTTGCCATGTAAAAGCTTTTTAATAAGAGCAGATCCCAGTTTTTGATTCCTTGTAATAGTTCCTGTGTGATCATGGTTTTATTCATAAAGTCTTTGCCTACACCAATGTCTTCAAGGGTTTTAACTATTCTATCTTCCAGCAGATTTAATGTTTCTGTTTTAATATTTAAACCTTTGATCCATTTTGAATTTAGTTTAGTGTGTGGTGAAAGATATGGGTACAATTTTAATCTCTCGCTTGTGCAGAACCAGTTCTTCAAGCACCATTTATTAAAGAGGCTGCTTTTCTTCCTCTGTATGTGTTTGGCACCTTTGTCAAAGATAAGGTGGCTGAGTGTGTCTGGAGTTGTTTCTGCATCTTCTAGTCTGTTCCATTGATCCTCGGGTCTATCAACTTGCCAGTACCATGCTGTTTTTATCACAGTAGCTTTATAGTATAATTTCAAGTCAGGGATTGTGATGAACTCTGCCTTGCATTTGTTTCCCAGAATTGCCTTCGATATTCTAGGTCTCTTCTGGTTCTAAATGAATTTTGGGATTCTTTTCTCTAATTCTGTGAGATATGTTGCTGGAATTTTGATCAGAATGGCATTAAATCTGTATAACAGTTTTGGAAGTATGGTCATTTTCACTATATTGGTTCTTCCCACTGAAGAGCAAGAGATATCGTTCCATTTTCTGATATCCTCTTCAATCTCCTTTTTCAGAGTACTGTAGTTTTCAATGTAGAGGTCTTTTACATCCTTTGTTAGATTGATTCCTAGGTATTTCATTTGTTTGGATGCTATTGTAAAGGTGTTGTTTCCCTAATTTCTCCCTCAGTGAGTTTGTTATTCATGTACAGGAAAGCGATTTATTTTTGAGTATTGACTTTGCATCCAAATATGCTACTGAATTTGCTTATTAAATCTAGCAGTTTTTTAGGGGCATTTTTGGGGTCTTCTATGTAAAATATCATGTGACCTGCAAATGATGATAATTTATTTCTTTCTCTTGTCTAATTTCTCTGGCTAAAGTTTCCAGGACTATGTTGAATAAAAGTGGAGATAATGGACATCCTTGTCTTGTTCCTAATTTTAGAGTGAAAGCTTTCAGTTTTTGTCTATCTAGCATGATGTTGGCTATTGGTTTGTCACAGAGGGCTTTTATTAGACTGAGATAAAGACCATGTATTCCAATTTTCTATAAGGGTTTTATCATTAATGGGCACTGCACTTTGTCAAAAGCTTTTTTCACACCTACTGAGAAGATCATATGATTTTTGTCCTAGGTTGTGTTAATATGGCGTATTACATTTATTGATTTACTGCATATGTTGAACCATCCCTGGGATGACTCCTACTTCATCATGGTGTGTAATCTTCTTGATAATTTGCTGCATTCTGTTTGCCAGTATCTTACTAAGGATGTTTGCATCTATGTCCTTTAGGGAGATTGGCCTGTTCTCTTTCTTAGTTGGGTCCTTCTCTGCTTTTGGTATCAGGGTAATGTTTCCAGGAATGAATTTAGGAGTATTGTTTCCCTTCCAATTTCATTACAGAATTTGAGAAGCAGTGATATTACATTTTCTCTTGCAGAATTCAGCAGTGAATCTGTCAGGGCCTGGGCTTTTCTTTGTTGGTAGGATTTTAATTACATCTTTGATTTCATTGATTGATATTGGTTTATTTAAGATTTTTATATCTTCTTGATTCAGCTTCGGTAATTCATATATATCTAGGAATCTGTCCATTTGTTTTGTGCTGTCCATCTTACTAGAATACAAGTTTTCAAAGTAGGTGTAGATGATCTTCTGGATTTCTGCAGGGTCCCTTGTGATTTTACCCATTTTCATTCCTAACTGCATGGATTTGAGTTTTTTCTCTCCTTTTTTTGATAAAGTAGGATAAGTGTTTGTCAATTTTATTTAGTTTTTCAAAGAACCAACTCTTTGATGCATGGACTGTTTATATTGTTTTCTTAGTCTCTGATGCATTAATTTCTGTTCTGGTCTTTATAATTTCCTCCCTAGTATAAGCTTTTGTCTTAGCCTGCTCTTCTTTTTCTAGAAGTTTGAGGTTCACCATTAAGTTGTTTCTTTGCACTTGCTCTGTTTTCTTGATATGAGTATTCACTGTTATAAATTTCCCTCTTAGGACTGCTTTCATTGTGTCCCATAAATTCCAGTATGCTGTATTGTCATTATCATTTAATCATAGAAGCTGTCTAATTTTTTCTTTAATTTTGTTTGTGACCCATTGGTTTTTCAGGAGGGTGGTATTTAATTTCCATGTGTTTATGAAGTTTTTGTGGTTTCTTTTGCCATTGATTTCCAATTTCATTGCGCTATCATCTGATAATATGCATGGGATAATTTCAATTCCTTTGCATTTACTTAAGCTCAGAATTTTAAACTAGGAATTAATATCTCACTAAGATCTCCTTTGTGAATGCCTTCAAGGACCAGGGGAACTGACCTTCCACAGATCTTTGCTGAAAAAGTTACAGAAGGAGGCATTTCAAAAATAAGTAAATAATCCTTTAAGGAAGAAATGGTATGCAAAAATTAATAGGGCACCTGCTGGGACTCATATGGTGCTACCTCCACTGGTACTGTTCCCTTCTTGGAAGAATGTGGTATACCATCAGCTCAGGTTAGAGACTTAGCAGAGATGCATAAGGCACTCCCACTGTGGGCATGTCCACAGCTACAGTGAAAGAAGCCACTCTGACTACCAGGGAGAAATTTCAAGTCCAATCAGTTAAATATTCAGATGTGTAATTTGAACCTGCTCTGAATACATGAATAAAAAAATTTGTTAGTTTTTTAATTTTTAAAAGAAAAAAGTATATATAAAATTGTAAAATGAATAATTTTTAAAGCAACCTTTTCAATTTGGGGAGTAATTACTGGAGCTTTTGGCTGTGCATAAAGCAAGTTATCTCACTTAGAAATTTCTTTCCTGTTCCTGTTTTTCAGAAAGACTTATTGGAAAGACACGGACTTGCCCCACAAGTTATAACCAGGGCCCAAGATCATTTCCTTTTGCTTCTAGAAATGTAATCTTGTCAGATGCTGGTTCATATATTCCATTCCATTTTGTCAGCACCACCTCTAGTGTCATCAAATAAAAATTTCTCTTTTAAGCCAGAAGCCATTTTGTACATTACTATTTTTGAGGTCTAGTGCTTGGTGCTTAAAATGGCATCCACTCAATGGTTTAGATTTTTCTTTTATTCTGATGAAACATCAAAGCTACAGTTTATGAATTGTCCAATTTATATTTCTAGTCCTTGTTAGGGTTTATACCTAGAAGTCCTCCTAAAGCTTCATGCCATCATAGGCAGGGTCTTCAGAAGGTGTCTGGGTCATTAGGTGACTTATTAGGAAGTAGGGCCTGGTTAGAAGAGGTTGTTTATTGTGGACATAGCCCCGGAAGTCTTATAACTTCTCCTCATCATTGTACTTCCTAGGTACCGTAACGTGAGCAGCTCTCCTCCTCCCAATGCTGCAGCTCAGCGTTGGAGCCAGCCAGCTATGGACTAACACCTCTATAAAGTGTGAGCCAAAATAAACCTTTCTTCCTTTAAGTGTGGGTGTTGGATAATGTGTCTCAGTAAGAAGAAAATGATAAGACCCTCCTTTATCCTCAAACGCAAGATACTATATGAATCGTTACTTTAGCAAACAGACTATATCACCAATTTCGACTACAAGCCTATACCTGTGAGAAACTCAGATTTCTAGAAAATTAACAATAAATATTTATATAGTATGGTACTTAAAAGCTGCATGCTAGGCACTCTTTCGAGCACTCTAACAGCAGAAATCAATTTAGTGTGCATGACTACTTTGTGAAGTGGTATTATTATTTCTATTTTACAGATGAACAAACTGAGGCCCAAAGAGAACAGATAATATATATGTATATATGTTTGTATATGTGTGTATATATATATATGTGTGTTTGTATGTGTGCATGTATGTGTGTATACTCTAGGTTCACAAGTAGTGAATGAGTGACAGAGTTACAAGTTGAACCCAGGTGATCTGGATCCAAAGTCTGGATCCAATTTCAGTGACAAAATTATGCTTTCAGACCTGACATAACACTTCTTACTTTCTTGAAATAGCTTTTTTCTTCTGTTAATAATGATAATATTTAATTTGTTAATGATGAAAGTATTAAGCTGGTGCATCTTTAACTCTAGATCAGTAGAATCTCCTTCAAGATATTTAAGGAAATGCCAGTGCTTTGGTTTTATTCTGCAAGTCATAATCTATGAATCTGATGAGCTCCCCAGATGGGGCTAATGTATGACTTGGAGCTGTGATTCCATGGAGTAGGCCACTGAGGCATCTTGCAGTATCTGATGGTAGAATTTCTTCATTATCACCCATTATATGGGCCTTGGGTACTTGGGAAATCTGAAAGAATTGACATCATTCAACATCTTTAAATCCCCAGTGTTTTGGTCCTTTGCATTTAAAGCCACCAGATTAATGAAAAAGCTGTGACTTGGCTTCTCAGCGCTAAGGTCTCTGCATACCATACCCACAAGCAGGCGCACAGGCACGCACCTCACACACCAGTTCAGCACTGACAGTCCCTGTCACCTCCCAGTGTCTACTCTGGCAGTGGCCAGTCCTTTGTTCTGAATATCCTCTGTCCCTTCAGTTTAGATCAAATCACAAAACATGCAGAGCTCAATCACACAGATTAATAATGTCAGGAACTACAAATCAGAAGCTAAACTGGGACTTCCCTGCACTTTTTGGAAATGCTGTAGGGTACAGAATACTTTAGTTTTCCTTGTTTTTTTTTTAATGCCAGAGCATTCCAACCAAGTTTATAGAGTAGAAAAACATGCCACTAGCAGTTAGCCCCAGTTATTCATGTGCCTCCTCAGTCTCTGGAGCTGCCATTGGCTACTATAAGTCAAATTCTGGTGTTCTCCTCCTCACTCTTGACCCTAACTGGTGCCCCAGAGCTTTAGCTTCCAGGACCCAGGAGAACATTCTACAGAACAGTCTATGTGCTCCAGCACTAGGCTGCACCCAGCACGGCACCATGCTGCCCCTTCTCACTGCATCAGGCCCTGGCATGCCAACGGAGTAGTGGTCCAAAGAAAGAGGGACACAATGCTACCCACCTTCTCTTTGTCTAAATTGTCACAGTCAGTGTCAACACAGGTCACAAAGTTATTTGTGGCCCAGTGTTTTACAGAGACTGAGGGGAGAGCGTGTCTTTCTAGCTCCTCCTGTCTCCTGTTTAGCCTTTCTCCTGGGCAGAGAGGAGCATGTGGAGCAGGATCCAAGTTGTTTCCTAATCTCTGTTTCCCTCCAGCATGCAAGGTCTATGCCTGCTTCCAGAGGTCGAATTCTTTCTCTGGGGCCTCATGTGCCTCTCATGACAATGGGTTTCTGAGAGGTTGCCTCTCCCCTCCAGTTTGCAAATATGCTGCTCTAGCTCCTGAAACCCTGCTTTTACTCCCTCTTCAGAATGTTGGTATTGCTTCTCTTTTGATTGGCTCTGTGATCCTAGAGCAGCTGTGAAGTTCTTTCATCTCAGTGAATATCCCTGAGTGACCTATAACTGGGATTTAGTTCTTTTCTTCCAGCCATAAGGGTGCAGCTTACGCAAACCCCTGGGCTGGTGTACTGTGGAGGATTTGTTGTTCCTTAGCTTTTTCCTCAACACATATTTTTAAGCACCTACAATTAGTCATGCACAGAGATAGCACAGGAGCAGACAGAGAGAAAGGGCAGACTTGCTCTGTGTTCTGCCCTTCAAATCTCAGCTGCTGTTGTAGATAGCAAACAGATAGTCACTGCAATATGCATACCAGTGTGTGAATGGTTGTGCCCACCTCTCAAATTCGTATGTTGAATCCTTACCCTGAGGTGAAGGTATTAGGAGATGGAGTCTTTGGGAAGTGACGATGTCATGCTGCAGAACTATCATGAATGGGATCAACATTCTAATAAAAGAGGCCCAAGAGAGACCTCGTATCCCTTTGGTAATGTGAGGATGGCTATCTAGGAGAAGCAGGCCCTCACCAGACACCTACCTCCAGAATCATGAGAAATAACATTCTACTGTTTATAAGACATAGTCTGTAATATTCTATTATAGCAGCCTAAGCAGAATAAGCAATAGCATAATACACACTACAGCACAGGAAAACAGAACTAGAGGAGGGGACTTTGGAACTGGGACCTGAAAAATGTATAAGACTAGATATATAAGACTAGGCTACATAAATATCTCACATGCTGAGTGGCTTAAACACATACTGTCTCACAGTTCTGGAGGCTGGAAGTCTGAGATCATGATGTCAGAGGGGTGAATTCTTTTTTTTGTCTTTTTGAGACAGGCTCTCGCTATGCAGTTCAGGCTGGCCTTGAGCTCACTTTGTAGCCTAGACTGGTCTGGAACTCACAATGATCCTCCTGCCTCAGCCTCCTGAGCGCAGGGATTACAGCTATGCACCACCACTCCTGGCCAGGGTGAATTCCTTCTGAAGGCTCTGAGGGAGAATCTAGTCTAGGCCCCTCTCCTAGGTGCGCCAGCCTGGAGAACCATCACCCTGAACTCTGCCTTGATCTTCACATGGCGTTTTCTCTGTGTGCACGTTTGTCTCCAAATCTCCTCTTTTCAAAAGGACGTTAGTCATATTGACTTAGGGATTCACCTTGCTCCTGGATCACCTCATCTTAACAAATTGCAACTGCAATGACCCCATTTCCAAAAAAGGCCACACTGAGGCACTAGGGATCAGGACTTCAACATATGAATTTGGATGAGTGGAGAAAGGGGCGCAATCTAACCCACAACCTGGAGATTTTACCCCCAGAAAGCAGAGGAAAGCATTCTGATTCTGATAGAAAGATGACACGTGCAAACCCTCAAAGTGTGGAGTTGAGAACACAGGCGACCAATGTGGAGATGCGAGGAAGTGGATGGGAAGTGTGGGGTGGTCACACGACAGAGATGTAGGTTTGAATCTGACTTAAACACAATGTTTGGCACAAGTGCTCTGGGTGTGAACCCTCCTGTGAGGCAGAGGAAAGAGTAGGGCATCTGAGAAGGGACATTTCTGTGTCTGCTCACACCTTCCTGGTGTCAGAAGATGGCACACAGGGTGACAAGACTTTGGCAGTAGCTATGGGAGGGGTCACATCTCAGTCTGTATCCTTGGGGAGGTCACCCCAACTCTTTGAACCTAGTTTCTTTGTCCATGAGTAGGCCATGAAATTGCCCAGCACACCACAAATGCTCCATATGACATGGTAGTATTATCACCTTGACCCATTAGCCCCAGGAATTTGATTGATTCAAAACAAAACAAAACAAAGGATTGCATTCAACTCATAGTGAGAGATATCTGAGTCCAAGCAACCATTCAGAATGAGTTGATAAAGAAAATATGAACGATAGAGTATGTATTTAAGAATCCATTTATTTTTAAATGCTCACTCTAAAATACTTTATAGGTTCAGGTCATCTGAATATGACAATGTGAATAATGGGCTATATATTTTGTAATAAAAGGAGATCGGAAGAACTGACCAGACTTGGGCCTCAGTCCCTCGCTGTGATGATTCAGATCCATGCACAGGCACATGACTGCCCTGCAGGGTGAGGCAGATGGTTCTGGGACACCACCAGCCCCGGGCAGAGCCCACAGACACCTCCTGCTAGAATGCAGCAGAGGTCTCTGGGGGAACAAGCCAGGAGCCTGGAACTGTTTTACCAGCTTGTTTTCAGCTGAGTGGCATGAAGTGAGTGGGGGTTTGCTGAGGGTATGAGCTGAGAGAGAAAGAGACAGCATGGAAACAAGGTAGAGCAAAGCACTAAGTGCAGTTCTGCAAATTTGGTCTTTTCTTAGTACAGGAAATTACCGACATTTATAAAATTCATAAAAGTTATGCATAAAGGGTTACTGGAAAACATGAAAATTTATAACAGTAGACTGAAGTAAATATGTCCAGTCCTTACAAGTCAGTGTACATATTTAATGTGATTCCAATAAATATGTCAAAATTTTTTTAAAAAACACTGAGTGTAAAGTGACAGAAGGAGAGGTGAACCAAGACAGATTGTGTCAGAAACAGGGAGAGGAAGAGGGAAGGAGGGAAGGAGGAGAGAGGGAGAAAGACAAAAACTTAGAGACAGTGTCTTGGCAGGGACCAGGGGAGAACTGGGTATTGAGAGAGAGAAAAAAAGACATATTATTTCAAATATATAACACATAAAAGAATGCAACCAAAGAATGACCACTATGAAGGACACTATGCATGCCGGTATTAATAGACTTACACCCGCACGGGGCCTACAGTGTACAAAGCCCCTCCTGCCTCTCTACATGCTGGCCAAGTAGGAGGTAAGCCAAAGGCTCCTCATCCTATCCGTGACACTCAGCTTCTCTTCTGTAAAATGGGGCCAGTCTGGTGGGCCTGGCTGCCTTCTCTGGAGGGAAGCGCAGTACGCTGCTCTTCTCTGTCTCCGTCATGCTGCAAGCTGCTTTTCAACATTAAATTCCACCTTCCTATTTTATTCTCCCCTCTCAGGGATTTAATGATCTTTTGTTTTAATCTGTTGCCAGCATTTGAAAATAAGAGTTATTTCATAAACACCTGAATATTGGGCTGCTTCTGAAAAGTGGGCAGGTGGGCAGAGCCTGTGCCAGTGGTGGCCCTTATTGGGCGGGCTCACTCCAGTTCCCTCCAGTCCCTGTCACTCCCACTGCGTCTCTGGCACCAGCTCACTTCATTCATCTGTGTTATTTCCCTCATTTGTAACCCATGTTCTATTTCACCAACACATTCCATTGAAATTATCTTCTCATGGGTTGTTATGGTTTGTGTCTGAGTGCCCTCCTAAAGCCTCATTCAGTCATGGGTCGGGCTTCTAGAATTTATGATTGATTCATGGGTGTGAATGCTACATGTGCCTGGAGCGAGTAGTTTGCATATAATGTAGGGGAGGGAAAAAGGCTGCTTGCTGCTGCTCCTCCCCTTTCACTCTTGTTGCTTTTGCTGTTTTCTGCTGCCATGAACTGTTGCCCTCTGCCATGTGCCACTCTGCCTTGGAGCCAGTCAAGTACGGACTGAAACCTCTACAGACTGTAAGCTAAATAAACCTTTCCTTCCTTAATTTTGGGTGTCAGGTATTTTGTCTCAGCAACGAGAGAAAAGTAACCAAGATATGGCCGTTTCCTGTTTCAGAGGCAGAGAATGTATCTGGTCCAACCCTGGATTTTATCCCCAAGCACAGCACCTGAGTGGGTGCTCTGGAAATGCGTGCTGACTTCTCATCCCATGACTCCAGGTAAGAATGATAAGAAAGGAAAGAGCCTGCAGGAGGGAAAGTGGGTGCTGAAGGTCTGTGTGTTGGGGTGAGCATCTGTGTGCACACATGGGCACAAGTATACATACTACATTTCTTTCTTGCTTTGCACGAATGAGCTTCCTTCCTCTAATGCTTTACCCAGCTATGAGAGACAACACCAGATAGACAGTGATACCACCCACTCCTGTGAGGAGCCTCTCTTTGACCAAGAACGTTAGAAGCAAAAGACAAGAAGTCTTCAGGCTGGAAGTCATGGAACAAAAAGCAGAACCCTGGTCAATGACAGTAAGGATGGGTCACGCCCTGGAAGAGAAGAGTGGCTCCTGTGGGTCCCAATAGGTAGAGTGGTTGTTTCACCTGTGTGTGGTGTATGCAGCCCTTGCAAAAAAAGAAAGCCCTTATAAAGAGGACCACTTTATGGGTGGTGCAGCCTGTAACCATGAGAGATGGACATCTGGGACCCAATCCTGGCTATTTGCTGGCTGGATGTGTAACCTTGAGCAAATTAATCAACACTTTTGGGCCTGTTTCTTTGTCTGTGAAATAGGGTTAATGACATTCACCTTCTGGAGATGTTGCGTGCATTAAATCAGAAAGTGTAGAGATAATTGCCTGGCTTTTTTGCCTCATACATAACATGATCTATATTAGTTAGAAAAAAATACCACAACATAAAATTGTTCTCTCACCATTCTGGAGGCCAGAAATTCAAAATCAAGGCATCTGCAGAGCTCTACTCTTCTGGGATTCTAGGGGAGAATCTACCATTTGCCTTTTCCAGCTTCAAGTGGCTTCAGGCATTCCTTGGCTTAGAGCCACATCACTTCCATTCTCCATCTTTACAAGTGTTGTGCATGTGCCTGTGACTGCTCTTCTGTCTCTTATGAGGGCACTTGCCATAGATTTAGGGCCCACCTAGGGACTCAGACTGATCTCATCTCAAGATACCTAACTTAATTACATAAGCATATAGTCTATTTCCCCAAATAGGCCATATTCACATGTTTGGGGATGTAGATATATACTTTGGGGGGCTTCCATTCAACCTAATAGAATACCTGAAGTTTTGAGTGTTGTCCATAAGCCAGCAGTGTACATACACACAGTACTTGATCATTTGATTAAACTACCTATTGGTGGACAGAATTCTGACTTCTTGGGGCCTGTCTCTGTTTTCCTGAATGATGATGGAGTAACGTGGTCATGATTAGTGACCAAAGGAAGTAGGCAGACACATCACCCAGAGATTGCATTCTCTCCTTGGGTCTCTCCCTGCCTCCTGACTTAGGAGGCAATACACTTTCACTTTTCTGAGAAATGTCTTTGCTGGCCACTGATGAGCTGTCCTAATCCATCCTCCCCTCACCCAAAAGGAGGGATTTGTCATCCCAGATGCTGGTAGGATTATCATGAAATACCCTTTAGCTGTCAGACCATCTGCATCAGCCTTAGCACAGGAAGTCTTCATGCCCAAGATCACACCGGCCCCAAGATGGGCCATATCCAGTGCCTGATAGGGACAGCAGTACAACGGTCTGAGCATTGCGGCCTAATATGGCATACATCAGATGGGCCATCTTACCTTGAGTTTCCCTGGGTAATTCTGCTCCTTCCACCTGCCTTTCATAGGTATGGTCCCCAAGAGCACCTAGTAATCCTCCTGCATACTAAACTACAAATCAGAGTCTGCCCCTCAGATGCCCCAATCTGAACCAGTAGCTAAGGATCATGTCCTGGGGGGTTGTGCAATTTTATTAAATTTTACTTAGACTAAGTTGGTATTGATGCTATTTTCCATAGGTGGCAAAGCCTTTGTTATCTTCAAGTTTTAAGTCACATTTTAAATCTTTTTGATATTTTTTATGGCTTTGAAGATTTTCATTTTCTTACAACTTGAGGTGTATGACATAAACCTAAGACAATTCTAAAACTTTGAAATATTCTATAGGTACTTGGAAGAAGGAGCACCAGTTTGGTAATGACTGAAAACTGGCTTGGTTGAAAGCAATAGTTTGAAGTTTCATATGTATTCATGCCTGTCTTTGAATCATTACAGTCATTAGATATTTAATACCATCTGCCAGAAAGAAGCTAAAAAAAAAAAAATAAGTTGGGGGAGGGGTGTACTATACTGATTGAAAAAATAAACTTTTTGGAATAAAGCACACCTGGATTTCATCTCATCTCTACTACTTGCTAGAACCTGTGCTAGAACTACTTGCTACTGTGCTAGAACCTGTTAAGCATGAAAAAGGTCTGAAGCATCCAAACAAAAAAGGTCTGAAGCATCCAAATGTTACTGAACTCTGTGCCTCAGGGTCTCCATTCATTAAATAGGAATGATTGTGTTCATCAGCTTCCTGTTATTGTAACAAATACCTGAGATAATCAACTTTAGAGAAAAGTCTTCTTTTGGCTCACAGTTTTGGAGGGTTCAGCCCATGGTAAGTTGGCCCTCTTGCTTTTGGGCCTGTGGCGGCAGGCAGCACATGTGGCTGGGAGCATGTGTGGAACAGAGCCACTCACCTCATGGCTAAAATTCAAGAAAGAGAATGAGAAGGTGCTAGAATCCTGCCCTTCTCTCCAAGAGCATGCCCTAGGGATCCAAAGACCTCCTGTTGGCTCCATCTCTTACAGGTTTCTTCCACCTCCCAGTGAAATGAAGCTAGGGTCAAGTTTTAACACAGACACCTTTGGGGCACATTTCACATCCAAATCTTAGCAATAATAACCACATTATAGAGCTTTCATGAAGATTAGAGACTATTATTTCTTTAAAGCACTTACAGTAGTAAACACAATAAATGTTCATTTTTATTAGCTACTACCTGAGGCCAAGCATGTCAACATACACACCAAGTACATTTTGGGTCATATGACTCATTGCTTACAGAAAATTAATAAAATTTTATCCAAATTTTAAAGAAGGATCCTAGATAATTTTTTCGTTATTAGAGAGAAGACTATTACGTTTTTTACTTTAAAATGACATCTGAATAAGGCCTCAGTAGGCCTTAAGTCAAATGGTTTTTGGAGAAAGGCATTTCCAGCAGAGGAGAGACACTGTAGATGCTGAGAGTGCAGCTGGAGTATATTTTTTGAGGACCAGCCAAGGACACTATGTGGCTAGAGGGAATAAGCCAGGTAGTTGATGACAGAAATACAAGGGCTGCTGGAAGGTCTCATAGGATCCGGTAAGTCACTGGATTTTGCTAAATGATTTGGGAAGCTGTTGGGTCCTGAGCCAAGGAGTGAACTGGATTATTGTGGTAAGAATGGGGAGGGTGTAGGCAAGACAGAAAAAGCAGGAGACCATGGTCAGGAGGCCACCAAGGAACCCCAGGCTGACAGCTATGGAAGCACAAAATCAATGCGGTGGGGTTATGGATATGGAGTTGGTCAGTTCCTGCTGTATTTTCAATCCTCAACTGGAAGGATTTGGTATTGTGTTGGTGGGGAAGAGATAAATCAAGGATGACTCTGAGTCTTCTGAGCAACACAGGAAAACAACTCCTTTAGTGGAGATGGCAGAGGGGCTGGGCTGGGAAGGAATGAGGCATTTGTGCTAGAACCTGTTAAGCATGAAAAAGGTCTGAAGCATCCAAATGAAAATGGTGAGGTGGCAATGAGAGAGAAGTGTGTGGACTGAGTATTTTGGGCAAGAAACAGACATTCGAGAGTCATCAACCTATAGTCAGTATTTAAAACTACAAGACTGGAAGGGCTGGGGATTTAGCTCGGCGACACAGCACCTGCCTGGCAAGTGTGAGGTCGTGAGTTTGATTCCTGGTACCAGAAAAAAATAAAAAAATAAAAACTACAAGACTGGATGAAATCACTGAGGCAGGGGAAAGAAAAATAGGAGATTAAAGGACAGAACTTGCAGACACTTTAGTGTCATCGTTCAGTGTTCAGAGGAAAAGCTAGCAGTAAAAGACAAAGAAAACCAGGACGCTGGAAACTAGGCGAAGGTGAAAGAGCAGGGCTTTGATGGTTGAACAGGAGTTTGTAAGACCAGTGATTCCCAAAATGCGGTCCTGGACCCGCAGCATCTGCAAACTGTTTAGGAAAGTGCAAAATGACAGGCTGTATCCCAGATCACTGGATTGGGAACTCTGAGAAGGGGCCTTCCAGGGGATTCTGGTGCACCCTCCAAGTTTGAGAACCATTGCCGTAGTTGCAAAACTACCTGTACAGAATTACAAGATTAAGAAAACAGAACAAAACCTCCTTACTGGAGAGAATATTGCTGGAGACTCAGTTAATGCCCAAAGCAAATCGATTGCTCAGAAGTACCTGTGCCGCACACCCCCACTGACCAATCAAGCACGGCTCTGTGGAGAGGAGGAATGCCCGCGTTTCTCTGGACAGAGGGAATGCTGAGCACCAGGCATGCCAGGCATTCCACGGGCTAAAAACAGCGTGTGTGTGTGTGTGTGTGTGTGTGTG
>NW_004955434.1:3050507-3065161 GCF_000276665.1 Chinchilla lanigera | reverse complement strand
GAGAGAGAGAGAGAGAGAGAGAGAGAGAGAGAGAAAGAGAGAAAGAGAGATATTCCAATGTTAGTAACACTGACCCATTAAAGCTGAAACTCTCAGATACACAGCTTAGTCCACACCAGGAGTTCTAAAGTTTCCTTAGGCTGTCCTAAGAAAATTCTACCGTCTTCCAATTTGGGGAGACGAAGTTAAAATTAGGGCGAGCCCTGCGGGACTGACACGCCAGATGCAGAGAGGCTGGTCCCTGAAATAAGCTGGTTCCCACCGCGGATGGGCGGGGCAGGCGCCTCTGTCCCAGCCCAGCGGAGCGACTCCTGGAAGGCCTGCCCCTTCCAGGCGTCTGCAAGAGGTCTGCTCCAAGCTCTGAAGTCCCGGGCGAAGGCGCTGCGTGCCCGACCTCTGCTCTTCCCAGCGGTGGCTGGCCTGCCCGAAGCGTGCAGCTGTCTCCTCCCCAGCCGGCCCGCTGTCGCCGGGGCCGCGGCCGCGCCCGCACCCCCGCGTCCCCTCCGCCCGCTCTGCAAAGTTGGGCAGCTCCTGGAGCTCGCTGTGCCTTTGCGCTCCTGCGTGCCCGGCCCGCAGTGCCCGCTCCTCCCACGCCCCCTTTCGCCAGGAGCAGCCGGTCCCCGCGGGCTGGCAGCCTGCATCCCTTGCCAGTCCTCTGTCCTTAGAGGCGACCATGCTGCTAAGGGGCGTCTTGCTGCTGGCGACAGGTAAGGCCGGGACCCGGGAGACCCCCGGGGGGCGCTCTCGCGACTCACTCCTGCCGCCCGGGTGCCCGGCTCGCGCCGCTGGGCTGGGCCGCGGTGGGTGCCTCCTCCTGGTCCTAGTCCGCAGCCGCTCCGCTCCCGGACCTGGCCCGGGCTGGGATGCGGGTGCACATGGGGTCGCGCGGGGAGGTGAGGCACCTTCTCGCCGGGCCTCCCGCGCTTTTAGCAGGTGCGTGGGGGGGGGGGCGTGCTGGTTTTAACGCTCCGAACTGAAACTCGCTTTGTGCCTGCAGCCCTGCAGTTCGCGGGTGCCCTTGACCTGCCCGCTGGCTCCTGTGCCTTTGAAGAGGGCACGTGTGGCTTCGACTCGGTGTTAGCGTTTCTGCCCTGGATTTTAAACGAGGAAGGTAAGGGGCCCCGTGAAAGGGTGCGAGATGAACTTTCTTCTTTGTTGGTTGCCTGCCCCGGCTGCCCAGTCGCCCCTCAGCGCATACACAAGGTTATCTTGGAGTTAATTCCTCTTGGAGGAGAAGTGTGAGTCATGGGTCCGCCTTCACCCCTCAGCTGTGCTGCAGGATGGCCCAGGTGGCCTTTGTGTACCTGGCCCGTGGGTGGGAGCTTGAGCACCTCCACCCGCCAGGCACTCTCTGAGGCCAGGAGAAAGGCCGCTTGCCAGCCAGGTGCCCCCTGCAGGTGGTCAGCCCCGCTGGTCCTTAGATACCTGGGTGAAGGGGGAAATCCAGCCACTATTGCTTATACAGCTTGGCAGAAAAATTTCCCCGCCTCTGTGAGGGGACCTCAGTCCTCAGACCTGCCCCTTCCCCCCAGTACAGGTACTAGTTTTGCTGCCTGGTTCCATCCTCATCCTCTTCCTCCTGTATAAATGCAACCCTGGACAAAGGAAGGAATTCCACCTTGCTGTAGGAGCTGGTGCAGCCCGAGGGCATTGGTTCTTGCCTCACTACTCCCCAGTGTTTGGGTTTCGGTGACAGAATTCAAATGTAGGGGATATGTCTCACCCTTCATTTTCACAGGGGAAAAAATTGGTTCCCAGTACCCAGCTGCACTTCTCCTTTCCTCTCTCACTTGTGTCCCCACCGCTTAGGAGGCTGATGCATGAGCTCGCGGTGAGACAAACAGCCCACTGCGGCAGGCTTGCCGTGGGTCACCAATGGACTGCAAAGCGCCCTCCTTTAAGAGACAGCACCATAAATGAATGCTGCTAAGGCCCCTCTCCATCGGTTGTCCTCACTTTGTCCCTTCTGGCTCCTTGGTGAAGAATAGAGCCCAGAGGGCCTGGTAGGATGTACGAACTGTCACCATGGTTCAATCTGCCCAGGCTTCCTTTTAGCTTCTCTGACCCTCATGGGGAGGTGACACAGTATTATTTTGCAGAGGTGAGAAGCTGAGTCTTCAAATATTCAAATGGCTGGTCTTTGTCTCAAGGTGTCACCGAGTAGCCAACCCTGAGCTGTCCCGTTAAAGGAAGAAGCCAATTCAGTAGTTATCTTTATCTCCAACACTTGTCATCACTTAACTACTAGTTTACTTGGAGGTATATGGGAAGAACCAATTCTTGATTCTTATCAGGGATTCCTGCCTTGCTCATAGCTTTAGGAAAAGCCCTTTAACTTTACCACCCCCACCCCTTTCCCTGTTGTGTGTGAAGCATTTTGAGAGATTGCCCTATATTTCATGGGATTGGCTTTGGAGAGTGTTATTCTCTAGCAGAGCTTCTCCAACTTCAGCTGCAGCAGGATCATCTGGTGGGTGTGTTGCTCTTTGAGCTTCTCATTCAATGGGTCTGAAGTAGGCCTGAGTATTTCCTGCAAGTACAAGTACCTGCTGCTACTGCTATTGGTCAAGGGACTATACTCTGAGTACTCTAGATTCCCATAAGATGTGTTTACACACACGCATACACACACACACACACACACACACACACACACACACACACTGTGGGCAGGGCCAGGACTAAGATAAGGAACCACTTGCATGATCCTGAGAATGAATCACTCATTAAATCCTGTGCCTAGGCTCCTGGCATGCCTCGCTCTGGTGTGGCCTTGAAAAAAAAGAAATCAGCATCACTCCTGAGATGAGGCACCTGAATCCCAGAGCCACCCACCCCGGCGTCAGGACACCCCCTTCCAGCCTGCCTCTGGGTCAGTGGGCATGCCACAGCCTGCTGCGCACCAGATCCTGCCAGGCCTGCAGGAAGTGCTCTGCTGAACTGGCACCTCTCACCAGTGTGGCCGTTAAACAGTGCCCTTCAGGGAAAACAGGAAGATGCTTACAGAAGAGGAGATTGCGATTTAACAGTATAATGGAGGCACTGTGGCTTTCCCTTCTGCTTTCTTTTTAACAGCCACTGCTTTCTGGCTCAGGACTGGACCACTGGCTTGGCTGGGGAGAGTTCATTCATTCTCCTCCTAGTGCTCCAGGGTGGAGTAGACAGGTTAGGCTTCAGTCGTTATAGGTCTAGTTTTCCAAAGGTCAAGAATTGGGCCTAACAGTCAACTGCGGGCTCTGGGGCAGTGAGGTAACAGTGTGCCCGTTGCTGCGGCTGCTGGCTGAGAAGCTGTCACTAAGAATTTCCCTTATAGACCTATTTCTAGGCTGGTAAATTAAAGATAATGAAATTGTCCTAGGCTGAAACTTGGCGAGCTGTTCACAAGTCTCTCTGCAAAGTTACTTCATCTTGCTGTAGAATCCCTTTGAAATAGGTTCTGTCCACCTACATGTGCTGAGTCCATCATAGAAAGTCCTTCATTGCAGAGAGTTTACCCACAGGTACTTGGAAAACACTTGGCACTTCCAGTATGTCCTTGGTCAGTAGGGTAGTTTACTGTGGAGAGAGCAAAGCTAGAGCCCAGCAAAGGGAGGTAAGTCTGAAAAACTAAATTGCAAGTTAGAATTTGTATCTCAGGAGGATCAAATCTGGGGGTAGTTGGAGTAGTCTCTGTGTCTCAAATATCTCGCCTGCTGCCTGAAATTGTAATTGAGGGACAGCTCTTTGGTTTTTCAAGAGTAGTAGGTCTCTAAGCATCTCTGATTCATTCCAATGTCCCCTAGTCCCTAGCTATTTTGAAATGTGCTCTGTCTCTAAGGGGCAGAGTAGGTGAGTTCTGACTGAAGCAGTGATTGGCTTGGGTTATGCACCACACAGAGGATGCCTTGGGAGCTGCACGGGGGCAGGTGACCAAGCACTGCGAGCCAATCATGTCTTCTTTCTGGTTTTGCCAATGGTTATGTTGTCTTCCTGGTTCCTGCTATGCTTTGTGTAGGAAATAAAATTCCTAGGTTGTCAGAGGAAGTAAGATTATGTCAGACTCAAATTTGAACCCACTTCTAAGTTAGCACTAAATCTAGGAGATAAGGGATCTGTTTTATGTTATACAAATCTTCTTTATTCATTCATCTGTCTTTAATAAAAATCACCTTTATTTATTCATAGTTCAAAGAATATTGGAACCCCTTTGAGCAGTGGTGCCCCAGTAAAATTCAAACTGTTCATTCTATTTTCTTTGTGCCAGCTGCAGGGGCAGGAATACTTTGAGGATTATTAGACAGTCTTACCAATCAAATTAGTCACTGAGTGGGTTTTAGTTTCTCTCTCATTCTTGGACATTATGTCCTAGTACCTGTTACTGTAACTGTATAAGGAAGCCATTGGAGGAAATGAGGAAGGAGGCAGGTAAAAATAGATCCAGGTACACCCCTTTAATTAGAATAGCAGAGCCAAGTATGGTGAAATTCCAGCACTCTGGGAGGCTGAGCCAGGAGGATCACAAATTTGAGCCTTGCCCGGGCAACTTAATGACTGAGCATGCGCCTGTCTCAGAATAACAGTGGGGAGAGAGCGCAGTGTGAAGGCCCTGGGTTTAGTCCCCAGTGTCACCATCAAGCGCTGAGACACCTGGTGGGGGAGGTAAATGTGGAAATGTGTCCAGTTAAGAGCAGGTTAGAAAGAATTCAGAGCACTTGTAGGAAAGAGCTCCTTTTTATATAATAGGGGTCAAGCATGGTGAGGCTGCCTAAAACAGGAAACGTTTGGACAGTTTTTTGCTGAGGGAAAAGATAGCATACAAGTTAAGAAGGCAGTCATGGGGTCTGACATTCCCAAGGGGCAGGACAGGAGACTTGGTAGAGCATGCCACAGTCTCCCTGTAAGTGCACAGGTGTGTCTCTTTCTGGTACCTCCTCTTCCTCCCCCAAACTTGTTCCTTCTCTTTAACAGACACTTCAGAGTATCCTCAAACCTCAAATGGCCACGTTGAGTAACCTCAGGTGGTGACTTGGTCATTTGAGTTTCAGTTCTGTGCACTCGGTCATGGGCCTGTTATTATTAACAGTGATAAATCCCACCTGATATTTCCCAAGGTCCAGCTGGAGCCAAACACCGGCCAGGAGCCCAAGGGACCTTCCTGGGAGAGGAGGGCCAGTGCTCTCCTTCCAGCAGATGACAGCCCTTGTGCTGACTGTGCAGGGCTGCTTCAGCATCCCACCCTGACATCATAAGGTCCATAAGACAGTTCCGGTCTCTCTGACCAGGATCTGCAAGTTTATTCTCTCGGAGCTCTCCAGACAGAAGCGTATCCTCACTGCATAGAAGCTGGAAGCCTGGGATGCACAAGTCTGGGATGTTCCTTGGATGCCTCTCAGAGCAATGACTGACCCCAGAAATTTGGCCATGTTATTCCTAAAGTATCGTTTGCTCTTCCCTGGTTCTGTCTTGATATGACTGCTGTGAGGTTGAACGTGGCTATGGCATGGTATACTTAAGGATGATGGTGGGTCTGACCCAGCTCTACCTAGGAGCTCTGATCCTAGTGCCGAGCCCTAGAGGTCACCCAGCACGAGCTCCTCCTTTCACAGAGGAGTACATGAAGGCCCGGACAGCTGCCAGGCATGGTCATGGGCCAAGTGAGTGGCAGCTCTGGGGCGGGGCCTCCTCCTCGGCTCTCCACCGGTTCTTTCTCTGCATTGCTGCTAACATCCTGACTTCGCTGGGGCCTGCCTTCTGCAGCCTCATTGTGTTGGAAAGTCTACATCAGAGATCTAATTATAGCTCAGACATGTGGAAGAGTGTGGATCCCCAAAATGCAGTGCTTTGGGCCAACCAAACCCATAAAATACTACTTTTTATGCCACATTGAGTAACATTCATTTGCTCTTCCAGATGTGTAGGGATCCTCCTGGCCACAGTCCTCCAAATATAGAAAAAGACCTGGCACATAGGAGATACTCAATAAGTATTTGTTGACTAGATGGATTTGTTGGTTGAATGAATCCAGCATCCAACCATGAAAATATCCTTGTACATGTGTGTGTGTGTGTGTGTGTGTGTGTGTGCACGCGTGCACATGTGCATGCTTCTGGATCATTCTGCCCCTTCACAGGTTGTTCCCTATCATGAACTACGGCTTAGTAGTTAATGCCTAATGGTGAAAATGAACTCTGCACTGATTGACTTGGGTTAGAATTAAGGATCTGCTCTTTCTAGCTGTGTGGTCTCATCCTGTCCATGTCTCTGTTTCCTCAGCTATGAAAGCCATCTCACTATCTCATAAGACTGTTGTGTAGAGTTCATTAAAGGCATAGTGAGAATTTTATACATATAATCTGATGTTATTCCTTTGTTTTTTCCTTTTGCAGTGGTAGTGATTGAACCCAAGGCCTCATGCCTGCTTAACCAAATACTCTGCCACTGAGTTACATACCCATTGGCCCTATTCATGCTCTTAAATTTGTATCTTATAAACATTATAAACATTACTTCTTGTAATTCAGACAACTTTCCCATGTAGCTTCTAGAGAGCTAAGGAACATGTATTTCTTTTCCTATAGTTTTGCCATTTGCTTTACATTGCATCCAGAGGAAGAATCTTTTTCTTATCATTTGATTCTAGTTTAAGCATCGAGCCACATCTCACTGCTGTGTACGTGTGAAGGAATGAGGCTGAGTTTCACACTTGGTAGACAGTCTCTCCCAAGGGCTAGTAATTTTTTTCTCTATGAATTCTTGGTTTATGTCAAAAATGCCTTACTCCCTGCACCATCCCTCTTCCTCACTCCCAGCTTGCTCCCCACTTACCTGTCCTGCACAGCTGGTGCCTCAGCATCAATTAACTCTATTATTGATGAGTGTGGTGCCTTATGTGAAGCTCCTGGGTAAATAGATCCCTCATCCTCTCAGCTTTGGCTCGTCCCTTGGGCTTTGGCCTTCCTGCCAGCCACTCCAGGTTCCAGAGCTCTCCTTGCTGACCCCTCCACTTTGAGCTCACCTGTAAAGACAGATGATATCTCTCTACTCCTCCTTCCCTATGTGGCTTCACTGGGTGGAAGCTGTATATGGCCCCCCTCCCTATTATCAAGGCCAACATCCAGGAGGGAGACATCTGAGCTCCTCCCTACACAGACAGAGCTGCTGAACAGGAAACTGCTATCCAGAAACTGGCCTGATCCCCAGTGAGATGCCTGATGAGTTTTAGGATGTTTCCTTCTATGATTGCAGAGGTCAGCCAAGAGCACATTAAGTTGGGAATGAAAAATGATTTATTACCATAAGGCTTTATGCTTACATATCATCTTCAAATTTCTTAGCTTATAGTTCCTGTGTTTTGTGACTTGCATCTTGGGTATAATATTCACTAGAAGTCCTGCTTCTTGGAGTAGCAGAACCTCTTTTGTTGGTCACTTTAGGAGTAGTCCTGTTTCTGTCTCTTAGTAAACAATACTTGGTTTTCACAGATTTGAGTGATTTGGGGATCCCATTAAGTCTGGGCAGCAGAGAGTTGAACCTATCTTGAGTATCCAGACTTGACCCTGATTTTCACATCTGCCAACTATCCTACCACTCTCCCTTAAATTCTCTTATGCATGTCCTAAACAATTCAATCATATATTCATATATTCATGTTTAGGTTCTCAGAGTACTTGATTATTTATCATATACCTCAAGAGACTGGTCCCCTCAGCATGGGAATTTTGAAAGGGATGGAACTTTAAGAGGTGAAACATTTGGGGGTTCTTATGTCCTTGGGGGCACGCCCTCCAAAGGGACTTCAAGGCCCTGGCCATCCTGTCTGTCACTCAGCTCCAGCTGGAGATGTAACCCTTTTGCTCTTATTTGCATTCTAACCATGATGCTCCACCTATACCAGAGGCCTATTGAATGGGGCCAAATGGATGAAATTAGCTCTTTAAGACTGTGAGCTAACTAAGCCTTTTCTCTTTCTAAAATTAGTTTCCTTGGATATTTCATTGCAGTAATGCCACGCTAATTACTATAAATGTTATCCATGCCTTAAGATCCAATTCTTTTTTAAAAAGCTTCCAAAATTTCCCAGGTGAAATAAATTGCTCCCTTTCCTCCCTTTCTATGGCTCTCTTTCACTTTCCACCCTATAAATGTTTTTATTTGTGTCTATTTATTTGGGTCTCTATCCCATCACCTCAGGAAAGTGTTATGTCTCTGAGAACAGAGATCACATCATCCTCACAGTGCCTGACAATGAACGAAGTTCCAACAAGCATTGTGAATTTGGTCAATCTTTAATGCTTTTGTTGAAACTGATACGTAAATAAAAAACTCTTGCCATGTTTCCTTGTAGTGAAATAATTGTACTCAGCAGTCCTTCCTAGCGTAGAACTTCAAAGACTTGAGAGGCTTATGTTATAATTTCCAGATATAACGGGGAAGGAGCACTTCAGCTTGCCTCGGTGATAGCTGGTCTGCTTTATGCCTGACATGCCAGTGAGCAAATAGCTCTTGGATTATTCATCCTCAGGGCTGCTCAGGGCCTTGATCTCCTGCCATCACAAACAATCCCGGTACAACCTTGAGAGCAATCCTGCTGGGTCTCAGAAGTATTTTTTGGCAAAAGACTTTTAGACTTTGAGCTAGCTGTTGAAAACTGGTGTTTCTAAGGAACTCAGGTGTGATGTATCAGTAGTGCCCTTCTGGATGGGGAAAAGCAGGGAAAGATATTTTTCCACCTTAGGAAGAAGTCCTTGCATAGGGTTCTGATAGATGGAGAAGTCAGAGGACAGGATTGCAATTCAGTAATATCTGCCAGAATATTTGGTTTCTCCCCTACTCTGTGGGAAATTTATATATGTTGGGGGGATCTGAGGCTAGGAATAAAATAAAAAAGCAATATTGTGCTATAACCTCATACCATCATGAATATTTAACATGCTCTAATAATATGATATCATTTTCATTCTATCAAGAAGCATTTGACTGATACTGCCTATCAGGCACTATATTGGAGTTGAAGTGCCTAGTGTAGAAAGTACACATGGTACCTGGAGTCCATGGAGTACCAGGGTCATGGTCCATGCCTTGGCACAGCCATAGACCAATAGGAGGAAACAGGCATCTATGATTATGGTAGAGACTGTAACAGCATATGCTGTTTAAATGAAGTGGGAAAGAATGTATTGGAAAGGTATCATTTGGCTCTCAGCATCAATAAGAAGTCTAGATATCTATGCTTGAGCAGAAATAGAGATGCAAGGTGCAGACAGATCCTTCTTAAAGAACTGTTTGTGTGATTCTTCCACTTGACATTGATTATGACACTGCTGGACCTGTCTGTTCATGCAGTTGCTGTGAGGTTGATCAGTTTGAGGGTTACAGGCTTGGCAATGGGGACACTAGTTAGGGTCTATCCCTTGGTTTGAGAGATGATGAGGGCCTAAAATAGAGCAAAGAGTATTAGGTATGAAAGAGGTAGAGTAAATAAAACACCCTAAGCCTCCCCAAGGTACATTCTGAGTAGGACTGTGGGTGTGGGAACCTTCAGCATAAAGATAATGATGAAAATTCTGAGCAGAGAATTGTAAAGTGATAATAGCAGGAAACCAAGAATGGATCTTTAAGCCCACATTTAAGTATCAGGCATATGAAGTGAAGGGATTTTGAAAGAATTAAGGGATCCAGGAATTAGGAAGTGAAAGGTCTAGGAGCTGAAGAGGTTAGGCATTGCAGTAGGATGATGTGATGTACCGGGTACTGTGCAGCAGAGAGAACTTGGCCCCTGGAATAGGCAACCGGAGACCACTGGTGCTCAGTGGCTGTGGTTTTAGTCGGGTGATGAGAGCAGAACTGGATGCCCTGAGTGGATAAGTGAAGAGGAAATGTAGATGCCTGTAGAGATTTCTCAGCAAAAAGTTTGGATATGAGAAGAGAGATTCAGCTATCCCTACAAAGAAACTTGAGATGAAGCGTTTTTCATTTTTGTCTTAGAAAAGGCAGACTTGAGCTGGTTTATGAAGTAACTCGCAAGGAAAGAATATTTAAGAGATTGGGGATATCCTCACTAGCTCTGGATTAGACCCAGTTTTCCCTTTGACAATTGCTGAGCTGCTTCAATTTGTGTAGCCCCAGAGTCCTTCATTGAGTGGGTCATGGGCACTGAGTGTCAACTTCAAAATTGTGTGAAATTTTATTTCTACTGTAAATGCAAAGTGGGTAGGAGATTTGGCTGAATCTTTAGTACATATGAATACCCTGGAACGTACTCATTAAAAAACAAACCTTTTCTAAGATGTAGGAAGATGCCTGAGGCCTGAGGGAGCTTTAAGGGCATATTCTGTTCCTGCTATAGGAGTACTTCCTGCTTAAAGAACTATTGGTTTGAGAAGAGGGAAAGGGACCCTGATGAGATAGTCATATCATAGGGTCTGTGATCTATAGGTACTGTGAATAATGCCTGTCAAACGCATGTGTTGTTAATATCTTTAACCATGACAACAATCTTGATATTATTGTCATTTAATAGACAAGGAAGTACGACACAGAGAGATGAAAATAACATTCTCAAGGCAGCACAGAGTGTGAGGGGGGATGGCAACTCAAACCCATTTGGCTCCAAAAATTTGAACTTCACTTGGTGCAGGGCTGCCCCAAACCCTGAGTAGGATGACTCCTTTGCACTTCCAGAGGTGGTCGAGCTCAGGCTTCTTTGAAGATAGTGGCCAGTGTCTACAAGGCATCCATGATATTCCCGTATCCCAACCCCTTCCCTGAATTCTCCGCTTTAACAGTGTGTCGTCCATGCGGTAGCAAGCCTTGGGAAGGCATCAAGCAGAGGCAAGGAAATGTAATTTTTACTTATTTTTTTCCATAACAGATTAGAGTTTGCTCTTGGAAGCATTTGAAGGATTCTCTGCTAAGTCCTCAGCATAATCTTGGAAGAGAACTTCAGGGAAAATTTACAGCTTGACCTAAAATACTTTGGCAGTCTTTATGAAATACTCCCAAACTTCAAACTCATCTAGTCCTCCTATGATGGAGTGAAAAGAATACCCAAATCAATGTATTTTTGCAAGCTGGCCTCCCTAGTAGTCAGGTACTTTGGTGCTTATTCGTTCTATTACTCTCAACAGAATGGCAATGTTGCTGTACAGCAATATGATATATAACTTAGCTAGATGCTTAGAGAAATTTCCATTCCTTATTTGAAAAACTTTTGCCTTGCTGCCAAGGAGAGCTGAAGTGTTTTCTGGGGCTATGCTTATAATGAGGATGATTTTAATATGCTCTCTTTCCCCAGGAAACTGCTTCCTTTTCTTACCAATATTTTGTGACTAAGACCATCCAGTCTGAAACTATAACTCAGGAAATTTTCTTTTTTAAACTTCTACAGTCTTCTTCTATTTCCATGACTTTGTTAAAAATGGATAATACGGTAGACTGTTGGAGAATTTTCTTTTTAAGTTTGTTTTGATCTTATAGTAGGCAATTTTAAAGTGCACACTTTATGGAAAGAAATCTTCTGATTTTCTATTATAAACCCTGAAGACCAAGAATAAGTGTTGGAAATCACACCTTTGTTTCTATAATAAACTCTTTGGTTTTGTTTTTCTCAAATTCTGGTGACGGTGAGGAATGTGTAAGTTAAACTTGTGTGTGTGTGTGTGTGTGTGTGTGTGTGTGTGTGTGTGAACACAAGATTAGTGCCACTTTGAACTCACATTTAATGTATAGGAAAACCTGGAGGAAAAACATACCCTAGGTTATATATAGCAATGCAGATTTTAATCTTTGTTATCAACTTAAAACACTTAAAGTATCTACACATGCACATACTTGGATACTGGATATTAGATATTGTGTAATAAATGAGAGGCAATACTGGATATACTTCAAATGATCATTGTATTAGAATAAGACAAGAATCCTTTCTAATTTGGGCTTTGTGGAATAGGATTTATTTGATTTATAGTCATATACTTCAAGAGTATTGAGTTCAGAAAGAAATTCTGATAGCTACAGAGCACAACTCTGAGGTTTTTGAACCATTCTATTTATGAATGTATGAATAATTACCCACAGTGTTTTAATTTCTGTGTTAAATTTAATCCAAATGACCTTTTGCCTGTCGAGTATGCTATTAAACAACTTGAGAGAAGATGAGGCTGACCTATTTGTGATATCTGAAGGTGAACATCTTGGTAGCTAAGGAAGTTTCTCTATCCTTTAAAATAGAGGATTTTTTATCCAGCCTCTTGTCTCTCTATAGACATAGCTACTCACAATAAAAATTGCTGCAAGACAAAATGGGTGCAAAACAGTTTATATCTTTTAATTAACCCCTTTCATTTGTCATTTTTGTTAACAGGAAGTCATTTGTACATTTGTGAGTTTATTCCCATCATAAAATAAGTTTGGACACATTTATGAGCCATCTCTTGCTGAGCATAATATTAGCTTTGGTAGTCTAAGAATTCTTAGAAAATGAATGGGTCTTGGGAAAACAGATAGTATTCCCCATCATTTCATTGTAATGTGCAGTGAATCACAGTCATGCACAAAAGATGCTGGGTTTGGGGCTCAAATGATTTAAGAAATTTTCCTCGGAAACATTTGACAAAGAAGCAAGCCTGGAGAGTGGGCTGCAGGGATTCAGAGTTTCATCTCCTTCCAGTCTCCATCACCAGCCACCAAGTGCATCGCAGAGTGACTTGTCACCAAGATGCCCTCCGCTGGGAGGTGAGGGCGATGACTAGCATGTTTTATTTTTAGTTTTATCCTTAGATCTCATTGCAGATTTGCTAAGCAAACTGAAAGATCGCAGTGGCGTTTGCAAGCATTTGCTGAGCGCTGGGTAAGCACGTTGACCTTGAACCTGAAGACCCAGTTGGAAAATGAATAATGACAATTATTTTACTGGAAATTTGGCTGTTATTATAAACATCATGCTGGGTGCCCCACCTGCATCAGTACCTTGGATTGTTATGATGATCCAGTGATGAAGACAGTCTTTACAAATGAAGAAACTGGGGTTTAGAGTTTTTGGAAAATAAAGATTTTCAAGTTTGTGGAGCAAGTGGTTGCTAGAACCTGAATTTTAACCTGTTTGTCTCCAAAGGACATAGGACGTAACCTCTGCTATGTTACCTGTCTCTTTCCATAACCCTTTGCCATAGGCTCTTAAAGGATCTTTATAACAGAAATAATAGTAGTTCTTATAATAATAACCAGCTCTTATGGAGTGATTTATCTACCTATTGGTCTAAGGGTTTTATGTTAACTAATTTGACCTTCCCAATAGCCCAATGAGTTGGGTCTGTTTTTATCCTCAATTTAAGGTTGTGGAAAGTGAGGCACACAGAGACTTGCAAAGCACAGAGGCCCCAGATATCAGGGCTATATTTTATAACAGGCCCTGTGGCTCCAGTGTGTGCTCTGTGAAGGAAATAGTAGTTGTAGTGTTCACGTTTTTCATCGCTTTTTCACACTAGAAGATTTTCTACATGAGTGCTCTGTGAATGACTAGGAGAACCAAGTAAGAGAATCACATCTTCCAAATTCTTCTATACTCAGGGGCCCCACTCCCAAATAACTTCTAATTTGAGGAAATCTTAAGTCAGTCTTTTCTTTTAAAAATGGTACAGGACCCTGGGACAACAGAAGAATTTTCTGCTTGGTTCCAAGTGACATGAGATTAACTGGAAAACTCCTGTGAGAGTCTCCCACTCAGAGGATACCCACGACTGCCCAGCATTCTTTGGACAAAGTCCAGGAGAACTTGTATTCTTGATAATCTTGACAGTTTTATTTTGGAAATGAGTCAAATATCTGTATGCAAAAAAAAAGTGGGAAATGTAATATTGACCTACTTGAATTATATAAGAAGATGTTCAAATGGGTAGAGAAATAAGCAATAAATACTGTACAAATGCAAGGACCACAAAAGTCACCATTGCAACAAAGGTAGAGGATGAGATTGATCTGCCTTTGTGTCCTTGCATTCAATAATAGGCAATGTGTTTTGATCCAAGGGATACAAGCGTATGTCTCTCATTTAATTCTTACCACAACTCAATGAGAAAGATACTTTTTATGGATGAAGAATCTAGGTAACAGTTTATATGTAGGTGTCCTCCTAAAGCCTCGTGTGATCACAGGCAGGGCTTGGGGGGTGCTTGGATGATACGGGCACTATAATCATAGGTGGAGTAGTTCACTGATGAGTTCACAGGTAGCTGTGCTTTAGGAGGTGGGGCATGGTTGGAAGAGATGGACCCCGAGGGGTGCTGGCAGGGTGTATCTCCCTCCCTGGATCCTCCCTTTATCCCCTCTGCTTCCTGTCTGCCATGCTGTGAGTAGCTCTCCTCCACCATATCTTTCTGCCAAGGTGTCCTGCCTTGGAGCCAGCCAAGTGAACCATGGGCCAAAATAAACCTCTCCTCCTCTCATTTATTGGTGTCAGATACTGAGTCCCAGGGACAAGAAAAGTGACTAGAACACTTTCACATTTCCAACGTTTATCCCATGGGATATAAACATGTGTTTTAAAAAGCATTAAGCTCACAAGGGCTAATCAAGTGAGTACCTTTACTCTTTTTTGCATTCAACATTTACCTACTATGCTAGGTGCGAGGCTAACAATAGTGGGTAATAAAGGTGTATCTCTCAAGGAGTTGCCGGTC
>NW_004955434.1:3013931-3049992 GCF_000276665.1 Chinchilla lanigera | reverse complement strand
AAGGATCTAATAAGTAGTTACAGCCTAAGGGTTGTCAAAAATAGCATATTACCTCCTCACCAGTGACTCCTTTTCTAATTTAATATATTGAGATTAGTGTCATGGCAAGGAAAGTATACCAAGTTCTAGGGGGTTCAGAGGTGAATGAGAAGCCGCAAAGACGTGTGTAAAAGGAGGCCTCTTGGAGGTCCTTGAAGTTCAGGTGGAATACAACTAAAAGAAGTGGCTCTGAAGTTATGTCCCGTATTGGGAGCAGAATGAGACAGAGCAAGAGGAGGGGCAGCCAGGGACTTGGTCTGGGAAGAATATCAGTTCTCCTGGCTGGTGCATTGGTGCATGAAAGAAAAGTACCGAAGTATGAATTGTGTGTGTGTGCGGTGCTGGGGACCAAACAGGGCCTTGCATATACTAGGCAAGTGCTGTGCCTCTGTGCTACATCCCCGGCCCAAAACTATATGAATGAAATCAGTATTTTTTACTTTACTTCAGGTCACACCACACATGATGACTAGTGAGGTTCATCTCCTTTGAATTTGTAGCCTTAGTCACTAACACTGAGGACTGTCATTATCTAGGACCCGGACACTGAATAGCTATCTGTGCAGCACAGGTCTGACAGACGCTGTGCTGAGAGTATGAGTCCTCAGTTTAAAGACCAGCTGCTTTTGTTGAACTATAATAATGTAGTGCGGAAAGTCGCTTGTCTGTCAGATTCTCAATTGTGCCGTAATAGTATCTTACACTCTCGTAACCTGTTCTAATCTGTGTGGCTATCCCCATTTTGAAGATGCAGCAACTGAAGCCAAGAGGTTAATCAAGCTGACCCAGATCACAAAGCTGGAGCTGCCACTAGATCCCAGTGTCTGTACCCTCCAAAGCCAATGCCAGTTCTACTATTTTGCTCCTGGGAACCCAGAGTGAGTTTAACTCTGAAGGAGCTTCCAGAGAAGTACAAGATTTTATTTCTGGCCTCAAGAAGTGAATAGGATTTTAAACTCTTTTATGTTGACTATGTAGGTGTCCTTTCCTCTCAAACCTTTGCTTTATATTTTTGCCTTTGGCATCATCTATCATGAGCTGCTGTTTCAAATTTCTTGAGATCACAAATTTCACTGGATCCCCAGCACCTGGCCCTGGGATCTCAGGTATTTAAATCCTGAGGCCTTGCTGAGCCAGACTCAGCTCATCTTCCTCCCTCCCTTACTGTTTAGGTCTTCTTGCATGATCTCCTTCTCTATTCTTCCTCCCACTGGTTCTCTGTCCCTTGCTACTTGCTCATGGTTCTGGGGGACCAAGGCCAAGGAGTTGCATCTGGTGACAGCTTCTTGCTTGCAGAGTCCCGTGGTGGTGCAGGGCATCACATGGCCAGAGACAGGAAGCACATTGTGCGTGTATTTCCTTTGGTCTCTTCTTCTTGTTATAAAATCACCAGTGTTTGATCATGGGGCTCCACCCTGGTGGCTTTATCTAACCTTAATTACCTCCCAGAAACCCTGCCTCTAAATGCAATGGTTGATTAAGTTTTCACACTCTTAAAACCTCATGATGAAGATGGCGGGCCAGTGGCACAATGGATAATGTGTCTGACTAAGGATCAGAAAAGCTCTTGATGGAGATTGAATTTCAACACATGAATCCTTGCATATCGAACCATAGCAAATCATACCACTTAGTGCCATTCTCACAAAACTGATACCATACCCTTCTTCCCAAAACCAGTTCCAATAAAGTGGAGATGGAGAAAAAGCTTCCACCACTGTATTAGTTCTTTTTGGCCTCAGTCCTTAAAGAATGCATTTCCTCCTCCTCCTCCTCCTCCTCCTCTTCCTCCTCTTCTTCTTCTCCTTCTCCTTTTCCTTCTTCCCCTCCCTCTCCCTTTCCTTCTTCTCTTTCTCCTCTTTCCTCCCACTCTCTGTCCTTTTCTCTATATCTCCTTTCCCTATTCCTTCTCTTCCTCCTCTTCTCCCTAGAGTAGTTGCTGGCTGAAGACTTTATTGGCACTTATCAGCTAATGAGTCTCAGCTCAAGGGTTAGGTCCTTGTGAAACCTCCATCACCACACCCAAATACCAGTTCATGAGGTGCATTTCCTGGAGCTCAGGACATGCTTGATTCATGGAATCAATCGCCAGATGAAATGGGATAGGCCGTGCAATAGTGCGTGTTCTAGGTGCGCCTGCAGCCCATCCCCACTGTCTTTTGTTTTGTTTTGTTTTGTTTTGTTTTTTGTTTTTTTCTCCGGTACCAGGAACCGAACTCATGACCTTGCGCTTGCCAGGCAGGCGCTTTTGCCGCTAAGCTAAATCCCCAGCCCCCCCCCACTGTCATATGGCTGTCCCTTGCCCATCACACAAGCTTCAGGTGAGATGTCACCTGCTCCTGTGTATCCCATCTCAGGTTTGATCTCCCTCATGGCCAGCACCAACTACATCCATCACCTGACTTAAATTCTCTTTTTAGCATATTAGGTGTCTGATTTTTTTCTCTTGTTGATTTAATTAGCTTTATTATCTACCAACTCTGTCAAGCTTTGTGACAGTGCAGAACAGATCTTCTCATCTCCAACTTAGTGTCTGGCACTAGACAGACACTCAATAAATATCTAACAAGTGGATAACTAAATCTTAGACCCTGCGACAATGTGGCTTTAGAAATGTACGAAGACCAGCACATTGCTAGGTCTTCTTAAATGAAAAGAAATGCCGGATGATCTTGAGCATCACAGAGGTGTTCTGCATAAGGCTTCCTTTGCAGAGGTATCTGGGAAGAAGCTGGGGACAGAATGATGAGTTTTTCAGTTTCGCTTTTGTCCTGCTGTTTTGGTGCCTCCAGCTCTTTCTATATCTGCTGATCTGAGTAAGTGTTCTATCAGGAGAACAGAAATTTATTTCCCAGTAAAAGAATACTTTTGGGGCTGGGGATTTAGCCCAGTGGCAAAGCACCTGCCTGGCAAGTGCAAGGTCGTGAGTTCGATTCCTAGTACTGGAAGAAAAAAACAAAACAAACAAACAAAAAAACCAAACAAACAAATAAGAAAAGAATATTTTCTTTCTTTTTTTTTGTCAGATCTAGAGGGCAGTACTTGCAGCAAAGAAAAGATATAAACAAGTAGAAACTAAATCCCAAGATACTACCCAGACATGGATAAGCATGTGTGTGTGTGTGTGTGTGTGTGTGTCTGTGTGTCTCTGTGTGTGTGTATATATACAGGGTAAATCTTTAGCTGGTCTATGGTCTGAGAACAGTTATTCAGAAAACTGGCTAATCTTTATCCAGGTTATACGTGAATCACTCAAACAGTTATTTTAGTTGTCTTATTTCTCTTCTCTACCTCTAAAATAAGCCAAACTGATACATGTAATCTTCCATGATTATTATGCTCTATCTTAAATGGAAAATATTCTCCCTTATCATCATAGATTTTTCTTTCAGGATCCCAGTGACACAAGGCTAGGTGTTTTGGTGCCAACCTATAATCCTAGCACTTGGGAGGCTGAAGCAGGAGGATTGCAGTGAGTTCTAAGCCAGCCTGCTAAATAAAGGAAATGAACATCTAGCCCTAGTTCTCATGTATCTTTGTAAGAATGCCCATAGATAATTACATTTCTGCACCCTTCTCCCTATGAAGATACACATGTAATATCATAACAGAGAGTTTAGCTCTGTGTTCCCCACACTCACTTAAATAGTACTGCAGTGACTGATGTCTGCCATCTGTGAAGGACCCCTGCATGCCTTACACACTTTAGCTTGTTCTGACACACAGTCACCCTGAAAGTTCAGAGATGGGGATGCAGAAGTCTCTGAATGGTGAAGGGTCATGTCTGACATCACACATCTAGAAGTGTCAGGGCAGCTGTGAAAACTGATCGTGGTATCTGCCCTGCTTCACACCCCAAAACACTGTCTTTTTTCCTAAACCTCTCTTAAAGGACAAAATCACAACAATTTAAAGATCTTAATTGGTTTTCTTTTGCAATTCTAGACTAGGCAACACTTCAGTCCATAAGGTAGCAAAAGGTTCCAATGGACTGAGCAGAGAAGGTTGGTTTTATAGAAAAAAATAAGGGCTGGAAAAAAAGCAGAAGCAGAGACTATAAAGTGGATAAATTTTTTCAAAGTTACTCACTGTGCAAGGCAGAAACAAGGGGGCAGAATAATGAAAAATAACTGGTCAACTTCAGGTTATGTGTTTGTAAGGATTCAATCAGAGTGAACTATCATCATATGGATTGAAAGTGGCCTTTTTTGGGAGTTTGATTGTGATTTCTCCATTCCAAAAGAAAAGCAGTCTAGATTACGACTCAGTTTCTGTTTGGTGAGATGGGATTTCAGCAGGAAAGGCTGCACTCTGATTTTTATTCTTGCCCATTGGGGTCCCGTGCAAGAGTCTCCTGTAACTTTCACCTATCACCACTCTCATTTGTTGGCATTTTCAAAGAACCTATGTTTTTCTTCCTCTTAAGCTGTGATTCTAATAGCCAGCATCCATGTGTCCTCTTCCTTTTCTTAATCCCGATGGGGTTTAGCAAAATGCCCTGCTCATAAAAAGCCAGGGTCTAACCAGATGAAGGCAAGTGAGGCACTTACCCACTGTCGATACAAAACTTAAGGCAGTGACAGAATCTCAGTTGTCAAGATAAAAATATTTTAATGCTCATCCAAGCTCAAACTTCAGGTAGAAATGAGAAGATGAACAAAATGTCAAAAGCCTGAATGTAGATAGATTTCAACCTGCACTGGGCTTCCCTTGCCGCACCTGGTCCTGGCCCTATAAGAAGCACTGAAAATCAGTTAAATTAATGGATTTAAAATTGGTGTTTGGCTCATGTGAGCTCTGTGTATGCTTAACCACCCAGTGAAATGTTCTAATCGAGAATTCATTGATGTATTAGATGAACTAAAACCTTAAAGCCCTCGCCCCTTCCTGGGGACTGGCTGTCCACAAAGATGTTGATTCAGCTGCACTGTTCACACCCAAGCCTGGATGAAATGTCAGAGTCCAACTCCCTACCCATCTTAGCAGCGGTCTCCCCAGTGGGGACAGCTTTCCTAGCAGAAATTTAACTCTAAGTTTAAGAAAACTACCCTCGGCTTCCAAGGCTCTGAAGTTTGCAGTTGCCTTTTTATTTTGTTATTTTTTTCCCTTTCCTTTTTTCTCCCAAGAAATCAGGTACATCTGTCCAAGTTAGTATGCACAGGGAACTGGCTCCAGCTCCCCTGAGGGTACCAAACTCCAGGGATGCTCAAATCCTTTACCTAGTATTACATGGTACTTGCATCTAACCCACACATATACTTTAAATCATCTCTAGATTACTCATAGCACCTAATACAATGTAAATGGTAAATAGTTGTTATGCTGTTTTATTTAGGGAAGAATAATGAGGGGAAAGTTTGTGCACAGTCAGGACAGACAATTTTTGTGTACGTATATTTCCATTCCATAGCTGTTGAATCTGCACAAGTGGAACCTGTGGACATGTGGCAGGTTCTCTGTACATGCTCTGGAAAAACAGAAGGGTGTTATATATAAATCTATTCATACGTATTTATATATCTAACTATGCCTCCTCAGCATCCCCACACCTCTGCTAGGAATAAGGAAACAACAGGAAGTCAGTAAATATTTGTGTTTAGTGACTAAAGGATCATAGGGGTGGATGTTATGAAAAAGCATAGTATAACTTACAGCATTTTAAATTTATATCCCAAGTCACCACTGTGTTTTATAGCCAACAAAAACCTGATGTTTTATAGCCAAAGAAGAAGACTAGCAGGTCTAATTTACTTTCATTTAAGATAAACTCATTTCCCCAGGCTGCTTGCATTGCTTACATTTGAAACACTAAAGACTAAGTCAGATGTGGCAATCGGTAAGTGGAACGTGGTCACATTCTTGTTCACTATAGTATGTCATAAAACAAAACCCAGGGTCCAAGAGGGCCCTGGGCATCTTCCCCTCTGAGCCTACAGGTTCACTTACAGGACAAAACAGCACTTGAAGCAATCTTTAGTCTCTCTCCAAAGCCGTCTCTTCAAGGTCAGCAGAATTAAAAGGTAGAAAAAAGAAAAGCTTCCTATCCACCAGCTCTCAGACTAACTAGACACTGCAACTTGGGAAAATGAGGAGCCCTCCACACAAACTACTCAGGGATGGGCAGAAGTCTCTGCTTTCCTATAGGTGTGGCCACCTTACCTAGAGCACAAGTGTTGGAGCTCTTGACTTAGACTCCTAAAGCAAGGGGAGAAATTTCCATCAGAATAAATTACTGTTAAGTATAATCTACCTAGATGGGCACAATCTAGAAAAACTTTTCGGCATGAACATGTCATTCATCCAACAACTCTCTACTGAGGACCTACCCATGCCAGGTGCTAGAGATCAATAGTGGACAGACAGTCCATCTCACGTGCAGCACACACTCTAGTGAGGGGAGTTAACTTTGAGAGTCATAGACTCCCCTCACTAGAGTGTGTGCTGTGTGCAAGAGAGATTAGGGCAAGTGACTACACAAGCAATATTATGATGTGCATGTGCTCTAAATTTTATGGAGAAAAACAAGAGAAATAAAAGTTGCTGTGTGGTTCAGGTTGGAAGGAAAAGAATCTCTACGAGGAAACAGTTTGCCAGAGGTCTGAACAAGAGAGGAAGGGAGTGTGTGCAGCATGTAACATGTTTGAAGTCCTGTGAGAAAGTCAGTGTGGCTGTAGACGGTTGAGGGAGGGGACGAGTGAGAGTGAGAATACTTTATATGGGCCCCTGGGGGCCTGGTCACACTGCTGTGCCATAAGCCATTGGAAAGATGGAGTCCACCTTTATTCTGAGAGAGAATGGAAGCCTCTGCAGGATACTGTGCAAGAAATAGCCTGTTATATCTTATAACTAGATGTCCCCCCAAAGCCTCATGTGCTCTTAGGTGAGGGTTTTCAGAGGTGACTGGATTAAGGTGTGTGACACTGGGATTAAAGGTGTGTGAACTCAATTGGTTTAGCATAATTCTGGGTGTGGATAATGAAAGCCCCACCCTGGATATGTGTGACAGCAATCAATAGCTTGTACCTTATGTGGAATATAAGGGACAGAAAGAAGGCAGGTTTACTGCCTCCTGCTTCCTACCTGTCCTGCCATGGGCTGTTTCTCCTCTGCCATGTCCCTCTGCCACACCACCCTGCCTTGAAGCCAGCCAACTATAGACTAAAGTCTCTACAAACTGAGCCAAAATAAATCTTTTCTTTTCTAATTTTGGGTGCTGAGTATTTTGTCTCAGCAACAAGAGAACTGACTAAGACATGACTTGACATGATTTTATTTTAGCAAGATCACTTGGACTTCTGGGTGAAGAAAGAATAGCACCTTGACCCTGAGAACCAAGAAGACAGACCTAACTCAGCCCTGTGGGCTTTATAGTCTGGTGGGGGATTTTGACAGTGGGCACATAAGCAGAGAAATAAAGTCAGTTCAGGTACACGATGAATAAAATGAAGGAACCTGATAAGAAAGCAGAGGAATGGGGTTGCCTGCTGCCACTGATGGTTAGGAGAGCTTCTCTGAAGAGAGGGTGTTGAACAGAGTGCAGAGTGAGAAAGAAGGGTCAGCTGTGCACCAATAGGAGAGGGGAGGAATTCACCAGGTACATCACCAGTAGCGCAGAGAACTTGAGAACAGAATGAACTGCATATGGCAGAGAAACAGAGAAAAAGCCAGTGTGACCAAAACACAGTGAGGCAGGGGAGAGCTGAGAGGTTGGCAATGCCACACCTTGAGTTTGGGTTTTAATCAACCTGAAATGGAAAGCCATTGGAGGGACTTAAGTATGAATTCTATTATAAAAGCATCACCTTGGCTTCTTTGTGGAGTGAGAAAAGAAGCAAATTAACGGCCTTTATAACTATGTAGGCAAGAGAGGAATGGTTGAGGTAATATAAAGGTTGTACAATGAAAGAATGGATTAGGGGAACAATGTTCATGGACACAATGAAGGTGAGAACTAAGGAAACTCAAGAATGGTTTCTAGGTAATTGGCTGGGCAATGGATGGATGATGGTAACATTAATGGTGATAGAGAGAAGTGGGAGAGGGTCAGTCAGAGAAAGGCTATAGTTGGGGTGGAAGAATTCAAGAGTTTTGATTTGGAGACCCTCGCTAGAGATTTAAATGCAAATTTTTGGTAGATATTTCAGTACGGGTGTCTGGAGTTCAGAGCAGAAGCCTATGGGTCAAAGACCAAGCAAGATTTAGAGTGGAGACAAAGAGCAGGTGCCAAGCAGAAGTACCAAGGAGTGGCCAGGTAAGCAGAAAGGCAGTCAGGAAAGAAAGATGCTGGAGAAGCAAAAGACAGCAATATTTCCAGGTGGGAGTGTTCCGCTGCGATGGAGGAGCTGAGAAACAAGATAAAGACATAAGAAACCACTGGATTTGGCATCATGGTGATCTTAGCAGGAGCAGTTTGCAGGAGAGAATAGTGATTTCAAGCAGTTTCCCTTTGGCTGAGGCAGCCGAGTTTCATGACCTTCCATGAAGTCTTTGTATATTGCTTTTCTCTGGAGCACAGAAAAACATACCCATCTCCTGCACTGTTGAATGGCTGAAAATGGTTGGATTTCCTGGCATAGGGTTAACCCAAGTGTTTGGTGTCCTTTTCTTTGTTCAAAGCAAAATAAAGAGCCCAGTTTCTTCATGTGTACCAGTTATTCTGGAAGTGCTGTGAATCATGGAGTAGCCAAATGACCTAGTGATCACATGTACAAGCCCTTTATTTTATGAGTGAGGACAGAAACCTGGAAAAGTAGAATTAGTTTTTAGTCTGTCTTTTTTCATGCTGGAGATGAAATCCAGGACCTCACATGTACTAGACAAGCCCTTTACCACTGAGCAACATCCCAGCCCCTGGAAAAGTAGATTTGTAAAGGCAGGCGAGAATCCAAGAATCTTTTGATTACACAGTATTTAGGTTTTACGTTCTATGTAAACCTTCCTCTTTATCCCAGAACACACTAAATTGAATAAGATAAGAAGGGGGGGCCCTAGGTAGCCTGTAGTAAAGCTTTCCACATCACTAGTTAAGTCTGAGCTGAGACTATCTGTAAAACACAATCAGCCCCATTGACTAGGCAATTATTTAGGATATTATAGAAGGTGCTATTGTGAAAGTCTGAAAAACAGAGATAAATGTCTATGTAGTCAAAATGGCCTTCCTTCATATCAGATGGTTTTTCTGCTCACCGCTTATCTTATTCTAGTGATATGGATGGGATTATATTACCTTCCCTTACAAGGTTGAGCCCCCTTGCAAAACTTGACTGTCCTGGGCCAAATGGTAGAAGATGCTGATTATAACTGGTTTGTGTAGACCAAGGATACAGGCCTTGGCTCAGACACTAAAGGATGAATACACTTATTTCAGCCCTTTTATCTAGATGCTCGTATAGGGCCTGTTTCCGTATACATTTCTTATGGATCACAGAAGAAGTAGGTTTAACTCTAGTTTAGTCCTAGAATGGGAGCCAGTTGAGAGCTCCTGAGTATTTTGGCAGGCAACTGATTGATGTCCTGTGACAAGGTACAGGACAAAGAAGTGTCCCAGATAACTGAGGTCATGCAGAAAATGTGTGAAAGTTTAGAGCTCCTCCAAGAACAAGTTCAGAGGTTTAGATGCTGGCTGGGGTTGAGTGTGTGCTTTTTGTGTTCCAAACCCCAGGTTTCCTTACCTAGGGCTCTTTGATCAGTGGCCCTTGACCCTTTAATCTGCTCTGTTGTCTTTGGTATAGTGTGCACTCCAGAAAGCTGTACTTTTGATACCTACTACAAAGCTTTTGTCTCTAATCTGATGAAAATGTAAAAGCTAAATGAGCTTTGATACAGATCCCCTGGAAGAGTGGTTTTCAGTTTTGCTTTGCTCTATTTTCCATTCAAATTATTTCTTCCTCCCTGCCTCTTTCCCCATAGAACAGCAGCACTTTAAAAACTATTTTCATGTTTGTTTGTTTGCAATGTCATCCAGTATTGGGAATATAGTAGATGCTTGGGAAATATTTATTGAATAAATGAATAAAAGAAAAATATAAGAATTTTCTGGACTATCATGTGTCAGGACTATATATTTAGATAATAATTTTTATTTTTTTTAGATAATAATTTTTAAATAGCTTTTTTTAACATCCACTGTTCATTTGCTTACAAAAATGTAAAATATAACAGCAGAAATAAATTTCTGTGTGAATGACAATGGAAGTACAAGCAAAACTCTACCACAGAAATAATCATCCCCAAACAATCTTCACACATTACAACAGTATGTTTCATACACAAGTCTCCCTTACACTGACAGCATGTGTGCTTCACTTTCTTTTCTTGTTTGGCAGGCCGTACTTGCCACCTGTCATCTTCCTTTTTGTCAGGAGCTTCCTATTATATTATATAATGTCTACTTAGCAGGAAAATAAAATAAAATAAAATATCTAATATTGGTATAGTTTGTGTCTGAATGTCCCCCAAAAGCCTCATGCAGTCATGGGGCTTCTAGTGTTATAACTGATTCATGGTCCAATGTTGGAATTATAGATGTGAGTGCTACACTTGCTCTGGGTGGGTAGTCTGCATACAATGTAAGGAAGAGAAAGAGGCTACTTGCTGATGCTCCTCCCTTTTGCTGTTGTTGCTTTTGCTGTCTTCTGCCTCCATGAACTGTTGCCCTGTGCCATGTGCCACTCTGCCTTGGAGCCAGCCTAGTACAGACTGAAACCTCCACAGACTGTGACCTAAATAAAACTTTCTGTCCTTAATTTTGGGCATCAGGTATTTTGTCTTGGCAATGACAGAAAAGTAACCAAGACAAATATGTAATGAGTATTTAGAACATCAACTTTTTATTTTCTTACTAAATCTAAAAAATTACCACAAAAATAAATTCCTATGTGAACTGCAATGAAAATATAAATAAAACTCTTAAGACAAAAATACTGTTTACTTCAATTATCATACCTAAGGCAGTTTTCACACATGGAAACCACATATTCCATACACAAGTATCACTTACACTGATAGCCCATGTGTTTGGTTTTCCTGAATTTTTGGTGGGACATACTTTACATCTTGCTGGTCTTCTTGTTTTCTTCAGAGGTTCTTGTGATGTTTCATCTGTCTGTTCAGCAGTCTGCTCCAGAATTCTTTTGCAGAGTTCTTAGGGCAGATGCATATTGTTCTTCCTGTGTTATAACTGATCATTTATCAATTCAAATCCCAATCCTCTAAGAAAATTTCTCCATGATATCTTGTGTTTGTCATTTTCTTTGTAAATTATGAAACTATTTATGCCTGACATGTTTCCAATCGAATAAAACACAACCACTGGCCAACACTCTGTGTTCTGAGTGACATCAAAGTTGCTGCATAACTCATCAACAACGCCTCCTCCACCTTTTGTTTTGTTGTAAAATGTGACCATTTCCGGCTTCATTAAGGTTGAGCATTCGCTACTAATCTTTTTTGTTTGGTTGGTTGGTTTTCTTGAGACAGAGTCTCACTGTGTAGTCCAGGCTAGCTTTGAACTCACTATGTAGCACAGGCTGACTTTAAACTCAGAGGATCATCCTTCCCCTTCCCCCACCCGCTCCCAGGACTGGAATTACAGACGTGCACCTCCAAGCCCAGCTTCACCTTCACTCTTAGCAGCATGGTGTAATGTTAACACTATCACTACTACTTTTTCTTCACCATATAGGAGGCCAATGTTATGTCTTTCTGACATGCAAAGATTGTACTATACATTTCTCTATTGTAACATTTGGGTTGCTTTTTGAAATAGGTGTAACAAGCCTATTCACAACATTATATGGTTTATTACTGCATGAATAAAGACCTGATGGCTGAGTTCCAGGATAAATTTCTAAATCCAAGGTGTAAAGTTTCGCATCCACCAGGCATACATTTTTATATCATATTTGGAAGGTTTACCTGACATATATTGTCAAAAGCTTCAACAACTATGAAATTATGGAGACATTCATCAGTTGCCATGTTCTTGGATGGTATATAAATTGCTTGGCAGATCAAAATAAAGCTTTCAAAAAATGAGCAAATAGCAAAACTATCAGATGTTTTTTTCTTTCTTGGTAGGTCTTTTGGTTGTCAAAATGTAGGCAATCTTGAAGGAAATCAAGTCTCTTGAGTGTCACTATTGTTTTAAAAATCTCAAGGCCATCTGTGTCACTTCTTCATAAATCCTTTAGAGTCTGACCATTGGAATGATGAAGTCCTGCTATAAAGGCTTTTAGTTCAGATAGTGAGGTGTCATGATAAATACATTTTTGAGTGTTATTATTGGTGCATATAGAATGTTTCACTTGTATTTCATTATTAGTGTATTCCACATCTTGTAGCTATCATCCATTACAAACAATTTCCAACACTGAATCAGTGTTGGCATTCCATCCAATAGGTTTCGCCCCTGGCAAGAACCTAATAACATTTGTTGACCTAGTTCTAACATTGGATCCTTCAGGTATGCACGACCATTTTGTAGCATTTGATTAGGCAAATATTTATTTACAGTACTGTTTTCTTCCTTATCTGAGTCAAGGTCTTCATTCTGCACTTCTCTGTCATATTTGCTCCATCTCACTATCATAACTTCTTTGGCTTATGTGATCCAAGTTATCATCAGGGGCTGAATCACCTGATGGCTCACTTTCACTTCCTCCCAAAGTTGTGAAAGTGGATCATCGTGCAGCATTGTACTGAATTAGGCTAATTCTGGTCCAGCCGGATCCACAGCAGTTTGCTGAGTGAGACAGGTGGAGCCCATGGCGTGAGCGACAGGCTGACCAACAATGCCCTGTAGCTGTCCTGCATCTTCAGAGAGGCTGCCTGGCCCCTAAATAGCTTTCCTTTATCATATAACTCAGTGTCTTTTCATTCCCAGTTGATTCAAAAAAGAAAGACACAAAAATTATAATAGTATTATTGATATTTATCACTTAAGCCTATTTTTACTGGGCATTTTATTTTAGTGATTTATAATCTAACAACCTTGCAATTAGGTATTGTTGTTACTCCTATTCCACAGATAAAAAAATGTTGAGGCTCAGCTCATGAATGACATGCCTCGAATATCACATCTGGGATTTGTTCCTGTTAGCTTCACGCCAAAGCCTGTATTCTTCTCAATGTGCCAGTGATTAAATGGAAACCAACTGAAAAAATCTTTATTGGTTTTTGCTGAATTATTAAAGAATAAGCATTCTGTGTTTTAAAAATGCAAAAATGCTTGTGGTAGAAATCAAACATATTTCTCCCGTTATTATTGATGTTAAAAAATTTTATTTACAAAAATAATGCATACATATAAAAAAATTTAAAAACAATTTAAAGATATATAGATTAAAATTAAAAGCCTCCTTTCTTTCCCTCCAAATCCCAAGCCCACTCTCTATAAGCAACCACTACAACCAATTTCTTTTGTAATCTTCTGAAACTGTATTTGCATTTATAGGCAAAAAGAAGGTAGGTGTTTGTGTGTGTGTGTGTGAGAGAGAGAGAGAGAGAGATCGATCGATTTTGGGGAAATAGCTTTTAAAAATAATGTTCTGGTTCTAGCCATGCTGGATGCCTTCAACTTCCTAAATAACAAAGATTTCACTACTTAACCCTGTGGACTGTTCATGCTGGAGGGTCCTCCAGAGCTTTCCTCCACGGGCAGATGCCTCCAGTTGACAGATGACTTGAGTAAAGTACATTATCAGCACAGAGAGAGAACAGCAGTCTGCCAGCAGGAAACCTAGCTCGGTGCTTTGTCTCTATGACCCCATTCTGCAAACCAAAACAGAATGAAAGGAAATCAAGGGAATATTGAGCTACTATAACTCAAGTGAAAATGTTCCAAGACCTTAATTGCATAGGAATTAATATTTAGGCAAACACTTCATCATGTTTCCCTCTGTCTGTATAAGATAGAATGAAAAGAATGAATTAATAAAATTTCCCTTTGTCAAAATCGCAGGGAACACACTTGCGATATGACTACTAGTAATTGCTGCTTACCAAAAACCCACGTTTGCCAACTTTCCCAGTCTGGAAGGGAAGTCCAAAATAAAATATTATTACTGAAAACTCATTTTTTATCTTTGAAAAGGTGTTTCATAATGAACATTTTACTACATAAGATTTACTGAGATTGATAGGATTTCCTCTTTTATGTTGTACCAAATGTCAGGGATTAAAAGCAAATGTATTCCAGTTTAAGAATCCCAATGTCTGTCCAGAAAATAAAGATTTCTTGATGACCACTCATCTATCTGTATGTAAATATTTGAATGCTTTACAGTAGTTTTAGAGTCTACTCTAAGTGGCTTTACTGAGGAGATTGGCAGCGCAGAAAGCACATTTCTATTCTGGTGCTTTGAAGACTCCAACTGGAAAACTAATGTAATTTTTATTAAAGACAAACGGCTGAGTCTCATCCAAGCCGGAATCAGAGCCCTTTTGCCTTCATCCATGGAGGCCCCTCCAAGTTAGCATAAGGCAGGAAAGTCAGCTCGAATTAGGAAGTCCCATTTTTGTAAAAAGCGTATGTACTTCACACAAATCCCCAGCCTGGCCATTGAGCTGAAATTCTGAGTGGAATAAACCGCATCTCTACCAAAACTGTTTCCCAATCTCTTCGATTGTGTTTGTAAGAACTACCAGAGCACAGGCTCTTCGTGTTATGTTTCTCTAACAAGTTTTCCCCATCATGTTACCAGCCTCCTATTCCTGTGTGCTTGCAGAGTTTAGTGGGAGTCAAATATTGTTCTTGAACAAGTTTGTTTATGCACTCAGGTTTTCATTTGAATCCATAACTATCTATGATATTTCAGGCAGTAATGTAGGGCCTGGAGTACAATAGCAAAATAAAATACTATTCTCTTGAAACTTTTGTTTTTTGTTTTGTTTGCCATGCTAGAGATTGAACTCAGGGCCTCATGTATGCTAGGCAAGTGGTCTACTGCTCAGCTACATCCCCAGCTTGTATTCCAGTATAGGGAAACAGAGAATAATCAAATGCGTGGCATGCACTTGAGAATCTCTTATCCTAAGTGCTTAGGAAGACAAATGTTTCAGACTTCTGATTTTAGAATATTTGCATATATATAATGAGATAGGAGGGGGATGGGACTCAATGCTAAACACAAAATTCATTTATGTTTCACACATCTTATACATGTTGCTAAGTAATTTTTTTACTAGTGCATTTTAGTAATATAGAAGAGTGAGGTTTGTTCTGGGAAACTGGTACGTGCATATAACATATCTTGATCATTTTCAGTCCCTTTACCTACCTCTTTTTCCTTTCCCCCAGTTCCCTTCCCCATCTCCAAACATTTACTTGAAGGCAATTCTTTATAACATGTTTAGTGCATCTGAGTGTTTTTTAAAGAAATGGGGAGTCTTGCTGTGTTTCCAAGGCTGGCCTCAAACTCAAGTTGAGGATGGAGACAAACTCTTGACTCAGCTTCCCAAGTACCTGGGACTACAGGCATGTGCCTGACTGTGTCCTATCACATGAGATTGGGTGTAGAACTTTCCACTTGTGGGATTATTTCAGGGCACAAGAAGTTTTGGAATTTGGAGCACACTGGATTTCAGATTTTCAAATTAGGGATGCTCAACCCTTTTTTTTTTATTTTTAAAGTGGAAAAGTTTTATTAACATTCAAACTCCCCTCATATAAGGCCATATAAAAATTCTTAGTAGTTTAATTATACATTTCTTTAATTTCTACATAGTTATAATAATGTATAATATAATTTACCTTTTCATAATACATCATTTCAATACATCAGTTCTGTTAAGCATTTAGTTTCAAATCTAATACTTGAACAGTTTCTCTGTACATAAGTTAGCAGGGCTAATTAGCATAAGATGCTCTTTATTAAGAGGTATATGATCTGAGTAGTAACATTTGCTTAAGTTTGGTATTTTTATGCAGCATTTTCTTTTTGCTTTGATCCCAACACAAAAGTGAAGGATACTGAAATCTTGAAAGTCCAAAGACATTACCTGTTGAACCATAGTTGTACATAACACTGTAGTATTAAAACCCTTTTGGAATCTGTACTAGTTACAGACCTTTCATATCAGGATAAGACTGCTTGGGAATATAAATGAAAAAGATAGCTTTGAGTGTTCTAGGTGGTGCTGATAGGAGGGGAGAAATGGTAAAATACCTGTTGCTTCTCACTCATGAAAGCAACTTGGAGAAATACCAGAAGGTACACCAACTCATTCTTTAGTGAGGTGTGAGCATTGGCTTTAGCTTATGCTAGATGGCCATGGCACTGATTTCATGAGTAAAACACAAAACATTTTCATACTGTGATCTAAGTCTTAATCATAAGCTGTATTGAGATCTTAAAAAATGTTTTGGCTGTGTTTTATCTTTGATGCCTGAGTTACAGCACCAGTCTGTTATTACTTATTAGTAAAATGAAATATAGTCCCGCAGATAAGTACCAGATAAGAGCCTGTTGGGGTAATCTGATTAAACGAGAACACTAAAAATAAGTTATTTCTACAGAAATCTCTAAAAGGAGCGAAAAATCAAATTACATACCTCTATAAATGTTTCAAAGGGAAACCAGCCTGTCACCTAATGGGTCACACGGTATTTGCTATGTCGCAGTCCCACTCACCATTAGGCTGCAGCTGGACCACAACACTGTGTTCATTCACTTCATTCTCTGCCTCACTGCTGTCAGCATCTTCGTGGTCATCGTCCTCGAAGTTTGACAATTGTGTCATGTTCTGAGGCGAGTGGGACTCTGACAGAGCCCCAAACGACTGGGCACTGACAGAGGCTAAAGGTCTAAGCAAAGGGGTGTGTTCTGACACTTGGTTTTCTTCTTGACTACTGTCTGTGTCAGAGTTGGAATCACCTTGAGAAGGAACAACGTTTTGCTGGCAGACCGGACAGGTTTTCTTGGTTTTAGTTAGCCAGGGGTCTACACATTTGCAGTGATAAGCATGGGAACAGGGAAGGATTCTGACTTGTCTCCATCTTCATATTCATCCAAACAAATGGCACATACATCGTACTCATCTCCTTTCTTGAATTTATGTACAGGTAGTTTCTTAAGTTGATCTTTACCAAGTCTATTTCTTCTAGCTCTATGTCTGTCCTGGACAAAGTTTGTGATCATAAAAATGACTATTAGGATGAGACAGATGCCCACTATAATGAGGAAGGGAATTAGATAGTATTCTAGAGAAAGACTAAATTCTGGAACTAAGATAATGTGGCTCCCTTTTTCATATGTGAATTCATCTTTCAGGGAATTAGCTGATGATTCACCAATAAAGACAGGTGGAATGTCAATGTTCTTTAACACATCAGTGTCGTTGGATCCCATGCTAATGAGGTCTTCAGAATCAACACTGGAACAATGGCTGCTTTGTATCCCGCTCTTTGTGCATTTAAAACCTTTACATCAAAATTACAATTAAGTCTTCTAATTAACACGATGAAAGTGCTGGATGAGTTGTCTTTTGTTGGTGGAGGCATTATGGGTTCACAAGCGTTCTCTGGTTTTGAATTAATCAAAAAACCCTTTAAACCTTCAGCTGGAAGTCTATAGCCAAATTTTGCTGGATGATCATCAAATGTCTGAGATACATTTTCAAAATTATACGCTAAAACGTCTGTTCCTACAGGTAGTAAGTTTAAGAATGCAAGGAGTTGAACAGTTAAAGTGGTGTAGACTTGTATAGCCGAAAGCATAAGCATCCCTATGGAGAGCAGCATCTCGTCGGCAAGTCACCTGGAGGGCTGGCTCCAGGACACAGGCTCACTGGCCTCGTTGCTGCTGGAGAAGACACTAGCCTAGTTCATAACTGAACATCCACACCGACCCCCACAGCCGCTCAACCCTTATAAGATATCAAGTGCTATGAAAAAAAATAAGTTAGGGCGAAGGGCAAGGTAAGAAGGAAAGTAGGGGAAATTTGGGAAAGCCTCTGTCACACTGAGCAGAGACCACACGAAATGAGGGAGGCAGCCAGGTGACTCCCTAGGATCACGTAGGTGCTCCAGGCAGATAGTAAATGAAACTCAAAATCTCTCAAGAAGGAGTGTCCTGGCATTTATAAAGAACTGTTCAGAAATCAGTGAGTTTGGAACAGGAAAGAGAATGGGGAAGAGTGGTAGAAGATGAGGTAAGACACAACTATATCAGAGCACTTAGGCGCTAACAAGACTTACCTGAGTAGGTGGGAATGGGATGATTTTGAGCAAAGGGATGTGGCCTGATTTCCCTTTAAAAGGATAGTAGTGGCTGATGGAGTACAGTATAGATAAGCAAGGGGCCAGCTAGAAGGATGCAATCAGACAAGAGATCATGGTGGCTTAAGAAGAACAGGATACAAAGCCTTAGTGCTCAATTATATAGATTGTTCACTACTCAAGGGCATCTGGCTCTTCTTATCAAGCTAGGAGCTATGTCAGTCCCTGGGAGTCAGGGAGCTTTTGTACAATCATCTTTTTTTTTCCTAAATTGTACACTGGTGCTGAAAGTGTATGCTAGCAATGGCTCTGATGAGTAGCAGCAGATATAGGGGAGAAATGATCTTATTAAGGCTAGATTTGAAGAATAAATCCAACAGAATTTTCTAATAATGTCATAAAAAATGAAGAGCTCAACTAATGACAATCAATCCATAAAGTCAGTCAATAGCTGGCACCTCTGTCACCGCTCCCATTACAGCTGAGTACCTAGAAACAGACCCTGAAATTAGTGTGCTAGAAGTTCACGAGGAAGTGTTCTTGGGATCATCACCTGAGGAAGGGAGAGGGTAGAGAGAGCTGGGCTTGGCAGAGGGGGATTTTGAGCTGAGATGCACTCTCAGTGAAGGTGCCGCCCACTTCATGGGCACTCTGGAACTCAGATGGTCCTATGTTCTTCCTAGTTGGGTCAAGGAGACCAAACCTTTAAAATCCTGTTTCTGGAATCAGGAAAAGGGTGACCCCCTTCAGCAAAGACAGTCCCCAAAGAGGACTGACCATCTGAGGGCTGCCTTCCAGCAACAATCCCAGCATCTGAGGAGTAGGCCCTTCCCTACTGCAACAAAGCATCCCATGTCCCTTAGAGCCACTCCACCATGTCCCTTGCCTATGGCACACGTTCCATTGTGCTACTCTTTATTGCTTCATCAGACAGACAGGCTCCACTAGATTTCTAGAGGCAGCTACCAACAGTCCCTTCAAATGGCTATGCAGTGAAGCCTATTGACCTTACATGTTTTTGGGGAAAAAAGTGTAGGCATGCCTCTGAACTCTGTGAGCTTTGCTGTACAAGGACAAAAACTCTACATAGAACAAAAAAGTGATAGATTCAGAGCTCTTCAATGTGCAGAGATCCTCAGTACAGTCTTTCCATGATTTTAGTATCTAAGGACAAAATCTTTCAGTTTGCTAATGCAAGTGGAAAGATGAGTGGGTGATACGGCTGTTTGGGATAATTTAAGAAAATCTCTTTAGACTCATTGTGCCTCTGATTGGCCCACCTCACTGTGTGGCCCACCAGCATGGTGTTGCTATGGCTGTAGCTCTTCGTTAAGATGCTGTTGAGACCCAGACCTCAAGTTACTACCATGTGCAGTTCCATCCGGGTCTGTCTGTGCTGAGCCATACAGTCTTATCTAAGGCACTTTATGCTCTCCAAGTCCAACTTTCAGTATCTGTAAAATAGGGAGAACCCCTACTCTCTGTATCCCGTAAAGAATTCTCTGTGGCTCAAAAAGAACTGACTCGAGCAGGTACAAATTATAAACTATAAAACCTGATACAATTTTGAGCTATTATAAGATTTACAAAGGAAATCCAGAGCTGAGTTAAGCTTGACAGCTTTGACCATTTAAAAGTATGAGAGACTATAAAAGCAGAGAAAATATTTATTTTAATTAACTTGTGAATTAGGCAAAGGGCTGTTTTATGATTATTTTGTGCACATATGCCACTTAAAGGCAGATTCATAATTCTACCTGTAGGACAGCCTAGCTGAGACACAGCTTGGAGCTCAGGGGCTCAGATGAAACAGCAGTTATTGAGCACCTCTTGTGAAGGGGTGGGAAGCACTGGCTAGGTGGGATTCAGTGACAGTGGAGGTAGAGATCCTGCCCTTGCTGGTGGAGCAGGTGCAAACATCTGAATCCCCAAACAGAATATAATGTGTGCGAAAAAGAGAAACAGAGAGCTTCTCTAGGTCCAAAGAAGGGAGGCATTTTGTTAGAGGAGGAAGGGCAACAGAAAAGATTTCTTAAACAGGTAATGGGTAGGATTCTAAAGTAGGCTAAGCAAGCAAGGTGTATGCTGGTATATAACCAGTATAAGAATGGTTCGGTGTGATTGGAGCAAAGGTTAATGTGGAAGAATTTTAGCTAACACTTATAGAGGGCTTAGTGCATATTATGCACAGGTCTCAGAGCAGCAAGGGCATTTCTTCAGGTAATTATCATAGTAACCCTTTGGGACAGGACAGATATTGCCAGCCCATAGCATGGATGAGCAATGTGGGGTGCAGAGAGGTGGAGGAAGTTGCCCGAGGCCAATAAGCTAGTAAGTGGGCTAAGAGCGGAACCCAAAACAGTATCATTCAAGAATTCAAGGTTTTAACCACTGTACTGTGCTGCATTCCAAGGAATTCAAGAGTTGAAAAGCTGAGTGTGACAATCTCCTTGAGGTTGACCTTGCTGTGGATGGTCTTAAGGAGCAGACATGGTATACTCTTAATTTGGTAGACAAGGGTTCCCTAAAATTGGCACATGGATTTCTGGTGGAACAATAAGTAGCTCAGGAAGCACACTGGCCAGCAAAACCTTATTATCATAGTTCTATATTTAATATAATATGTACTAGAAGAACTATATAGCAAGTCAGTCTCATGGAAATTGTTGCTTAGAAGGCTGGTATATCTTTTTAAAATGTGTCGGATTAAAGAAAAACTTTATTAAAGAAGTTTATGAAAGAAAAATAAGTCTTTTTTTTTTGAGGCAGGGTCTTGCTAGGTAGTACAGACTGGCCTTGAACTCACTATGTATCCAGGCTCACCTCAAACTTGTAATCATCCTCCTGCCTCAGCCTCCCAAGTTCTGGGATTTCATGGGTGCACAAAAGTAAATCTTCTATTTCATAAATGTCTTTAAGAAAGATTTTCAAAAATTTTCTTGAATTGCTGAAGCTTGGGGGAGTACTGGATGGGTAATGGAAAGCAGTTGAAATATTTTAGAATAGGAAGAGTATGTTCATATGTACTGTTTATGGCAATTAATCCTGTTTCATTGTTTAGGATCAATTAAAAGGTCAGTGGAGGAATATGTAGAGTTTAGTTATATCCATGGATATAACAAACACAACAGCACACCCACAAAAAAGCAGAAGTCACTCTGAGTCTTTAAAAAGAAAATTCAGTGGAGAAAAATGCATTGGTTACTTAGGAGATAAAAGAACTGAGATGCCGAAGGAAATGCATTAACACAACCCACGAAGCTACTTCCCCCTTTGTGAAACAGAGATGAAAAGAAAATATAGTGTTGGAGACCGTGAGCCAGGGTCACTGGCAAAACAGTGAGCTCACACGGAGGCACTCATAGAAAGAGATGCAACCACAGTTTAGGTGACATCACTGCAGGTAGGGACAGGCAGGGAGAAATACCCAACTTTTCCCTCCATCCAACTCTCCAAATTCCCCTTTCTCTTATTGGTTAAACCCTAGCAGCTCTTATTGGTTAAGCCCTTTCTAGGAAATGCAGCCCCCTGCAGTAGTGGGGAGGGGAAGGGCCCAGCACCAGCCCTGGGGCTCCAGCTGGGATCTCCTTAGGAGGTAACCCTAGAGAGGAGAACAGAACCAGGATGCATAGGGTACATTCTAGAGGCATTTGCTTTTGAATCCCTGGTTTGGTAGCTTCTCTTCATTTTACAGATGTTCCATGTCATGTGTGGCATTTCATTTCCAGAAATTCCACTCCATTTCATTTCCATTCACGCCAGAAGGTTTTCTTCTGTTGTTTCTGTTTTGTTTTCCTGTTACCATAGTTGTTTTACTGGTCGAGTGGAAGAGAAACACACTGATAGCAATTTTATTTACAATGGTCACAGTGTCATGTTTTTCTAATCATAGTACAGCTTTCCTGTGCAGCTATTATGTCCACTTGCTTTCTCAGCTGATGTGTGTTAATGCAAGCCTCTGGATCCTCAATATTTGGGGGGGGTCAAATAGCCAGGGCTCATCAATAAACATTTCATAGATGATAATATCAGTTGCCAATTGTGAATATATAGTCTCCTGATATCTGTTTAGGAAACGTGACAAATTTTAAAATCAAAAGCTATTTTTTTGCCTTAGCAGTTAGCAGAAGCTAAAAATATTGCAAAGCATTGTTTCAAGGGAAAAAATTGTGAAGGTTTTCAACTCCTAAAATGGCGAACATTTTGAGGATGATGGTGAATATTTAGCACTGGCCCTGAGCCGCACTTTGGCACCTGGAAGGACACTGTTTTGCTCTCTGGAATTTCTTGCCCATGAAGAGTTACAGGGAAAGTTCAAGAAGAATTTCAACTGGAAACATTTGTTCTTTTGATTGCTCTCCTCTTATTTCCTAGAACATTGTTTTCATGTCAGCATGATCTTGGCTGAAGAAAAATTTATCTTTCCTGACATTTTCCTAAACTAAGAGTAATGGTCTTAATTGCCTGCTTTGCAGTGATGCCCACGATTGCTCTGATAGTCTGTTGAGGAGAAGGTGGTTGCAAACGACTTGAGCAGGCCTCTGGAGCTAGTGTAGGGTAAATGAGACTGCCTGACAGGCATTTTCATTATGCATTGTTAGAAACCAGCATACTATTTGGGAAATCTAACAACACTTAAGTCTTTTCTTGCCTAGTTCCATCTCAGTTTCTTGAATGTCCTGAGAAATATCCTTGTACAAAGTGGGCATGGACTTGGCCGCCTCTTGGAAAAGAGAAGGTGAGGTCTAAGCTTGTCCTATGGAGGAGTGGACCTAAATGTTTACCACTTCGGGCATATAAAATAAAGAGATGAAAAACTAATCTCATGTGCATAGGTTTTGAAATCTTTACTGCTAAAATATTGTGGCCCAGTCTTTATCATTAGTTTCAGGAGTGACTTTGGTCTCTTAAAGAATTTATTCATCTTAATCTTAGCTCATTCTTTGGAATAAGTAAGATAAGAGGCAGGGAGGCTGAACCATCAGTTTTTTTAAAAATGACACATTAATAATGTAAACTAAATATCCACAGGTGCCAGACAACATCCAAAGATTTGAGTTACTGAAAGTACAGGACTGAAGATACCAGAGATGTTTAGAAACTCCCTACTAACTGAGTGTTTGATTTGCAAGACAGTCTTATAACAATATAATTAATTCATTTATGGTGTAGTCTTATGCCTTACACCTTGACTAGTCAATTATATTCAAACTCCAGACCCCTTCTTGAACTTTTTTATAGGTAGTTTTTGTCATGCATTCTTAGCTAATGCCTTATCCTGTTTCTTATTCTCCTATTTTAGTGGAGTATTTTCTTTTGCTATTTCCACACTCAATTTTCTCCCTCCTTTTTAAGGTAAATGTTCTGAGATTTAAATATATAACATTAATAAAGATTTCGGGCTGGGGCTATAGCTCAGTGGCATAAGCACCTGCTTGGCAAGCGTGAGGTCCTGAGTTTGATTCCTGGTACCAAAAAAAAAAAAGAAGAAGAAGAACATTAATAAAGATTTCAATAAATAGTGTTGCTAAAGGCTTTCAAAAAATCTGGACTAATTAAATATTTGAATATCAGTGATCATTTCTATTAACCTCTGAATACATAAAATCCAAATTCTATAACTCTACATGTAGGAGATTTAGAAGGACTTAATATAATTTGTCAACAAACAGTAGTTTTCAGTAAGTCAGAGGATTATTGGCTTCTTCGATGGGCCTTACTGGAACTAGTTTTAATAGAGTTAATTTGGGTTGGGTTGTGTTAGCATTATGTGTTGTATCAAGTGCTCTGATTCTTCTTTGTAAAGAGACCAAATGTGAGAATATTTGGAAAACTTGTAAACCTCACTGGATTTACCTAAACTGTCATAATTTCCACTAGTGAACCAGAATATTCCTTGACTGGGGCCACGCTACATCTAAAGGTTCCAGGATTAAGAAGTTCCTCTTTCCACTCAAGTAGGAATAATTAACTAAGGAACAAAACAGTCATAAGTCTAGGGCTTTGGTGAAAATATTTTTTTGTTTTTATGATCCTTGAATTTCATAAGACCAAAATCCTGCTCATATGACTTTTCTGAGCTGCATTGTCTTATACATTACTTATCTCCCTGGATTGCTGTGAGATTAGTGGAGACAGTGGAGCTATAAAGTGTTTTGTAAAGTTTAAGGTTCCATACACAAATGAAGTACCATTTTTATTGTGACTTGTCAATAAAACCACAGAAAGAATTTGCATCATATAGCCTTTGGGTAAATTGTTATTCAGTGCTAGTTGAAATTTCAGCATTTCCATTTGGGGAGCTGTTGACAGAGGAGAGTATCAGGAGTCAGCAATTCTGGAGAGAAAGCAAAGTGATGGTAATAAAGAAACTAATAAGTTGGGGATAGAAGGACAGCACCTGGGCTTGGAGAAGATTACTTATGAATAAACAAAGAGACTGAAGGGAGGGACAGAAATAAAGCTGACATTTTTCTTTAATTTACCTGGAAGTTCCTGTGAGAACATTATAAAATGATTTTATACAATATAAATGATAACTGGGAGGCTGAATTTTAAAATACAAATGTAAAATATTTAGAGGATCCCTCATTTCAACTATTTTATGAACTGCTCAGAATTAAAACCTCATAGAGTCAGCTGCCCATGGTCAGCTGCCCATTATGTAAGTACCATTGATATTATGACTGGTGTAATAATTTAAGATTTGTTTATTATTAAGGAACATTTAGTGTTTTGGTAACTTAAGGATGGTGTCAGCCAAACAAAATACCTGACATACAGAATTTAAGGGAAGAAATGGTTTACTTTGGCTCAAGGTTTCAAAGGTTGCAGTCCATGGTCACCTGCTCCAAAGCAGAAATGTCATGTTGAATTGGGCATGGTAGAGGAAAGCTGGGAGCTAATAAGCAGAAAGCACAGAGACAGCCAGAGAAGAGGCCAGGGCCCAGATATTTATAGTTGCTAAGGTCATGCCCCGTGACCTACTCAGAAACACTCAGAGATGTACTTTATTAGTTTCCTAGACGTCTCTTCAGCCAACCAAGCTGACAATAAAGATTAACCATCACAGTGGGAGATACTGACCTTATCTCATTTATCTCAGTTTTAATTCATTTCTGAAGAACAATATATCAAATTTTCCTTTCCAACAGCACTATATCAGTACAAACCCATCTGAAAGAAGTTTGGTTCTCAGTGATCAATGATCCCACCACTCTGTGACTTGTCTACCTAGGCCCATATACCTAGAGTCAATTTCTGGTTCTCACCAAGCTTCTTTTCCTCACAATAAGTACCTGAAGAAACCTTTCTGAATTCTAGTTCCTTCTAAAGTTTTCTTGCTTTTATAGTAATGACACTGTATATCATAATAGGATAATAGAGCATAGACTAGTACAGAAGAATAGCAATAACTTTATACCAAACATTTTCTATATAACAGCCCTAACTCATTTAATCCTCACAACAAATATATAAAGTATACTGGCAGGGGATTTAGCTTAGCAGCATGGTGCCTTCCTGGCAAGTGTGAGGTCATGAGTTCGAGTCCTAGTACCAAAAAAAAGTGGACTATTATTATCCCCACTTTTAGATTAGGAAATTGAAACACAATGGAAAAATTGAAGTAGCTTTCCCAGGTAAGATTGAGCTGGATTTATATTTAGGCAATGTGGATTCCTAACCACTAGGCCATATTGTCTGTCTAAGTGAATTCCTAAACCTTTGATTCATTATCAGGTTAACATAGTTGTCTCTGTCTCTGCCACATTAAAAAGGAGAACTCTGAGACAGAAGAGTGTACTGAAAATTAAAGGCGAGAGAGACACATTTTAAGAGGAAAGATGGAAATTTTTGTCACTTATTTAATACACAACAGAGATTCGTGTAAGGAAATGAAAAATAGGCTGTCAATGAGTAAAGCTCTCATTTTCAAGCTTAAGTGTCTGCAAACATGTGGTTTAGAAGAAGAAAGCTTTCACTTTTGACGAGCCAAGTTTGTTTTAATTTGTGGGACTTGTACATCTTGTACCTGGGGAGCCTGAACATTTGTAATAAAGTGTCGTAGTTGGTTTAAAACCAACAAAACAAAAACAAACCCAGAGGGAAGACTTCCCATGTGGGCAAGAGAAAGTTCCTCAGGGCTGGAACTGACTGACTTGTCCTGGTGCCGAAATGGCTGCTTGTAATGTCAGTGTGATCTCTGCAGCTCAAACACCTCCCCTTCAGCTACTGATGGGGTCCTTGAACTGTAGTCTTTAGCCAAGGACATTGAAAATACAGTAGGAAAAAACTACTATTGTGCAGTGATTTGCAGACGGTATGCCAGAAGCTTTCAAATAATGTGAACTAGAGATAGGATTCTAGCAGCTTTCAAACACAGGGATATCTCTTTTCATTGTGCTTCGCTTGACGGTGCTTCACCGTGGTACTGTGTTTTTTACAAATCAAAGGTTTGCATCAGTGCCTCTTCTCAACAGTTCAGATGATGGCTCGCATTTTTGAAGCACTAAAGTATTTTCAATTAAGGTGTGTACGTTAGTTTTTCAGACATAACAATATTGCATGTTTAGACAATATTAGTGCAAAATATCTAATACACACACTAGAAAACCAAAAAGTCTGTGTACTAACATTACTGTGGTAATGTCTTATTGCAGTGAACTTGACCCAAACCTGCAGTATCTCTGAGGTGCTCCTGTAGCGATCAAGTGAAACTCACAGTGCCAATACGGTAGCGCCTTGGTACTCATCATTAACTGCTTTTGGGCAGTGCAACAAGTACCAAAAATTTTGCATACCAACCGGATCATTCTGGTTGGAAAAGGTAGTGAGTCACAGAGCAAAGGCTACTGAGAGGTTCCAGCTTATGCATTGAATGCCAGAGAAGAAGTACCATGACAAAATTTTCATGTCAAAATGGGGACCCAGAGTCTTCTAGTTTCAAAGTGGTTGTATAAACCATGAACCTCATCTCACCAAGAGAGTGCCGGGAATGAGGGGGTTAGAATTTCCCTCCTTTCTGGCTACAATTGGCTTCTTACATCATTCCAGTCCTATTGGTGCCTTGATCATGTTGCTGTCTTCCATATCTTGCACTAATCTGGTTAGTGCCTGTTATTCTATCAACATGTAAACAGCCAAGAGAACGCTGCGTGCAGCTGCTCAAAGCTTAGTCCTCATAGTCATGTTTCTTAAACTCTTGGGATAATGGGTCCTTTTAAAACTCTGATGAAAGTCATGGATGGTTTCTCTAGAAAATTGCTCAGACACATAGTGATAGCTTTTTTATAATGTTGTGAGCCTCTGAAACCAATCTCTGGACCCCAGGGTAAAAATCTTGGCCCTATTGGCTTTAAATCAAAGGATGTTACTTAGGATGTATTTCCTTCTAACTCATGCTTTGCTATCTATTTTAGGATTTTTCTTTCCTATAATAAAATACACAAGGCCTGGTACTTTACAAAGAAAAGACATTTCTGTAGCTCACAGACAGACAGCCAGTATCATGTAGCCCCATCAATATGGCCTCTGGTGAGGGCCTTTTGGCTCCATCACAGCACAGTGGGTAGTGTTAGGATGAGAACACATGCAACAGGGAGAGAGCAGTCACATGACAAAGCAGGAAGTATGGGGGTTCAGGGACCAGGCTTGCTGTTTTATACCAGCCCTCCCAAGACAGCCACTTCAGTTCCTTCTGAGGGCAGTACCCCCAGTGACCTAGTTACTTCCTCTAGGCCCCACATTGCTCCAGTACTGCCACACGAGGACCGTGCTCCCAACTCAGAGAGTCTTGGAGGACTTCTCGTGCTGTATGCATCACACCATCCCCAGGTGTGGCCCTTATTCTCGTGTCTCGGATAGTGACAGATGCTCCAACCATTATAAATGTACTTCAGCCAGGAAAACTGAAGGTAAAGGTAATTTCTAAGGATGTTTCCCCAGAGTTGCACATAAAACTTATCTTGATACACAGGACTGGCTTTGTAGCATTTGATACTGAAGTTAGATGGGTAGTCACCATCTAACTGTTGAAATTTATAATAAATTTATGTTTGAATCTGTTTTCTAAGTGAAGTCATCCGATAAGACAAGGTGGCATGTGGCTGGGATTTAAAGGCCAGCTCAAGCATGTGCTACCTCCTATCTTCTCCCACCTCCCCATGACCAGTTCTGCACTGCTATTCCCTCTCCCCTTGATACCTTGGGTCTTCCCAGTCTCCCTCTTCCCATCTCCCCTAGCTGCAGGTCACTGCCCTGGACATATGGGCCCAGGTAGGATCAGTGTCAGTCAAGCACGTGCCATAGCATTTTAGGGAGAGTTATGATGACAGTAGTCCCCAACCTCCCGCCAGCTGCCAGCTCCACAGCATCCAAAGCAGGAACTTGCTGGGATAAGTAGGTCGCTCACCTTCAAATTGATTACTTAGCATGTCCTGGTTTGTGGAGGTTGCAGGTTCTCAGGGGTCACCCTTGTGCAGTCAATGGAGATGGCAGAAAAGTGGGAAGAAGAGAGGCCTGGACTGACTTCGCTTCTCCCATTGGGACACGGAATGGAGGTCTGGCACGTTGGCGGGGGAGCGGGGAGCTCAGCAGTCTTGTGGGCTGTTTCTCTGCATCTCCAGAGTGAGGGACTCCACTTGCTCCATAAGTATCTGTGTGCTAGAAGGAGCAACATGAAATAGAAAAAAATCATCACCACAGATTAAGAGAGAGATCTCAGAAGAAATGAAAAAGCTTTACATTTAATACGTCTACCAGTACCATTTTCTAGCTTTGCTTTTTATTTTTGCACTCCATCCCTCAAATTATGTGGCCCTTCATCTGTTAAGGCAGCCACAAAGAACTGCAAAAGAGGCAAAGAAATAGTTTTTATTCTGTGTGGCTGTACCGAGCCAGCAATTCAGTTATGCTACCATGGAAGATAGCAATAATAGATATTGATGTAAATAAGAAGAAGTTCATACCATATAAGAAGAAAACACTTTAAAAACAGTTACGATAGGGGCTGGGGATTTAGCTCAGTGGCAAAGCGCCTGCCTGGCAAGCGCAAGGTCGTGAGTTCAGTTCCTGGTACCGGAGAAAAACCAAAAAAAAAAAACAAAAAACAGTTACGATAGGCTGGGCACTATTGAAAGTGCTTAGAACTTTAAGCCTTTTAATCCTAAAAGCAATGATACCATTAGCACCAGTTTACAGACAAAGAAGTAGCATACAGAGATGAAATAACTTGCTCAAGGACATACATGTAGCAAGGGATTAAGCCAGGATTGAAGCCAAAGCAGTTTGGATTTCAACCCCAGGACCCTAACTCATTCACAACAATATCTCTACAGCTCAGTCTGTAAAAACCACCATCTGTGGTTCAGCAGGGATATCCTAATTCTCAAAATATAAAAACATTGCTCATGGGATCACCTGCACCAGGATGACTACAACATTTGTTTAATGTTGTTAAGCCTGCTAGGCTCTGTGCCAGTCTACTAAATCAGAATGTGTGAGGACAGGTTACCAGAATCTCCATTTTAAACAAATTCCCCAGGGTGATTCTTAAACACTTTAGGGAACGTTACTCAAAAGATTTAGTGCACAATAAACTTCCTGGGATGAGTGCTGTTTGGGGAGCTAGGAGGAAATAGACATTCAAATTGATACATTGGTGGAAAGCAAAAGTTTATAGCCCGTTGAAGAGGAATTTGACAATATCTACCAAGGTTATAAACTCAGTACCCCTGTGATGCAGCAGTCCTACTTCCAGAGATCTGTCCTACAGATAAAAGAACACTTGCATGAAATCACACAATGCAAGTTTATTAGTGGAGACATTACTGCTGACAGCAAAATACTACAATCAGCCTGACTGTCCAACGAAACCTGACCAAATCTGCCGACACACACTGCTGCTGGCCAGAAAGCTAAGGGACTTTCTACTGATGTAGGGAAGCCTTCAGGACATGTTAGAAGTGAAACAAGCAGTGTGTCCAACAGTATGCACGGTTCAGGCAGGTGAGAGACAGTGTGTCTCCAAGATCCCCAGTGACTTTGCAAACTCAGAGTCTCTGGCCTGCAATGATAGGTAAGGGCAGCAGCTCTGGCCTCTTAATAAGCCCTGAATTGTGGAAGGCTCTCTGGCCTTTAAAATGAATGTTGGTACTGCTGCTCTTACCTAGGTTGTGATCCTGTTCACCAATTCAGTGGCAAAGGGAAATGTCTCATTACATTTTGGAGATGGTAAATCCAGCTTTGGAGTACGGGGTGATTCTGAGATTCCATTAATGTTTTCATTCTTTCTGATTAGAAAGGCTCTGCTCCAGTCCTGGACCAGACTGTTTTGGGGACAAACTGTTGTTATTGTTGTTGCTGTTGTTGTTGTTGCTGCTATTGTTGTGTTGTTGTTGCTGCTGCTGTTGTTGTTGTGTTGTTGTTGTTGTCGTTGTTGAACACATTCTGATGACACGTGTTCTTGTAGCTCTGTATGGTGCCTCTTTCCTCTTGGAAGGCAGCTATGCTAACCACTATACCACCAACATGCCTCTGTCCTCTTGAACTTGGATTGTTCACTCCTTTGTGGCAGGGTGTTTTCTCCTATGCCTAAAAGAATTCTTATGCTTTTGATTGAAAACAATAACAGATTGTTTTCTAAAAATAATCTTTCCACCCTTTCCTATCAAACTAAGTCTCAGGACTCAGAGTGAGCAAAGTCATTTGTGAGGGCAGAAGCAGCGCCGCGTGTTTCCTTGGAGACTGTCATATATAGCCGTGAAACTCTAAGAAGACAGACCTTATATTTGTCACTAGTTAGAGAAATAGAACCCAAATGTCAGGTCAGCTTTTTTTTTTTTTCTTTACCTAAAAAGTAAAGACTAAAAAATAGTCTGGCATCAAAAGATTTTGGCAGATAGTTAGCATGATAAAAATTGACATGTTTCTGTGGTTTTGGGCTCCAGAATGTATGGAGGGTTTAAAGCTGCGTTTTCCTGGCTCTTTCCTGAGGTCAAAGAAGTGTAAATTAGCCATGACAGAGAATAAAGGAGTGGCTGATCAACAGTAGAGATGAAGACCTCTTTTTCTATCTCCTTAGTCCTCACATTGGCACTTTAATTGCTTTAATTTCATAAATGGTTCTCATCACAAAGACCCAATGTCATATCCAAGGTTTATCTAGATCAGAGATGTCCAATAGAACTTTCCAAGGTAATGGAAATGTTAGCCAATATGGTAACCACTACTGAGCAGTTGAGATGTCACTAGCATGACTGAGAAATTAAATGTTTCATTGTATTGTATTTCAATTCATTTAAATAGCCTCATAAAAATGGCTAGTGACTATGATTTGGACAGCATAGTTCCTTGATACTTGGAATGGACACATGGACATATATTATGATTTCTGAACTCTGCCTTCACGTCAAATTATGATGGTGAGGTCTAGTTAGTACTGTATACATTGTGTGTCATCTTCTAGAATAAGTATAGTAATTGACTCTCACTTCCCCTTTGGATATTCTGAAAGGTGTGGGCCATCTAGATTTCCTCATCAGGTTCCATGAACCAGAGATGTCAACACCAAGCTGTTCTTTGACTGTGTTGATCTGTTTACAAGAAACAAGGAAGAAATTTAGTCCTAGAGAGGTAGGCTGATATGAGAGCAAAGCCCAAAGAAGAAAAGATGTGAAATCACAGCACTGTACATGATAGTCACAGATGAGAAGACTTCATTTGCATGTGTGTGTTCCTTGAAACTCAGAATCAACTTATTAATTTCAAAGACTTGATTTTATTAATGGAAATTTTGATGCCACTTATTCCTGGGTACAATTTTTTCCAGAAATAGAAAACAACAAATTACTACACTGTACAGTTGGTATGATTGGGACAATTCTGGGCTAATCTCCTTTTGCAAAACAGTCTTGAGTGCCATGCTGTACAGATATCTAAGCTGGCTCTGTAGGGGTGAAAAGCCACTTAATCTGTGTCCCTTACTAACTCTCAATTAGACTGACAACTCTTTTCAAGCCCCCATTTCTCTCCTTAATGTTTTACCTTAGTTCTTTCAGTTGTATTTTTAAAAGTACTATTTTATACTGTTGATTAATAAATAATAGATAATCAAGCCTCCTGTCATAGATGCTACCATGTCCTGCCAACAAAAATTCTCATCTCTAAACCTAGGATGTTTTTAGAACCTTAAAAAGTTAGGTCTAGCCTATTCTTATGGTTCCTATCTTTCCTTTCCTTAGGATTTCTGTGTTCTTAAAAAGCAGGGAGGTTGGATGATCTTGGGTACTGAGCTCCTGGTGATCTGTCCGTTTTGAAACCCTAAGACTTCAAAATTAGCACACGGTGAGCTATCTTGCAGAATTAGCCTTCGCTGCAGTTAACGCATCACTGGTGTGCTTTATGTCCAAAGCATGGAGCTGACTTGTCCGCTCTTGGAGTTTCATGTCCACTCATTGGTAATAAACCATGCTTCACGTGACACCCCACCCCACCCCACAAAAGTAGAAGTCCTGAGATGCTGTAGAGCCATAGGCAGGTGACCATTGGCCCACTTGCCTCCAGTGTTAACAGATCTCTTGAAAGAGTAAGTCCCTTTTGCAGAGACTCGGTAGCACAACACATGGATCTAAGACAGACAGAAGCTCTCAAAAGACTTATTCAAGGGACAAATTCATAACACATTGCAACTGCTGTAAGAATGACATTAACTATTCTCCTCCCGTACTGAGTGACCCACCCAGCAGAGTGCTATGAATGTAAACAGCCTACAATTTTAAATCTTACTGTCTTGTTGAAGAGCACACACGTGGTCCCTGAGCACACAGTGTGGGTGGTCTGCTGGGGGTTATGAATCAAAGCCAAAGGGTTTGAGCTCTGGTCAACCTCAGCGTGCTATCTGTGAGTACTTGGCTAATTGCTCCTCAAGTGCACATTGAATGATCCTTTCTGGGTTTTTGACAGGGAAATGGCCATTTATTTATTCTCACATGTCATAATAAATCTGCTCTTTAAAAACCAGAGTCCCAGTATGGATGTGTGGATGGGTGAGTTCCAGAGGAGCTCTCCTGGATTCACTCCGCTGATTGTGCAACCTCGAGATGGTCGTTTGACAGGTGTGCCCTTGGCCTTTCCCCAGCACAAGCAAAGCACACCTGCTCTTGATCTTGCTGAGCAGGAACAAGTGCAGCTGCAGGAGATTAAAATGGAAGGCTTGCTTGTCTGCAAACAGAGCTTCCCAGTGGTTAGATGTTATATAATCGTCAGTGTTATAGCTAAATATTATTCTTATTTACTTTGTAAATGATGGGATAGTTTAAATTTATTCCTTTTGTAGAGGCAGAGAGTATTTTTCCTATCTCCTACTGTGGGGTGTGTGTGTGTGTGTGTGTGTGTGTGTGTGTGTGTTGCTGATGACTGGACCTAGGGCCTCATACATGCCAGGCAAAGCACTCTGCCCCAGAGTCACACCCTGACCCCTACTACTGGTTATTTTAAATAACCTAAACAAGCATACTTTTGTGACAATTCAAGTAACAGAAATAAGGCTATAAATGACTAATTCACCGTCTTCTCTGTCCTCTGATTCTATTGTCTTGAGATAATCAGTGCTATCAAGGTAGGCACTTCATGCATCTTCCCACACTTCCTGTGTGTTGGAACATAAATCCTTATTTTCAGAGTTTATGAAAATACAGGTATGCTTTTTATGTGCTATATAATAGATATATGTGCACATATATATACACAGAGAGACATATGGCATATTTCCAAGTCAATAATATGGACCATAATCTCCTTAATCATTTCCCTATTGTTGAAAATGTTTTCTTTAACCTTAAGGCCTTTGGTTAAGAAAAAAGGAAGAAAAAGTGCCTTGGTCTGCAGTGAGAGAGATTGCAGGGACAGTTGCTTGGGTTGCGTGAGTCTTTGGGAGTATTGTTTGTTTATACAGTCGGTTTCCTGGGTTTCCATGTGTCATTGCCAATCTGTATGACTTGGCGCCTAACAGCTAAACTGTGCCTTGTGGCCAAATGCAAACTGAACATCGAGGAATGGAAAATATTGCAAAGTTTCTAACTGGTCAGAAAGGTTTTAATTCCAAAACAGATCTTATTCCTATTTTGTGAAGAAGGGGAAAAAATGGTGCAGAAACACCTAATTTTTAAAAACCTCTGAAGTTTTTACAATGCACACAAGGAGTGAGAATAGTTTTTACTTGGTGTTAAAGGAAAAGAGAGTTGGAGCTCCTGATCTTCTTATTAGGCACCCCACCTCAGGCATTCTTTTAACAGGATGTGTCTACAGTGCAAGCTAGCTAACTGAAGTATACAAGTTCAGGTATTTTTGTTTTATGCCTGGTTTAAACTCCATAAATGTTTTTTGAGCAAAGTGGATTAACAAGGCTGAATAAGCCCTAACGAAACCATAGCTGAAGAGGGGCTCTCAGATGTTTGCTTGATGCAGAGAAGAGGGCTTGGTTGGTGAGAGAGAAAGGCAAGGTCAAGCTGGGCATCAGAGTTAATTTAAGAGTAGGAAGAGAGTGGGAAAATGAGGTAATGTGGTTTGCTCTCGTGATAGATGCTAAGTCAGACCTTGAGGATGTTCATCTTGGGGTTGAGAGCAATGGGAAGCCACAGAAACCTTTCTGGAGGGGAGGGAAGGGCCAAATCAGAGAGTCAAGAACTGACCTGGACTTTTTACGTGTCATTGTGATTGATAACCAGGAAGTGACTATCCTCTCCTGCCCCATGAATGGGATGGGTGTGTTATATTTTATTTTTATAGCTTGTTCTGCCAGGTTTCTATGTAGTAAAACATTCAGAACAATGGAAACAAACCTCCAATTTTCTATATTGTGAATTTGTCTATAGGATTGTGTCTGTGTGTGTGTGTGTGTGTGTGTTGTGTACCTAACATTGCCACAGATCAACAAACAAAAATAGAACTTGGGGATGAGTTATATCCCCATCAACCCCAATGAAGCTTTCTTTCTGGTCTTCAGTCCTTCTGAGTCTCTTAGCTGCAAGACTCAGTGTCCCAGAGGGAGCAAAGTTAGCAAATGTGAGGTCCCATATTGGTGAAGCTCACATAAACAAGCTCCAGGCCCAAGCCACTAGGAAAAAGATATGTCTACAAATTATCTTTTTCCAAAGGCCTTCTGAGGCCAGAACTTCCTCCTGGGAATATCTAACAGGCAAATCCATTCAAATGGGTTCACCTACTACCTGTGATGATCCATTTCTAGCCACAGTAGAAAGCGTCTTGCCTAGACATACCTGACTGACCCATGAAGTAGGTGTAGCTCAGGCCTGAAGGGCAAGAGAAAGACACAAAGACTGAAGGGTTACAGGGCTCTGTCTTGCCTCTTGATACAGACCATGAAGCGTTAAGACATAAAGAACTTGGGATAATAAAACCTCTTCAAATGATTGCTGTTAAGTACAAAGAAGATAGTGTAAGAAGCAGCTCTAAGTAAACTGCAGGAGTTCCTAAGAATTATAGTTCTAGTTTGTTCTGAAATACAAAACTGGTGAGATGAAAAATAAGAAAACAATTTTAAATGTCTTCAAAAGTCAAGCTTTAGTCTACTGTAAATTTCCCATGGAAATTTGTAATGCACCCATAAGGAAAATGAATGAAAAATATATTCTCTCATCTAATGTCACTGATATATATACTTTTAACTCAGTTGTTTCTGATTTGGAGTGTTACTGTCTTTTAATCTCTTCAAGGATATTTCAGTATATTTTTTCCTTATATGAATCCTGTCTTTTCATCCAAGAATTCAAAGGAGTGTCTGGCTTC
>NW_004955434.1:2997418-3013032 GCF_000276665.1 Chinchilla lanigera | reverse complement strand
TATTTTCATTTCAAATTGTATGTCTGGGATTCTCTAGCTTTATAATGTTATATTTATTTTGGACTGAAGTTTTGGAAAATAATTCTCAACTTGTTTTTTTTTTAAAGTACTGCTTATTCTGTAATCAAAACAATAAAGGGCTCCACAGTTCAGTGAAAATTTACTTGCCTGGATCTGGATGCATTATCTCCTTCGCCAGAAGAGTCCTATCTGATCCACCACTTATAACAATCTGTTCCCTTAGAGCACAGTAACAATCACATGCCAAAAAGGAGGTGTAACTGAAGACAGGGATGATAATTCTCACTGGAAGAAGCCAGCCAGCTCCAGGTCAGGGATTCAACTCCATTCTCTCAGCTGCTTTTCTCTTTCTGTCCTTACACATGATTTCCTCTTTCTTATTTATATCCCATCTCACAAGCCAAAGTCCAGCCGATAAGAGAAAAACCCAAGACCTATAGCCCTGTAGCACCTCAAGCTTTTATTTATTAATGTGGTTCAATTAGCTTTCATTATCAAGAAGGTTCTTTGGTCATACACAATTAAAATGTCAAGGTCGCACAGAAGAGCATCTTGCTTCCATCTCAGTAAGGGGAGCATGTTCTGGTTTTACCACTATTAACCCCAGATACTTAGGAACAGTTGACAGAGGCATTGTCAGTGACTTCTCAGGTTTTGTCAGATGGTAAAAACTGTGATCTCAAGGTGACCTAAGCAGGTATCACCTATGTCTCCCGTCACCCCTTCTTGGCCTTAAATACCAACCCTCTTCCTGTCTGCTGGCACTTTGTACTTCATGCACTATGAGGCTGGTTTTGGTAAGGGGAGGTGGGGCTCACACCCCCAGTCTCTTACCCAAGACTTTGTGTTCCCCCACTGCCAGGTCTTACATCCCCACCTCCAATTTTGCCACCCCCTTATGTTGCATCTTGGCTGCTATCCAAGACAGCTCTCACTCAAGGTGATCTGATTTAAGGTTGCAAAAAAAAAGTAAACAATGCCATAAACAACTGTTTTGTTTATAGTTACATTTCCAGGGCCTGCAACAGTACCTGGCATATAGTAGATGCTCCATAAATGCTATTAAATGAACGATCTCAGAGCTGGCACCATGTTAAATGTCCTTGGACTCTACCTAGTCTCTGAATGTAGCCCTCAGTGGTTCTGATCTCTGTTCTAGCTCATCTTCTGCCAAACCTTCACTCACAACATGTGTTTTCTCCCTTCTGCCTGGCTCCTTTCCTAGGTTAATTCTATATAAAGGCCCTGTTCTTTTGAGTTATAATAGAAATATCATATTTTCAATTTAGTGAATAAGCCATTTGGAATGAGTTGGATTTTCTATGTTTTGTTATGATCCACTGATGCCACAAGGCAAATAGCCAAAGAACCTTGAGATAAGTAATAGGTCTTTAACTCAAGAGGCTTCTGGCCCTACTGATGAGGAGTAAACTGAAAGTAGCTTCTTTACGGGATGACAGTACTTGGCGGGGGCATCTGACAACAGACACCACCATGAAAGTCATTCTCAAGGATTTTAAAATCATGAACTCATTGTATCTGAGGTTGTAGTAATAAAAATTAAAATTATTGTAATATAGAACTTTATTATAGCTAATGTGTATAATTTTGCATAATTTCTATATCCTACTTCTTATAATCTACAAATATAAATGCCCAAAATGAACAGTAATATATCAAGGTGAACATTAACACAGTAAAGCTATGCTACAGAACCCTTTGTCATTCATGGCAACATTGGTACTAGTAAAAATTTCTGTTCCCAAATAGGCAAGTTAAGGCTTCTGGAAAAACAAATTGTCTGAAGTCTAGGAGGACAATATTCTCCTCCTCCCACTACCAACATCACCAAAGATCCTGTTACCAAGGAGCGTGACATCTGCCTTGTAGCTTTGAATAAACACAGCAGTAGAACATTGTAACTGGTTTTCTGTGGGCTCCAGGGACCAAGTTCATTCAACCAAAGGGTGGTGCCAACTGGATGAGGTTTTTAAGGGTCTTAACTTTGTCAAAGCATCTTTTCTTCAGGGAGCTATCCAAGGTGCTGTCTGAAATGCCAGTCATCCAGTAAATCTGAATGTTTTGTCCACGCATTAATGTGTGTTTCTTGCTATCTTGGGCTTTGCCCTCCTGGTTTGGTCAAATCCTGCAACCATCTGAGCTTCCCACTTTGGATCCTTCTAAACTACTATTTGCTTCCAAATCCTGAGGTGTGTTCTGACACATACATAACTTACCCTCAACTAACCCTTCGCCATCCTCTTGTCTTGATTCTGCCTAACCTAAGCATTGACCTCTTTTGAGATTAATTACACTCTCCAACATCTGGGTTTTTTCTATCTGTAGCACACGTCGACCAAATGATAAAAATATGAAGTTACCTAGACATAGTGTTATACATCTATAATCCCAACAACTTGGAAGGCTGAGGAAGAAGGGTCACAAATTGAAGGCCAGCATGGGCAATTCAGTGAGACTCAGTATAAATAATCAAAAGGGCTGAGAGTATAGTTCAACTGGCAGAGAGCTGCAGTGTTTGAGTCTCAGTGCCACGAAAAAAGAAAAGAAATTGGAAGTTAGTTAACAAGAGAAATTAAACCTCAAAATATATGAGATTTTCATTTTAGTGTTAATATAAATTGCCTGAATCATACATTGTTGAAAAAAATTAGTCTCTATAGAAGAAATTTCTAGAATAGAAAGATTAGAAGGAAAAAAAGAAAAATAGCTTTCATTATTATTTTATTATCTTTCACCATGTTTGTTAAAATAAGTTAAGTATTCAGCTGCTGTTGGCAAGATCAATATTATTTTTGGAACATACATTTTTTACATAGACTTCATTCCCATTTGTAATTTTTACCTGAAATAAAGCAAAGAAAATTGTTTTGGCTATAGTAGTAGGAGATACATTCTAGCAGTGGGTGCTAAAATTTATTTTTAAGATACATTTTAAAAATATTTGGAACAATAAATTTATGTGCAATGCAAATTTTCCTCTAAAGTTTGTATAGTTTAAACATAATAATTTATTTCCCATAAAAATACTTTTCTAAAAATTAGTCTGTCATCTGACTTCCACTTCAGTGTATATGTTGCCTGTGTAAGGAAAAGTAAATGTATACTAACTTAGGGCACTGTGGGTACACATCAGGTGCTGTACAGTTGATTGTGCAATAAAGTCCTCCCGTTTTCTCAGCATTTTCTACTATGATCACACTGGAGAAACAAAAAAAGCAAACCTCCAAGCACACCACTCTGTTTCCAGCTATGAAAGGTTGCCTGCCTTGAGTGTTACCCTTGATGTTTATATTAGCTTTTAACCCAGAGCTAATGACTGTCTAGAATCATCCATATTTCTTTTCCCAGCCCCATGTGTGACCAATGCCCTGAATCTCTAGGACAGTTCTTAAAATTAGGGACACATATCATAGCCATTAACAGTTTTTGTTGTTGTTGTTTGTTTGTCTTCAGAAAGCTAATAAACCCTCCAGGGATTGAGTTCTTGACCATGGCTTCTGACTTTATGTTAAAGTAGAAAATATTAACCAAGCATTACATCCTTATTGGGCCCCAACTGAGCTTGGACTCCATTTAGACTTCAGTGTAAACTGAACTGGAATGGTCAGCTGCTGCATTTTAACAATCAGACCCATTCTTCCACAAGGCCTTATAACCAAGACTGGTACATGACAGCCATAAGAGGAGATGTGGTCACACAGAGTGAAAGTCTGGGAAACTGTATCCCATTACTCTTCCAACACCTGAGCTCCACTAGGTCCCACAGAGTTCTGTGTGAGAAACATTGATATCTACTTTCTTTACTTTTCAGCTGAGGGTTGGAGAGTCTAGCTTACTTTTCAAGGTCACAGGGCTAAATATAGGCAAAGATGAAATGGGAAATTAGTCTGCTACTACTTTCTACTGCCCAGTTCCCAGATCCTGCCACTCTCCTTTGCCCTATTTCCTTGTGGTTGAAAGCAGCATGTCTTGTGTCACCCGGACTTCTGGGTTGACAGGGCTATTTTTGCCTCTGAGTAGAAAATTCTATAATTCAAGCTGGCTTAAGGATAAAGGAAGCACTTTATCACCTAAAGTAAATTTTAAAATGATGGGTTTTCTGGCCTCAAGTGCATCCAGGGATTTAAAAATGCTAGCCAGTTCAATCTTTTCTTTCCCTTTGGCTTCTATTGTGCTGGCTTTGTTATCAAGGGACCGTCTTCCTAGATTCCAGCAGATGGAGGAACAAACATCCTCACAGCGGATTGTTCTTAGTGAAAGGAAACTTCTTCTCCAGTAGTACTGACAAAGTGCTCACTACTGAGCCTCATTTACCTGATTTGGTCTATGTGTTTATCTATGGACCAATTGCTGTGGCAAAATGGTCCAAGTGATCTGATTGTTCACACTTGTGTCATGTGACTATATTTGGAAAGAGGATTGGTGTTGGGTTCAATCCCACCCAAACCATTTAGACTGAAACTAAAGAAGGGGAGGTTCCCCAAAGAAAAACCTACATACTGTTAACCAGAATTACAAGGAATGGATGCTAAGAAAATAGAAAATGATACACATCTACTGCAGTATCCTCAAGTCTTGGTCAGCCTTTGGGGCTAGTACTAAGAAATATAGGTGAAAAAACTCATCACAGAGCTTCCTGCACTACTACTTCTGTTGGACACTAACATCCTCTCTATTGTGGACTCTTTCATTTTATTTCTGTCAAACTAGGGACTATTTCGGGATATCTTGACTTTTTTAAAAGAAGCGTAGAATCTAAACACATCTAAATGTTTGAAACAGTTGTTAGAAATGCCCAGCAGGCTTGATATATTCGAGAATGTTTGGTAAGGAGAGGATAAAACAGAGCCAGACAACTTCCAGAAAAGTCTCCAAAAAGGATACAATGTTGATAATCACAAGTATCTCTGCTTTCTTCCATTCTATTCTGTTTCCTCCCAGTGTTTCTAAATCAAGCTCATTGCTAGGTCATTGCAGGTGCACACCCTTGGGCCTCTTCTAGGAGACAAAGGCTGCCCCTTCTGTTTCCTGGGTGATGAAATAACAACAACAGTAGTGGAAAAACAAGGCTGTTTTAGGGCATCACAGAATTAATCCTGTTGTTTTGAAAGATTCTGATTTAGGCCTCAGCTGGAAGTATCTTGGGAGGCTGACTAATGGAAACATGGATCCAGAAATCCAGATAACAGGTTCTTGTCTCAGTTCTGCACTGACATTGATCAAGTTTCTCATCTTCCCTGGGCCTTAATTTCCTGTTTCCAGAAAAAGCATGGTGGGAGGGCCTGGGCAGAGGGAAGCTGCTCACATCATGGCAACCAGGAAGCAGAGAGAGCAGGGAGGAGCTGGAGAGGGAGAAACCCCTTCCAGGTCACACACCAGTGGCCCACCTCCAACAAGGCCCACATCCTAATAGCATGTTTTGCACATTCAGTATAGTACTCCCGTGACCCAGTCGTGGAAGTAACCATGAGTCTTTGGGAGCCACTTTAGATCTAAACTATAACAGTGGTTTCTGAGATTAGTTTAAATGGCACTTGACTGTATTTTTCTATATAATAATTATGTATATTTTTAACATATGAGATGGACCAGCACAGCAACTCCCAAATTTCATGAATAGAGAAAAATTTCATGAAGAGAGAAAAAACAGTAAGTAGTATTAGTAATTCGTTACAAAAATATGATAAAACTCTGAAGATAATATATGAATGATAGAATTTAAGGAAATGCTAATAAACATTGCTTCATGTTATTATTTTTTTAAAAAATATTTTGACAGAATAGTATTGATTTGGCAGATACAAAATTTGAGACAGTGCTTTGTTGAAAACCTATACTATACTAGGCATACTAGGTACCTCTCATGTATTATATTACATTTTCATAAACATCCTTGTGAAGTACATATTAATATTCCCATTTTACACCTGTGAAAGTAAACTTCCTTAAAACTGCATACTGCTTTTGGCTGAGTTATTATTCATCATGAGAAATACCTGATTCTAAAACTCATACTCATTCCACCAACCACACTATTACCCTAGAATTCATGGCTAGCAGAGGTAAAACCAGGATAGGATCTTCTCACTACAGATCCTAGGAGGGTTTCTCCCAGTGCTTTAGGTTGCAAAGGAGCTTTATGATGAGCTTCCCTTCCTTGCCAGGGCTGGACACATAAGCAGAAAGAATATGAGACTTATTTTTCCATTTCTGCAAGTAGCTTCTAACCGTTATTGTCTGAATTCATTATCTAATTGTATGTATATTTGAATTTTTGTATCTTATTGTCTTTAGACTCTGCAAGTTTAGGGTTGCCATTCATTTTACATTGTGGTGGGTAATAGCTAAAAGATGGCAGGAAAATCCATGAACTACAAATAAGCTTTTCTTCAGAGTATATATAGAGTGTGTGGAGAAAAGAGTGGAAGTAAGAAGAGAAAAGAGTGAAGAAATGCCATGATGATTATAAGATGAAGTTTAGTTGGGAACTACCTAAAGCAGTGATGGTGAACCTTTTAGAGATTTTATTGATGATAAACAGCCTGCTGTGGCATGTATGCCATAGCTTTGCCACCACTGGTTTAGCAGATTAGTAAAGTAGACTTCTGAATTTGTCTAGGTGGGTCTTGGAGGCATAACTTTGGGAACTACATATAATCCCTGTCCCCTAACTCTCTGGCACCATTTTCCTGTTCTGTTTCCCAGCTTCCATGACTAGAGCATCTTTGCTTTGCCACACCCTTCCACCATGATGTTTCTACCTTGGAGCAAACTGATCATGGACAGAATCACTTGAAATTATGACACAAATTAACTTCTCCTCCTTTAATTTGTGTCTCAGTATAGGGGAAAGCTGACTAATACAGAAAATTGGTACCAGGAGTGGGGTGATTTCTGTGACTATACCTGACCATATAGTGGAGAAGCCTTTAGAAATGGTTTATGGGAAGAGTTTTGAAAAGTTTGAAGGTACTGACTACAGAAACCTTACAGTATATAAGCAGAGATGGACAGGTGAATGTAGATAGTAAAGGCCAGGCTCAGGTTTCAGCTGAGATAAAGGACTCCATTGGCAATTAGGCAAGAGACAATGTGTGTTACACTACAGCAAAACACTGTCTATATTTTGTCCATGTCCTGGGAATTTGCAGGAGGCTGAGATTAAAGGTGGTGGACTGATCTAGTGGAGGAAATTTTAAGTCAGCCCATCATTCAGGCTGTGGCATGAGTACTGTAGGCTGCTTTTAATTATATTTAGCTAAAAAGTAGAGCAGAAAATTTTAAGAACTAAATTTGGGACCAAAATGACTATGTATAATGGTTGAGCCAAGGAAGATGTGATTGCTGAAGAGAATAGCACCATTAAAGAGAAACCAAATATGTTGTACCCGGCAAAGAAGAAAGACGCCTTGAGGACATCACAGAAATCAAGATTTCCCGCTCCCCCCGCCACACCACATCACAAGCTTAAGTGCAAAATTGTCAGTCTTTCCTTTGAAGAGAGATTCCCCAAGACATTCCTGCTTGGGATGGGCCTCTTAGGGAATTGGTTCTCTGAGATTTATTTCACTATGCTTTCCAGCCAGGCACCCAGATGCTGCTGTAGCCATGGCCATAGAGGCCTCATTACTGTGACTGCTGGCAGTATACCTTTGTATTGTCTACATGGTGCTGGTGCTACTGGCCTGCAGAACACAATAATTTGCTCAGGAAGGGAAAAGAAGGTCTGGGAAGTTAGGCAGGGATCCCTTGAGAGAGTGGTGCATAAATCTGTGGGAATAAAGCCAAAGCTGCACTGGAGACAAAGGAAGTAGGGGATGCCAGGAACATGGAATGTTTGCCACAGAAAGCTGCATGCTTTTGGCAGAGCCAGCTCAATAGAGATGCCATATGGGCTGCAACCAGCAAGGCCATTTATGTGTCACTGCTTACCGCCTCTGTAACACACATCTTAACACTATGTGCTTCGGATACCACACATGGAACTATAAGACTGGATGTTTTTCCTGCATTGTTTTAGTCTTACTTTGGTCTTATTCTTTTCTTTTCTATCCCCCTATTATTTCCTTTAGAATGGGAATGTTTACCTTATAGCATTTTAGCTTGAAATTGTGTAGCTTTGGGGGGCAGGGATTCACAGCTAAGAGTTTGTCTTGAATTTTGGAGGAGACTTTGACATAAATTTTCTAAGCAATGCTGGAACTGTTGAGACATAGAGGAAGGGGTTATTGTGTTTCATCTGTACTGTGGTTTGTGTCTTGATGTCCCACCAAAGCCTCATGAAATTTTAGGTGGGGCTGTTTCAGAGGCAACTGGACGTAGAGAGTGTGATTAATTTGTGGTGCAATGCGAAGATTAAGGGTGCTGGGATGAAGAGTGGGTTATTGCTGGATCAGTCCGCTGACTAGATTGGCACCCCCCTAATCCAAGTAGACTGGATACAATATAAGGGACAGAAAGAGCCTTGCCTCCCCTTTGCTTGCTTGCTTTTGCTGTCTTTTGCCACCATGAACTGTTGCTTCTCTGCTATGTGCCACCCTACCTTGAAGCCAGCCAATTATGGACTGAAACCTCTACAAACTGTGAGCTAAATAAACCTTTCCTCCCTTAACTTTGGGCAGCAAGTATTTTGTCTCAGCAATGAGAAAAGTAACTAAAATGATGTGTATACTGGATAGTTATGGCATGTTAGGCAGAATTAGGACCTTGTGTTTAACTGGAGATTTAATACAGTTAAAGAATATGTGCCTGGGTGTCAAGTTGACCAAGAATGGAATGTGGTAGGAAGGCTTAATTGTGTTGACTTGATTAGCTTGGAAACTACCTAGACTCAGAGGTCCCTAACATTTTTGGCACCAGTGACCCAGTTGTGGAAGACAATTTTTCCAGGGATGGGGACTGGGAGGATGGGGGTAAGGAATCATTCAAAGGCATACACAATATAGGACCCTCATGTGTGCACAGAGCAGTAAGGCAGTAGGGTTTACACTTCCATAAGGGTCAAATGCCACCACTGATCTGACAGGAGGCAGAACTCAGGCAGTAGTGTGAGCAGTGGGGAGCAGCTGTAAATATAAATGAAGCTTTTGTTCAAGCTTACTTCCTGTTTTGCAGCCTAGTTCCTAACAGACCACAGACAGGTTGGGGACCCCTGGCCTACAGAATTAGTAAAACATATTTCTGGGTGTATTGTCTTGGTGGGTCACAGAGGTGTGGCTGGGTGTTATTATGGTCCCTGCCCCTGCCTCTCTGGCACTGTTCCTCTGCTTCGCTTCCTGGCCACCATGAGCCATGCAGCTCTCTTCCATCATACCCTTCCACCATGGTATTTCTGCCTTGGAACCAGCAACCGGGCTGAATCCCCTGAAACTGTGAGCCAAATTAAACCTCCTTGTTTAAATTGTGGGGGCTGGGTATTGTATCTCAGGCAGGCACTGTGCCCCTGAGCTACATCCCCAGCCCCAGGATATTGTATCTTAGTGATGAAAAAGCTAATACAGTGAGTGAACAAGATTGACCAAAAAGCTGAGAAGACACCAAAGACAAATTCTGCATAGTTTAGTAATTTCATTCAGACTACTGTTCAGTCCAGTATAAGTCTGAGGAATCATTGATATATTAACTCAATTGTAACTTTCTCACAGGACTGCTGTGATAACTTAAAAAGGATTTACATGACTATCATAGGACTTGAACCATAATAAACCCTCCTATAAATGATGGCTAATTCAGTTAAGAGGATAATAATATGTATTAAAATCATCCTTTTCCTAACCTGGATATCTCTTATGCTCTTATTAATATAACATGTTTTCAAAATTCCAGTTCTACATGAAAAAAGTCATTAATCTAAGGATAAATAATGAAGCCAGGAACATAATAGTATATATGACAGATATTAGATTAAATATAAATAATTTCTGCAGATCAATAATGAAAGATGAACAGCCCAGTGGACAAATGGGTCAAGGACATCACTCAAAAGAAATATCAATGACTTTTTAACATGCAAAAAAAATTCCACTTTACTCAAAATGAGCGACATTGAAATTATAAGCTATAATGGGACACCATTTTTATCTGTCAGATAAAAATTGTTGGACAAGGGATATAGGTCAGCAGCACAGTACCTGCCTGGCAAGCACAAGGTCATGAATTCAATTCCTAGAACCAAAAAAAAAAAAAATTGTCACATGGAGTTGGAGGAAATGCTCCCATATATTGCTGCTGGAAAAAGAAACTGGTACAACTTCAAGAAGGAAAATTCAGCAAAGTTTAAATCCCTTTTAACTCAGCAATTCTCTTTTCAGGGCTTTCTCCCATTGTAATGTGTGCTCTGAAATCTGTAGTTAGTCATAGGTATAGGATTAATCACCATATTTGCTCCAGTAGCTAAACATTTAAAAAAATGTTCAACACTAGGGTACCAACTCCTTAAAATTATGGTACATACATACAGTACAAAGCCATGTAGTAGTTTAAAAATACATGACAGTGATAGATAGATAGATAGAATAATCTCTAAGGTATACTTAGTGAAAAACCATGGCATATAATATGTTCACCATTTGTATAAAAATTAAAAGTATATTTAAGTATGTGTTTGTGTTTGTGTGGGAGTAAAGCATCTCTGGAGGAATGTCTCAGAATCTCATGGTTGAGAGGGCTACCTGCACTGTCTTATATTTTTTAATTATGCACTATTTTGTATCACTTATTTTAAAAATGACCAAAACACCATGGAGTTCACATGGAGTGTGAGCCTAGAGCCCTGGGAGACATCACTCCTGCCATTCTTTGCCACACTTCTCCCTGCCTCAGTTTGGTCCCTGGCTATGCTGGAGGAAGACACACCTCCTGAGACCTGACCCCAGCGGGTAGAAAGGTGAGGAGAAAGAAGCCCCAGACTCAGCCTATTTGGCCCTCAAATTTAAAACTCTTCAGAGAAAAAGATCGGTCTAGAACCTATGGTTGCAGGATGCCCTGTTAAATCTGAATTATAGATAAGCAACAAATAATTTTTTAGGGTAACTATGTCTCCTGCATTATTTGGGACATACTTAGTATTTTTATTGCATAACTTGACAATCCAAGAACATTTTGTAACCCACCTGCTCATCAGGCACTGTACACTGCCTGAGCCAGGATTCTGGATCTGTGAAATGAGGACAATGCCATCCAACTTTGTTGTGGGGTTCCTTTTAGGTTTAAATAAGCCCAAGTGCCTTATGGATGCTCTAAAATTATAAGGGAAAGATACAGTTTCTGTCAGTGTAATTGTTATCAAAACCCCTGTCTCCATAGCAAACCATTCACTGAAGCCATTCCCTTACCTTCTTCCAACTTTACTGTGATTTCTTACAAGTCCTAGGCACATAATCACATATTTATTTTCATGTTTAAGAATTGATTTAAGGAGCTGGGGATTTGGCTCAGCGGCACAGCGCCTGCCTGGCAAGCACAAGGTCATGAGTTCGGTTCCCGGTACTGGGAAAAAAAAAAACAACCTCAACTTAAAAGAATTGATTTAAAATATAGGATATAACATAAGAATGTAAAATATGACAGGGACTTCATTTTCAGTGTTCATTGTTTTTGGACTTAAACTTGTGGCTTTTACTTTAAATCATATTTACCTTAGATGAATATCTGGCAGGATCTGCTGTTTACATCATTTATTTTGGGCCAGGCATGGAAGATAAAGGGATGAGTACAACAGACACGCTCTTGGGTGACCACCCTGAATGTGTGGTCTTGCCGAGGTTCAGATGCGATATAAACAAAAAAGGAGAGAAAATATGTAAGAAGGGTATTTCTCAAGGCTAAGTCACTTTAGGTCATGGGGTGCGGGGGTGGGGGTGTCTAGGCTGTACTGTAGACGAACACCTCTTCAGTGACGCCAGTGTGCACCCCAGGTTGAGGGCTGCTGGACTAGCAGCACAGAGCATTTGTCTCCTGAAAGGCTGTTTTGTAAGTGAGGACTTCAAGACAGGTAGACAGTGAATTTGTGTCCTGGATCAAACCTGCAGCAAACCTGGTGAAACATGGAAGGAGCTGGAGACAGGCGTGTGGCACCGTACTAGACTGTCATGTTGGGAAGAGTCAAGAACGTCGAAGATAAAGGTGTTCAAACCATTCCCACGTTTGGGTGACAAGCTCCAGATACTCCCACAAGGGAGGTTGCGAAAAACAGATTTAGGAGGCAAAATTGTCCTGAACAACAAATGACTGCATAAAACTATTTAGCTTACCTGGCAATCATAGCCACTCATTTTTGCTTAGCTAATAGATGGACTTTTGTGTTCAGTTATGTTTGGAAAAAGTCTTAAAGCCACTAATCTAGGCCAAAATACTCATTTTACAGGTATTACAGAATGTACTTTCATTTAAGCTGTCCTATCTAATGTCATGCTCCAGCATTATAAGGCAGATTTCCTATATAATGCAATAAAATTAAATGTGTTGACCTCTGCAGCAGCTATATTTTCTTTTTAAATGGAAATATTCTTGTTCCTACCTATACTTTATAAGAGGCATAAAATGCAAAATTTAAAATGAGAAAGCACAAAGTATATGTACAGCTATAGATATATGTTGTCTGTATACATACATATATACATTCAGATTTACATATTTGCCTGCATCATGGTGAAATTGTCATAGGCACTCCTATTTTTTTCTGGTTTGAGTGAAGCTGAAATGTGTATAATTCCTTTTGCTTGACAAAATGGTCTTGCATAATGTATGAGCAAATATATTCAGCTGCGCTCTCAGCAGTGTTATTAGCCAAGCTGATAAGACAGAGAACTAAACCTTCTCATCTTGTGAATGAGCACATTTTGGAGGGAGGATACTTTTTCCCTTCTAGGTACACTTATGGGACTTGCAAAATGGGTCTAGTTACCCATTTTCTCCCGATGTCATCACCATCCAGTTTTTAAAAATAGAGGGACACCTCTGTTTCTGTGGGTAACTTTCCCACTTGCCAAGTCATGTAGGGGAAGATGTGTTCTGAGAATTGGTCTTTGGTAGAACAAACACTGTAAGACAATGGAGCCTCTCCTTATATTTTCATACTGCATGAAATATTATGTAAAGTGAAGCTCCCTTTTCAAATGCTCCATGACCTTTCATTGTGGGTTCATCACTTGGTTTCCGTTGGTAGTTGCTAAGGTAAACTTCTCTTCTAAAACTAACACTGAGGTCAGCAGGGCTTAAACTACATCCTTTAAGACCCTAAGAAAAAGGGCACAGTGGACATCTGGGTAGTGGTTTCAAATGTTGGCAGACTATTTACCCTGGAGATCACCTCCTGGCATTTGTCTTCCCTTTGCCAGGCATAGTGCTTTGTAATCCTCCAAGATTGCTTTTGCAGTGTTAGCCATGATATGAGAATAATTTCCCTGTTGTCAGGGGAAACCAAGCTGGCATTCAAGACAGCTCAGCAATGCTGACCTCGTCCCTTCTCCGTGTGTTGCTGATCTCTGCACTCTGGCACTCTCAAAATTAGAAGCTGGTAAAACTATAGCTCTCTTTAGTCTGGAAATGTCACACACCGAAACATTTTCTGAGTCCTTCCCACAAGCTCTGCATTCCACAAAGGCAAAGAATTGTACATTTTAACAATCTTTTGTGTATCCTGGTACAGTGGGAATTTATGTTTCAGAAAATATTTACAATGGGGGCATATGTGAAAGTAATAAGTGTGCCATGTGTTGCCAGTGAAGTTATAGCTTTCATTAAATATCGTATGTATTTCCTGTAATAACAGCTAATTGAGTAATTGTTATAAAATTCAAATCCAATGAAATATCTCCACAATAAAAAAGTATTTTAATGTCTCTTTTACATTAAAAATGAAACAAACAATCAGGAAGGAGTTTGTTCATTTATTTCAAGCTGTAGAATGCATATACTTACTAAAGCCAGACACATATGGTGTGTGTCCTTATATTAAAATTATAGTGAAGAATATAGGCAAGTAATTAGATAAATAAAAATTGAAGTTTAATACTGATGCTAAAAAAAGTGCTTAGAAGAGGCATCTAGCTGTGTTTATAGGTGGGCTAGCAAAGTCTGCCTGGAAAAAAGCAGAACGTAAATAAGACTACTGCGGACAGGTGTATAGATTGTCCATTACTCAACTATACATGATGCTAGGTCAAGCTAAGCCCTTAATGAAGATAGAGTAAGCTAAAAAGGAAACAGTAGGTAGTGGAGTTGACTATATAAGGGAAAGGAGGCAAAAGCATGTCCCAGGGAGAGTTATCAACCTGGGAAGGCCTGGAAGCTATGAGGATCCTAGAACCTTCAAGTGGAGGAACTAAAAGAAATTCCATCATGTAGACAACAAAAAGGGTCTGGCTAAATATATGTGCTAGACCACTGGGACTTTATAAATTAAACGCAGTGGGACCCACTGTCAGGTATTTCAGGGTAGGAACTAATATAGATTGACATAATGGAAACAGAATAGAGATCAGATCAGAAGGGGGCAAGGTTGAAACAAGACCTTTTGAGAGGCTATTGCAATAAGCAAGACAAAAGATTTGACTGGATCAATGGAGGGAACTGGTGGAATGGATGATTTTGAGAGAGGTCTGGCAATTAAATCATCAGGACTGATATAATCATGGAGGATTGAGTTGGAAGAATCAATAAATGACACTGAAATTTCTTGAGTAGTTATTGGATGGCTGTGGATTCTATTCACTCATTCTTGGAACAGAGAGGAAGACCAGGATGTGGAGGACAGAGGATGAGTTTGAGTCTCTATGCCACGTCCAAGTGGAGATGCCCAGCAAAAACTTAAATAGATGGGTTTGAAAGTCAGTGAAGAATCAGGCCAGAGAGACTTGGGAATTACTGCTATATAAATGAAGCTGCAAGTTTTAAATGTGAATTCCTATAGCAGAAAAAAAAACTAAATATTAGTAGTTTAACCTGATTTTTTCTTCTTTCATAATAAGAAGTGTAGAGTTAGGAAGCACAGTCTGGTAGAAGAATCTGCAGTATGATCAAGAATCCAGGCTCTGCTGTTTTTCTTCCCTGGCACGGGGATAGCTTCCGTTCTCAGGATGACCTGCTTAAGTGACCAGCTGTGTCAGTTTGGTCAGCATTAAGGGGGACCCCAAGACATGGGACTTCCAATTCTAACACCTGGAAGACCCAGATTCACTAGAATGAGTTGAGCACCCTAGTCACCTCCTGGTTGTAAGGTGGCCCCTGCAGCTCCACACAGATGCACCCAGATGTCCAATGGGAGAGAACAAAAAGGACATACTAGCTGAGTTCACCCTGTCAAATAATTGGCTGCCCATAAATACAGAGGTAGCATGGTGATGCCATTTTCATGTCCTGAGATATTGCCAGCCCTCCTGAAAGACATTGCCAGCCCTAATGAAATTGGGGTTCTTTAGTGAGAACACAGGAAGGAATAGATATTAGGTAGGCATTTAACATTACTAATCAGAGGACAACTCATTAGAATAAGGAAACAAGACCCAGACTCAGTGAAATATAAACATTTAAGACATAAACGTGGAAGATACCATAAAAACTGAGAAGCAGCA
>NW_004955434.1:2987990-2997211 GCF_000276665.1 Chinchilla lanigera | reverse complement strand
ATAGAAAATATCAAGAAGAGCATAGGAAAGGGGCATTTCAAAATCATAGAAGAGTCAGTCAAGCTGACTCTGCCCCTGTGAGAGTTTATAGGCAAGGGCCACCTCTAAGGTGGGAAGTACCTTAACCTTCCTGTGGTAATCCTCCTGACTCCTCAACGGCCAGGCACCCCAGGTATGAGGGAAGTTGCTGCCTCGGTCAAAGGAAGAAGTCAGCATGCTCTGTCCCAGTGAGCCTCTTCCAGGACCAGGCAGACATGGCCGGCTGGTGATGACACGCTAGTCACTGAGTCTGCAGCAGGCCTCACAGTTTGCTTCCACTCTAATTGTAAGTGGCACTAGAGAAAAACCTTTTCCTGGCACTCATGGGCATCCTTGTCCCTTCCAGCCTTTACACAGAAGGTGCCACGTTTCTGCAGTATGAGCAAAGCTGGCTCTATTCGTAAGAAACACAAAGTTTTATTTATAAGTGAAGTTGGAAAGGAAATGTATTGTTCTGTTTTCATTCTGAGGGTGGGCACTGTATAAGGACTGATGTTTCATGAATTTCTCCAGACTATGGACCTTAACCAGGAATACTGGAAACACCGAAAAGTCAACTTCCACAGGGAGAGGGCGTTACTCCATCCACAACTCTGTGTGCTGGGTAGCATGGAAATTTGTACATTGTAATTGTGTGCTGCTCTTTAAACGCAGGCTTTCCTTTTCCCTAAAGCAAAGCTATATTTGACGTTCTCCACATGAGAGTCATTTCGCTGTGCTAGGGGAGGTTCACTCTGGGAGGGGTTTCTTACCACTCTGGACAAAAATAGGACTTCAAGGGCCGGTTCCTCCTTCTCAATTACAGCCCATCGCGCCCACCGCATCTCAGAAGTGGGGCCTGCCCTTCTGCAGTAGCTGCGCTGCCTGTCAGCCATCCTCAGTACCCTGGTTTCCAGGGAGATTCTGACTTCAGTTTATACCTCCTAAATCTTATTCGTCTCCTTATCCATGGAAACTAATTTAAAGCCAGAGGGGTTGCACACTTTTATTGAATGAGAATGAAAAGTCTCTTTGAGTCTTTGTCATTATTATGGGCTTTGCATGTCAACAAGAGGGGAGAAGAGAAGCCATGCCTATCAAAAACACTTACCGAAAGGGATGTGTCTTGGAAAATCTCTAGGGAGAGACCAGCAGGGTGACTGGAAGTCTGGTGGGTTTGTTTATGTTCGGCAGTATGGAGTACGCTGCTGCCCCTCGGCTATCAATCCAAAGCCTTTGTGGAAGTAAATTACCCATAAGATACAGGCATGATGTTCACTGCAAGGCCGTAAGTACTCAGGAAGTCCTACGTTGAGCTCTACCGCTCCTCATCTCCATGTTGCCCCGCTCCCTACTCCCCAGTACCTTTTTTTTTTTTGAGACAGGGGCTCACTACATAGATCAGGCTGGTCTTGAACTCACTAGATAGCTCAGACTGGCCTCAAACTCAGAGCAATGCTCCCACCTCATCCTCCCGAATGCTGAACTTGTCCCCAACACTTTTTTACAGGGGTATTTGCTGGGTCCCTCTGAGTTCAAGACCGTGGGGTCTTTCTGACAGCCAAAATGCAGGAACAACTATCTTACTCTGTACCCACCAATTCTGAGTTACACCATCCATTTGTTAACATTTTTTGGCATGGAGAGGGAAGGCGCACTACTATGGATCGATTATAAAGCATACCTTAATTTTGGAAAACGGGACATATTTAAAAGCCTTTTATAGTTGAGGCAGTGTGATAAAAATGTCATCTGATTGTTGTGTTGCTAGCAGGACTGGTATTTGTAGAGAGAACCCCATGTAAGCTTCCGTACAGAAACATCCTTCACTTGGGGGTCATAGTGTACAGAAAAGAAATAAAATTTTCTTCTGCCATAGGAAATGAATACAGTTATGAAAAAGATAAACTAATAAAGGAAATAGACAAGGACCTGCTTGGAGAGAGCATGGTGCAAGGGGAAAGGTACACACATAAAGCTGGGTCTTGGTTTACTAGCTGTGATTTTGAAACAGTGAAATAATTTTTGTGACTCTCTTTTCCTTATCTGTAAAACAGCGACTCTCTCCTCATAGGGTCATTTGACAGGAATGAGAGATAAGAGCATACATCAGGAATCTACTGCCCAAACTGGGTGTGGTGGCACACAACTGTTACCCAGCACTCAGGAGGCTGAGGCAGGAGGATTGTTGCGAGTTTGAGGCCAGCCTGGGCTACAACGTGAGCTCAAGGCCAGCCTGGACTGCATAGCTAGACCCTGTTTCAAAAAGACAAAAAAAGAAAAAAGAAAAAAAGAATCTACTGCCCAGAACACAAGAAATGTCATATCCTTTTAAATCTTTGTTTCTTTTTCTTTAAATTACTGTAATTTTTTATTAGTATAAATTTGTAATATGTAATTATTATGTTTATCATGGGATTACATTTATCATGGGAATGTACATCACACAACTTAATTCTTTTTTTTGTTCCTTTTTCCTCCCATCCTTCCCTGCCCCCTCCAACTCTTAATCCTCTTCCCATTTGAAAAAGCTCTATGGCCATTTTTCTTTGATTCCCTTTTTTTAATCTCCCCCTTCCCTTTTTTTTTTTTTTGGGGGGGGGGACAGGGTCTCACTATGCAGTTCAGGCTGGCCTTGAGCTCACTTTGTAGCCCAGGCTGGTCTTAAACTTGCAGCAATCCTCCTGCTTCAGCCTCCCGAGTGCTGGGATTACAAGCATGCACCACCACACCCATAGCCACTTCCTTCTCTTATTCCCTTTCCTATTTGAAAAGACATCTCCCTACTTTCTATTATCTGTTCTTTAGTTTGCTTTTTATTTGTATTTTCATCTTCTCATGTAAGACAAACCATGTGCCATTTAAACTTGTGTGCCTGCTTTATGTTGCTTAACATTATGGTCTCTATTGCCTACAAATTTACTTACAAATTCCTTCTCACTGGCCATTAGAAAAATGCAAATTAAAACAACACTGAGTTACCACCTTACTGTCATCAAGCCATCAAATAATAACAAATGATGGGGAGGGTGTACGGTGGGGGAGGAATGCTTCCACATTATTGGTAGGAAAGTAAACTAGTACAACCACTATGGAGATCGGTGTGGAGCTCCCTCAAGAAACTGAATCTTTGTTTCTTAACAGGTGGTTTGAGATAAATTCTTCAATTCTTGTTCATTTTTCATATGATTAAAATTATGATTCTTATAGTTAGCGATCGATTACATAGGCAACACAGGATAATAGTAAAATTGGAGACTTCAAACGGAAGGTAAAACTCTTCCTTTTTGTGGTTGTTTTTATAAAACCTGTGGCGAGGACTGACTTCCAGTAGATCGTAGAGGCGGAGCTGCTCTGCTACATATGAAACAGAGGTGAGAATATCAAAGCTATAAGTAGTTGTAATTTTTCTTAAATATTACTAGAACAGAACACTTCTTGCTGGAAATAATCACTAAATTTATTAATAATTGTGAAGCTGATTAATAGAGAAAAGTCATATATTAATAATCCCAAAGACTTAATAACTTTTTTTTTTATCATTTTTGGAATGCTTTCCCAGTTATTTTCTAATAACATTATTCACTGTTTTAGAGAAGCCTTACACTCATACGTTCTTCCGATACATATTCAGAAATTTGACTTTTTAATTTTTTCAAAGCCTTTGCTGTGCATTGGAAGCGCAATGCCTTTGGAATGGAAGCTGACGGTTTATACATACTGAGGCCTCGTTTGTTTGGAGGCCTTCTCTCCTCGCACTTGCGTTCTGCTTCTTTGTAGAGAATTCATGAATGCTTGTTAGATGCGTTGCATGCATTACTGCCCAGGCTGCTTTGATCAGCGTCTCGATCCCAAAGGTGATTGTCATAGCATAGATATAGTTGGGCAGTAGGGCGGGACAGACTGGGAGAGGCTGGGATCTAGAAAAAGATGTGTCCACAACAGTGAAACAAGCACTAGGAAGATGGCCTGAAGACATCTGTTCAGCAGGCCAAAGTTGATATTAGAAAGACAGGGTAATGGCAGCTGGTGAAACAAATAGCAGAGTAGCAGGCAGGTCCAATTTGAGATGTCAGCGAGATGGGCTAATCACCCCAAAGAGCATGCTGATCAGATCATTGGAAATGTAAGTGCCAGCACTTATTAAGAGCTTGCAGTGTGTTAACTACTCCACTTCTGTTACCATATTCAATTGGTGGTTTTTTGGTTTTGTTTTTTTGTTGTTGTTGTTCTTTTTGAGACAGGGTCTCACTATGCTGTTCAGGCTGTCCTTGAACTCACTTTGTAACCCAGGCTGGTCTCGAACTCACAACAATCCTCCTGCCTCAGCCTCCTGAGTGTTGGGATTACAGGCGTGCACCACCACACCCAGCTACTGAATTGTATTTAAAATGCTGCAGTTGTTACCAATTTACCAATGAAGAAAGTGAGTTTCAAACAGTACAATTAATTTGCCTTAAGTGATGCAGTTTCTAAGTGACATGGCTGGAATTTGCATAAACATCTGGTTGGTGTGATGGCCACACTTAACTACTCCACCGCACTCTTCCACAGGCATGACCTGACTCAGGGAGGCAGACAGAGTTATCCAGGAAGTCAGGTGAGAAGTTGCTAGTCCAAGTTGAGGAGCTCCTAAGAGCTAACAAAAGAGCGATGTGGGCGCTACCTACTCCCTGGGCTGGGTTACAAGATTTCAACGAGAATCAGACCACGAGTACAAATGCTGAACTCTGCTTTAGATGACCCTGGATTCTTGAGAAGAAGGGGTCTTGGTTGTGAAGCGGGGAACTGCAGGGATGAAACCAGGAGGAGCCCCACACTAAAGAGGACAGAGGTACAGATTTCAAAATCAAAAGATAAGCTTAAGTGAAATGAAGGCTGTTCTCATATCAGCACTGAAAATGTGGTGCTGATCTGCTGCCCGAGCAAATATCTGCTGTCACACTGGAAAGGAATGTAAGAAGGTCATACAAAGTTCTCACTGTCTCTGAAACAACTGGAGGACTCCTCCCCCTGAGAATGAGGGCAAAAGTAATTGACAATCAACGTTACAACTTACAAAGAATATTATATACCTCATTCGATCAGATTTGCACAGATATCCCATAGACACAGTCATGGTTTGCTTGAGTTTTACTTTGAAAGGTCAGCACAAGAGGTGATAACTGTGGACTGCCAAAATTACCCTTGAGGGGCCAGGGATATAGCTCAGTGGCACAGCGCTTGGCTGGCAAGCACAAGATCCTGAGTTCAATTCCTGGTACAAAAAAAAAAAGAGGGGCTAGGGGTTTAGCTCAGCGGCACAGCGCCTGCCTGGCAAGTGCGAGGTCGTGAGATCGATTTCCGGTACCAGGAAAAAAAAAAAAAAAAAAAAAAAAGAATCACAAATTTACCCTTGAAAGTTTCATCAATTAAGCACAGAGAAAGTGTACGTATGGTTTTCTACATATTATACCAGATTTATGTACAACACACTAGATTTCCTTTCTGTACGGAAATACTTCTTTGAAAATTGGATGATCACACAATGGATCTTCACATGAAAAATATATTGTATGTGTGATAGTAGTGGTCAGGTGGTTTTCCAACTGATTTGAGTTTTTTAAGTAATGTTCCAAATATTGAATTGTGTATAATGAGACTCCACTCTTATTATACCCGCTTTCCAGATAAAGAAATTGATGGTGGGGCTGGGGATTTAGCTCAGCGGCAAAGCGCCTGCCTGGCAAGCGCAAGATCGTGAGTTTGGTTCCCGGTACCGGAGAAAAACCAAAAAAACAAAAAACAAAAAACAAAAAACAAAAAGAAATTGATGGTGCAGTTAGTGTATGCACGATAAAGTCTTAAATCTAGATTACACATTGCAAATCTTGGGTGAGGGGTATTGTACCACATAGTTACCCCAACATGGTCATCATGCCTGAAAGACAGTACAGTCGTCCCCCCCTTACCCATGAGGAGTATTGTTGAATAGGTCCAGTGGATGCCTGAAACCACAGGCAGTACCAAACCCCATAGATAACTATGCTTTTTCCAATATATACTTACTATCATAAAATGTAATTATAAATTAAGCACAGTCATAAATTAACAATAATAGTATGGTAGAAAAATTATAACAAATTACTGTAATAAAATCACTAGTTTTACTATTCTTTCATTTCCGGGCTATTAAGCAAAATAAGGGTTACCTGAACACAAATGCTGTGATACTATGATAGTCGGTCTAATAACCTGGATAACTACTAAGTGACCAGTGGGTAAGTAACATGCACAGCATAGAAATGCAGTACAAGGGGATGATTTGTGTCCCCGGTGCACCAGAGAGGGATGGGATAAGAGTTCATCCCATTACTTCAAATAGCACAAAATTTAGCACTTATGATCTGTTTTTTTCTAGAATTTTAATATTTTTGGACTGTTGTTGACTCAGTTCTTCACAGCTTGTCTTCTCAGAAACAGAAGAGCCTTTTATGTTGTTTTCTGATGCCTGCGTGTGACAAGGACACATGTTCACACCCTGGGGCATGTGGACTGAGGCCTTGGAGAAAAGATGTTTTAATTATGTTTTTGATTGCTGACTTACCTTTTTTTAAAACCTGATTAGGATTTTATGGCCCTTTCTAACACATTAAAGTGATTATCATTTCCAATAAATGTCTCATAAATCAGTTCAGATGGTCGAAGCAGCGGTGTTTGAAGTGGATCCTTCCCTCTCCTCCTGACATGTGGTTAGGAAACACAGTGTGGTTAGGAAATCTCCCCCTAGATCCTTGGCCTGATGTGTCATGACCAACCTCCTAATCCTCATGTGATTTCAGCCTTTATTTTCTTATTTATTCATATTTAACATCTCTGAAGCATTTGTTTTCTATTCTCACCGGTTTAAAAAGATGATGAAAGGGAATGATGTCATCAGATTGGTGGAGTTAGGACCCCAGAAAATCTTCTCCACATAAACACAATAAGGGGGCCGGGGATATAGCTCAGAGGCATAAGTGCTTCCCTGACAAGCCTGAGGTCATGTGTTCGATTCCCATAACAAAAAAAAAAAAAAAAAAAAACACAATAAGGAACTTGACAAAAAATTGAATCAATGTTTCAAGGATGCTGAAAATGAAGGAAACTCTTACAACACTCTATAAATTCAAAAAAACATGTGAACACTGGTAACAGTGAACTTCATGGTGGTGTAACTTACCTTATTTCAAGCATCCTGATCTCTAAATTCGTATGGAAGTACCGAGGATTCGGAATAGTCAAAACAATCTCGAAAAAGAAGAGTGAAGAATCACATATGTCCCAATTTCAAAACTTGATACAAAGTTTGAGTAAGTAAGCCCGTGGAACAAGTGTAGGAGTAGACAGAGGTCTGTGGAACAGAAGAGGGAGTTCAGAAATAAACCCTGTATATGTGCTCAATTATTTTCAACAGGCTGACAAGACAATTCAGTGGACAAAAAATAATTCAGAACAGATCAAAGACCAAATCAAAGAGCTAAACCCATGAACCTTTTAGAAGGAACATGAAATATAAACCTCAAACTTTAAACTAAAGAATAGTTTCTTAGCTATAATACGAAAAGCATACACACACAAAAGTAAAACCAAAAAATTGAACTTGATCAAACTTAAAAAATATTTATACTTCAAAGGACACCATCAAAAAAGTAAAAAGACAAACCACAAAGTGAGAAAAAATATTTGCAAGTCATATATAAGGTCTAGTATAAGAATATATAAAACCTTTTATAACTGAACACACATGAAAGATGTTCTCTTTCGTTAGTCATTAGAGAAATGCAAACAAAAACATAATTAGATACCACTTCACATCTACCAGAATGACAGTGAAAGAAATGGGCAATAACAAGTATTGGTGAACATGTGAAAAAAATTAGAATATTCACTCACTTCTAGTAGAATATAAATGGTACAACCACTTGACAGAGTTTAGCAATTCCTCCAAAAGTTAAAAATAGAGTTAGCCTATGACCTAACATGGTATATAGCTGTGACCTCCTAGACATATAGCTAAGAGAATTAAAATCTATATCTACATAAAAACTCATATATAAATGTTCATAACAGCATTATTTTCATAAAAGCCAAAAAATGGAACAATGCAAATGTCTATCAGCTACTGAGTGGATAAAGAAATTGTAGCATGTCTATAGGGTAGAACATTATTCAGCATAGAAGAAATGAAATCTGATAACATGGTACATTATGGATGCACCTCAAAAACATTCTGAGGGAAACAGGACAGCCACAAAGGAATCCATATGATATGATATTTCAAGAATATGCAAATCTGTAGAGGCAAGGTAGATGAATGGTTTTCAGAAACAGGAGAGGAGGAATAAGAAATGGCTGATGGGTACAGGGTTTCCTTCTGCAGATAATAGAAGTATTCTGAAATTAGTGATGATGATAGCACAACTTTGAGAATATTCTGAAAACTATTGAATTATACTAAAAGGATGAATTTTATAGAATGTGAATTTAAGATGTGATTGACAGATATGAATAGTTAAATTTTTAAAAAAGCTTATTAGAGTAAAAGATACATTACCTATCATTTTTTTTACTAGAAATAGTTGGTTCTTTTTGATCAGCTATTGATGGTGTAATAAAATATTTAAGTGGCACCTAACTTAGGGCCAGGGATATAGCTCAGTGGCATAAGTGCCTACCTGCAAGCACAATGTCCTGAGTTTGATTCCTGGTGAAAAACAAAAACAAAAACAAAAAACAAACAAACAAAAAAAAACAGTGGCACTTAAACATAATAAACATAACTTAAACATGTAATAATGACTTAAGCATGTAATAATAGCTCAATGAAGGATAATCTACAACATAATATGTTAAACCAAGTTGTCAAAATAACACATTTTTTGTCTATGAAAGAAACAAAGGCATGACCAAAATTATGACCAGTAATTTGGGTTCATCTGAACACTTAAAGATGATTTTTGTAGGTATATTGGCAGGCACAGTGATGAAAGCTCACTCCACTAGAGTTACAAATAGTGGTATAATACAGATTTTTAAAAGGAAAGATATACATTGAGTTGATGTCTGAAACTAAAGAAAAATATCCACCAAATAGCACAACAGATCTTTTAACGAGTAATTTTTTTAACATTAAGATTGTTTAGGGACCATCTTTTCTTTTTGAACGTTTAATTAAATAATCA
>NW_004955434.1:2982719-2987890 GCF_000276665.1 Chinchilla lanigera | reverse complement strand
CGTGAGTTTGGTTCCCGGTACCGGAGAAAAACCAAAAAACAAAACAATAAATAAATAAATAAATAAATAATCAATGCATTAAATAATGTATAGAGAGAATAAGTTCTGTGTTCTGTGATATTGAAGAACCCATGAGTATGCCCCTCCCCCTACCAAAGCTCAGGTTTGTCATGGGGAGACACATTAACATTCATTTCCCTCAAAGTACTTCCCATAGCTTCAAACACATTTATCCCATCATTCTTCCCACTTTCTGAAACAGCTCTGGAAGTCCTCTTTTGTGAGGGTCTTTGGTTCCACTGCCATGGCTGCCTCAATGTCCTGAATCAGTTCAAAGATTTACCTTGAACTTGGCGGTGGTAGTAGCACCTGGGCTAGCTAACTGAGCAAGAGAAATACGTTATTCTGCTGAGTACATGCAAAACCAGTGGGACATATAATGCTTGAATGCCCTATAATGCAGTTAATAGGCACATTCACACAACATGGCCTAAAAATGATTGAGATCCATAATTTAAGTGCAAAATTCCAGTATTTTAAAATAGCTAACATTTTGGGCTGAGATGTCAAAAATCCCTTGGTAAATAACACCAACATTCATCACACAGTGTGGTAACAGGGTATGTTAAGTAAAACATTTTATAAATGGTGTGATTCAAAGGCTCTTGACAAGAGGTCATTAGCATATACTTATAGTACAATCTGATGTGTTGAGAAGGGTGTCAAGATAGATTTTTTGATGGTTGTCACTGAAAAGTTGAGGCAATTACTGGTAGATGGACTCTACGAACCTGCTATGACACACATTCACTTAGGTTTGAATTTGACCTGTAAGTAGAACCATTTTCTCCCTCCTTTCCTTGTCTGTTCTTTCTTGGACAGATAAAAGGTATCCAGTAAATGAGCCCTACTTCTCTGTCAGACATTATAATTCAGTGGTTCTTGAAGTGTGGTCTCCAGACCAGCAGCCTCAGCATCACCTGGTGTGTCTCAGCAATGGATTCAATTAGGAGTACAGCTTCATCCAGACCTACCGGATTGGAAAGTGGGGGGATCTGTATTTAAACAAACCCCTCTAGGGGACTTTGGGCTCAAGTTTGAGAACTACTGCTTCCAGATGAGTTGCTCTTTCTTAGAGTCTGGAAAGAAGGAGTCAGTGGGTGAGTATCAGAAGCCACAGGGGAGCTGAACATCTGGGGCTGCAAATTTGATATTTTATGTGAACGTTGATAGTATAAGTGCCCCCTGAACCTTGTCGTGGTCAGGAAGAGTTTATAAATTGTAATCCTAGGGAAAAGTTATGGGAATTCTCACAAGTAAATTCCAGTTTACCACTTCCAGTGCAACCCATGGTGAGAAAAAAGAGACAGAGACATATCTGCAGTTGTGGGGAGCTAAGGGGGTCCAAAGTCCAGGCAGAACGAAGGCCATGACCCAACACCAAACCCGGTTTTAATAGTTTATGCAGAGGGGAGTTGCACGGGGTAGAGTGACTGTGAGAACAATGAGAACTATGTGAATTCTGCAAACTGGACTAGGTAGCAGGTGAAATGACACCTCTGCAATACGCAGAGAGAGATCTGCAGAAAGAGTACCGGATTTGGGCAACAGGTAACCTCTAAGTTTGGAGGGATCTCCATAACAGTTTGAGAGGAAGTATCTTGTGTTTTGGGTTGGCTGCTTCAGCTCTGATGTCTGGCCTTAGTTGTCCTGGAACATCACTGCCTCTTTCTGAAAGCTCCATGCCAGCTGACAGTGTGGCATCTCTCAGCCTAGCTCATGCTTAGTAGGAGGGAGCTGTAGGCAAGGCATCACAGACCAAGCCAGTGGAGGAGGTTGAGCATCTCCCTAGCCAGATCTGTTAATATCAGTACATGGGAGTAGGGCAAAGGCAAACCAAAGGGGAGGCAAATTGTCTTCTTTCAGGGGGAGCTGTCTCAGTGGTCCTCCACAGATAGGACCCAGTGGGAATCTTTAATGTTTCTTTCCTTTTTTATGCCGCATTTCCTAAATTTCGGCTTCCTCAGAGATGTGAAATGCACACTGAATTTCCCCATCCTATCTCCACCCCACTGTGAGCTGCTTAGACAGAAGTGAGAGGCAGGTTCTTCTGGAGCAGTAACAAAGAGTTACTGGGGAAGGAGGATAGTACTCCTTTCCCTCAGGTCATGATGACTCAGCGCTTTACTCAAAAAGCTATTGCCTGGCTGGGGATAGAGCTCAGCAGCGCAGCACCTGGTTGGCAAGCGCAAGGTCAGGAATTTGATTCCTGGTACCAAAAAAAAACAAAAAACAAAACAAAACAAAAAAAAACATTGTCATCAAGAGCCTTGGCTCAGCATCATACAGTGCATCAGGCCCTCCAGTTGGTAGATGCCTGTGCCTCACTTAGAGCAATGCCTGGCTCCTACCAAGTGTTGGATGTATGTAGGAGGCCATGCTGGTGGTGGCAGCAATGGCTGCAAGGGCCATACTTCTCCAGTGGGTGCCCGGGGTTGGCACTAGAAGCAGTTGCTATTTGTACACAGTGGGTAGTTGCTATGTTAAGAAGATTGCCAGCTGGAGATAGAGCTCCGCCTCAGAACCTTTCCCCCAGCAGATAAGGCTCCTGGGAGACAATGCCTAACTGTGCCCCACATAGGAGGCTGGTCATCCACTGAGCTCCCGCTAGCCTGTCAGAGCAAATCAGGAGAGGACAGGGTGGGTACTGATCCTGGAGCGTCCACTGCTTTCCAAGCCCTGAGCTGTTTGTTGTATTTGCCATTTACTTTTCAGACCTATGAGATTTAGTCATAAGGAAGGGAGTCTTGTTTTTACCTTTTTAAAAACAGCTTACACTAAACTCTTTCTGCCTTGTCCCAGGATCAAGTCTGAGGTAACTAACTGATGTAGTCTGATGCAGTGATGCAGAGGAAATGCAGATTTACTCGCTGGGTACGAGGGGAGCTATGGACAGTGAAGGCTGAGTCCACTAAGCTGTTCTGGCTCCAGTCCTACGCGTTCCACCTCTCGGTGCTGCACCCCCTCCCTGCCCGCTCAGTGCCCCTAGCCTGGACGCTCATTTGCATATGGGCAGCAGGGAGAAGAGGGCAGTGTGCGAAGTGAGTGGTACGAGAGAATGAAAGGCAGCAGACACGTGGCCTCAGTGTCAGGAGTTATCACAGGAAGTGATGGGGATGCGGGCAGCACTGCTTTGCTCCAGCCGGGTGCTGTCGTGTGGGGAAGTGGCCTCAGTGTTGCTGGACTGTCTCATTTTTTTCACCAAAGGCCAGCAGCTCGGCATTCGGGTAACCTCCAGTGGGCTCACAAAATGCACCTGCGGGTTCTTTCTGCCTGCAGATGTGCTGGACCACAGTCGTGTCTTTTTCCAAGATGCAAACAGTTGCCTGTGTTCCTTTCTCCTTCCAGGTCACTATGTCTATGTGGACACCTCTTTTGCCAAGCAGGGGGAGAAAGCCGTGCTGCTAAGTTCTGAGCTACAGGCAGAGGAATGGAGCTGCCTCCGCTTGGTCTACCAGATAACCGCGTCTTCAGGGCCTCTGTCAGATCCCAGCCAGCTGAACCTCTATGTGAGATATGAGGATGAAAGCTTTGACCGCTTGCTTTGGTCAGCTAAGGAACCTTCAGACAGCTGGCTCATAGCCAGCCTGGATTTACAAAACAGTTCCAAAAATTTCAAGGTAGGTGGAGTTTCGGAGGAAGATGGGAGCCTTACGATGTACACTTTATCTTATACGAAATCTTGTAAAACTTCTGCCATGGCGGCTAGGTATATCGTAGGAGATTATTAGTAATGTAAATTAATATTTTACTTGTTAAAAGAGATTCTTCCCAGATTTCCTTGCCTATTTAAATGAGATTTCTGTAGGGAATCTAAATGGTGCCTAAACTAACCTCTTCAATGGAAACAGATATTCTAATGAACTTTAGGAAGTATTCTCCTTTCCTAATACTTTTATTTTGTCCTTCAAAATTCTATGTGGTATATGTGTGTGCTATCTTCCTAGTGGTTTCATTTCCACAATGTTTGAGCAAGATATTCACTAAAACAGAAGGAAAAGTGGAAATATTTTGAAAGAGGAAAGATGCTCACAGGGCATATTGTGTTTCCTTTGCAAAGCTGTCCTGTCGGAAGAGCTAGAAAAGGGAGGTAAAGAATGTGAGAAGTCAGGAGTGGACTGGAGTGGAGAAGGAGAATGGGATCTGGCCATACTTGGCTGTGACGTGTGGTGCTTAGCAAGAATACATCGCTGAGGTCACAGTGGAACCTTGATGAGAACTTTCTCCATTCTGAACGTGCCCTTGCAGTCCCAGTCTAATCTGCATTCTCCTACAACCCATCTTGTTGGGGTACCTCCCTGCCAACAGTTGTTGGGGGAAGAGCACTGCAGGTCTCAATTCTCTCCCTCATGTCATCCTCCAAGCAGGTATCACATCCTAAATCTACCAGCAAAGTTGCAAAATAGTGTGCTAAAGCCCCAGAAGATGCTTTCAGAAACAGGTCCAAACATGAACCATAACATTCTTGGAAATCAGCCATAAATTTTTACACTTCCATCTGTTCTTTCCGTAGAATAAAAACTTAGAAACTACATTTTGATTCATGAGCCTCCTCCACTGTATGTGGAGATCTCCCACCACTCTGTGAGATTTGTGTTTCCTACCTTTCCTCCAAGGGTTTTCGTTCTACCATGGAATCCTCTGCCTTCAGTTTCTGACCATTATCAGAATGTATTTGCCCCAGAACTCTAGCTCTCTTCTCTTCATATCACTAACTAGTGCCACCGCAAGCACAGGGGAAGGTACTGGTTGAGGTAGCAGCAGAGAACGGCCAATTCCAAGCTTCTAATGGGAACCTTGTTCACCTCAAAGTTCTAAGGATATATGTATGTGTTTATGTACATGTACACACATGTATGCACACACAAACATGCATAAATATGAGTGCACACACACAGTCTTTCACTAATGTCCGCAGTGAGGTTTTTGTCCAGTAGCAATGAGCTGAGGCCAACAATCTTGTTTGCCTTGAATTGCTGAGCAGCTCCTGATACCTGAAATACAAGAAACATTCTGTTTTGAAATCTGACACCAAAAACCCTCAGCCCCACACGCCCTGCGCAGCGAGAGCCAGTGTTCCAGGAGCAACTAGACACCTGGGCTCGAGTCTG
>NW_004955434.1:2929835-2978754 GCF_000276665.1 Chinchilla lanigera | reverse complement strand
TTAATGTTTCCCTCCTTTTATCTTTAAAATAAAAAAAAAGAAATCTGACACCCCTTCTTGCTTATGTGTTATGCAGATTTTAATAGAAGGTGTCCTCGGACAGGGAAACACAGCCAGCATTGCCCTTTTTGAAATCAAGATGACCACCGGCTACTGTATTGGTGAGTTTTCTTTGCATTGCTTGAGAACGTGTACATTTTTTTCTAAACTCTACTGTTGCCAGAGGCACTGAATCAATCCTGAAGACCAAGTATACTGTAGAGCACACTGCATAATGCATAGTGTTTTAAATCATTTGCTAGGGTCACTTGAATGCTGGACATTATTTCTCTGTCTTTAGCATAGGAAGGCTCATTAGCATTTTCCTGGACTGCCTGGATCAATGAAAGGAAAGTAGACACAATGACTGTATACCCAGCCTTGCCACCGTAACCTCAACAAGTTCTCAGATCGTTTCTGGGTTGGTGTAAACTGCTTTTTGTAGCCTTTGCCAGAAAAGCAGGCAGGATGTTACCTCCTTTCTTCTGTTGCTGTCTTGGTTTGCCATTGCCCGGGTTAATCACAGTTATCACTTAGATTCTGCTGAAGCAGGGTTGGTGAGGTGCCCATTGCACGCCACCTTCTAGAGGGAATGAAAAGAGGATAGTACCTGCCCTCCAGGTGCTCACCTTCTTGTCTGCCACTGGCCATATGTCTGTGTAGTGAATGCGGTCTGGGTAGGAAGGGAAGGGCCGTCTCTGGACAGACCCCGTGGGGAGAAGGGAGAGACCATATCCAGGCAGAGGCAGAGGCTGAATCAGGTGTTGGAAGTGAGAATCTGTACTACTCAGGGAGTCCCATACCGAAGTCTGGACCTAGCTAGAGAGCTTGAACTTTTGGATTATATAGTGTGATATGCGAGCTGTCAGCAGGAATGAAGAGTGCAGCGGGACAGTGAGCAGAAGGTGAGGAAAGTATGCAGGTGTAGGAGCTAGCAGGAACCTTAGGAATCCATCGCGACCTTACAGAGGGGACATGACGAAGGTCTTCAGTGGGGGCTTCACAGTACGAAAGGGAAGCACTGGTCGATCTGAGAGTGTTTTCAGCACTGATGGTACTTAGAGATTGAGTGGATGCAGGTGTGAAGTGAGTGGAGAGTCAAAGATGATTCTGAGGGCTGGGGATATAGCTCAGTGGCACAGCGCCTGTTTGGGAAGTACAAGGTCCTGAGTTCGATTCCCAGTACCCAAATATCTATATCTATATATCTATCTACAGATATAGATATAGATATAGATATAGATATAGATATAGATATAGATATAGATATAGATATATAGATGTGGTTCTGAACCAGAAGGAACGCTTGCCAGGTCCCTGGAGTCCTACTTCTCCCCTATGTGTCTTCTCATGGCATCTCTGGTGCAAAATTGAGCCCAGGTTTGCTTTCTTGAGCCTCTATCTGGGCGACAACCCACAGGGCCTGTCGGGGGACAGGGACAGCGCGCCGGATGGAGCCAGCGTCACCCTGCAGCGCCACCTGCTGGCTCCATCAATTCACGGAGCCGCTCAGCCTCTTCCTCAGCTGTGAAATGGGGATAAAATGCTTCCCTGGTCGGATTCCCGTGAAGATTAATGAGATCGTGGCTGTGACAGGGATTGGTACAGTGCTGAGCACTCAAGAAATGTCCATGGCCTTTCTTCAAATTATTTGGTGGCTTTCAGCTTGTTTAAAACCAAAGGGAGGACAACATTTTATTTTGTTAAACGGTGTGATCACCCTCTCAACTCTCCTTTCCTCGTGGGTACCTATTTTCTCGGTTCCTCATCTGTAAAATGAGGTTAGTAAATGGGGCTCCTTCGAGGAGTAAGTTCATAAATAATGCTTAGAATAGTGCCTAGCACTCCAGGGAATAGTTTGCTTTTATTATACTCTATGCCAGCCTTTGGCACTGAGCGTTGGGCACTGGTTGGCAGGCAATGCATGGAAAAGTAAATCTTAAACCTTTTCTGTGGCTGCCAATGTAAAAACACATTGATGACTCTGCCAGCTAGGATCTTGGCAGGAAGGTGGAAACCCAGGCACACTCAACCTGAGGAATCAGGGGAAGCTCACCAAGGAGACCAGAGAGGAGTGAGTGGTCAAGGAGACCAGCAAGGAGCAGCGCTGTGACACAGCATGAGTGGTGGCGATGACTTGTGAGCCATTGTCCTGCTTAGGTCCAAAGGGGCGAGGGAGGTGACGTAGCTGTATAGTGAGGGTTTCTTAAGTAGGCTGCCTTCAGTAAAGGGACATGGCCAACCCGTAACAACATAGCCAGGAGGAGCTGGGAGCACTAGCCCCGGAAGTCATGTTCCTCTACCTCCACTGGCAGAGCACAGTCCAGACACCCTCTGGAGGACAGAGGAGGTGAGAAGGAAGGGTGGGCTGAGGGGGATCCGTGGGGAATGGTCAACACAATCATCTCTTGTATTTTTAATTGCAGGATTATAGGAGTCTGTAGGACTCACTCTCTTGATGGTTACTGGGAGAAAACAGCGAGGGGATTTAGAAAATAAAGACAAGAGACAAAAGCTGGGGTCAGGTGGAGCGGCCTGGCCTCTTACCTGATGAGGAAGAGGACTGAACTACAATGGTAGGGGTGTTTATTTATACCCTTGCAAAGTTAGTATCACCAGAGGTAATGTTGCCTAGCGACTAATAACTGTAATTGTCCAGGCAGGATGTTTTTCTCAAGATTGAGGGGCTTGACTGCTTGAGGCACTGTGGCTGCTGCTCTCACACATAGGACCAATGTCCAGCTCCAGCCACTCCCAACAGGAGTCAGTAGAGGCACTGGTTTGTGAATTTCTTTTCCCACTAACACAGCCTGTTGATGGGAACAAATGTTAGTCAACATGTCAGTGCCGCTAAAAAGGAGAAGCGTCTCTTCATCTGCTTTCTCTTCTCTACTTGAGAGCTGCAGAAGGGGCCCAGAGCCACAATATGCCTGCCCTGCCGACTCTGACTAAGTTCTTGCTTTTAAGAAAATCAAAGGATTTCAGAACCCAGCAAATGTGCCCTCAGCTCTGGGCATTTGTTCACACCTTCAGAAGAGAAAGAGATGGAAAAAAAAGCCAAGGGGGTGGGCAGACTCTAGAGCTGAGAGTATAAGCCTAAACAGTGCACTAAAACACAAATGATGAGGCTGGGAGTGTGTGACCCCAGCACCAAAAGATAGTTTTTCAATGGATTTGATTTGATAAAGATGAATGACAAGAATGGTCAGTTTGTACCCAGCACTGGTCATGTGCTTGGCATTGTGCCTGCAGCTGTCTGTACTAAAAACAGCCCTATGTTTTACTTTACCTGTCTCCTGTTCACACAGGAAGAAACAGGCTAAGACATTTGATGAGTCATACAACAAGCCTCAGGGCTATTAATTGGAAAAACCTCAGCTCAGTTCATCTCAGGATCTCTCTTCTGGGCCAGTGTTGTCCAGTCCTGGCACAGAAGTTCCAGTGGGCAAAAGACAAGAGGAGATGGGATGTGGTGGTGCACACCTGTGGTACCAGCACTTGGGAGGCTGAAACAGGAGGATCACCATGAGTTCAAGGCCAGCCTGAACTACATGGCAAGACCCTGTCTCAAAAAGCCAAAAAAAAACTCATAAATAAAAGAACAGAAAAGAAAAAAAGAAAAAGAAGAGAGGAACCTCCAAATATCTAAAGGCAGATTGCAGTGAGCGGGAGTGTTTGCATGTGTGACCGTACATTTATGAAGCAGTTATTTTCTTCTCTCCCACCAGAATGTGACTTTGAAGAGAACCATCTGTGTGGCTTTGTGAACCGCTGGAATCCCAACGTGAACTGGTTTGTGGGCGGAGGAACAATTCAGACCTCCCACTCCGTCCTCCCACAGGACCACACCTTTAAGTCTGAGCTGGGTGAGTAAGGGGCAAGTGGACTCCTCTTCCCAGGATGAGTTCTCCTGCCATCCCCTCCTGCTCCCTACCTTGACCTGCCTGGTTTCTATCAGCAGGGAAGGGAGAACGGTGGATATTGAATGGGTAACCAGGATCCCCCGTAGAAGAGTCGGGAAGAATAAACAGTGAGATTGAAATGAAGTACAGGCACGAGCTCCATAATTCAAGACAAGTCCATTTAGTGAAAGGTTTTACTTTACCATGACCTCTGCTGCCACTTTCACTTTTCCATATTATGCTTTACTTCTTATCTACCTGTTGTTTAGTAGTTCTTATTTCTAAGGGCAAGGCTGGAATAATCCCAGGTAGCTTTTCAATAAAAATAGATGGACGGATGGGAGTAAATCCTTAAGAAAGGCCTAATGACAGCTAGGAGAGCCAATACTGCTGATTAATTCTGAATGTGGTGTGCAACAGCGCCCCCAGGTGGCCGTATCTGCTGGTTCTTTGCGAGGTTACCGGAGAGAACCGGTCAGCGGAAAGCCTTCCCGGAAAGGAGCAGAGCAAGGCCTTACTTATGCGTGGGTTACCACTGCTGTTGTCTGGACCCTGGCAGATACTGCAAAAGCCTAGGGCTCCCTGCAGTTCCGTAACAGTCCAGTCTTCAAGCTCCAGTTCTTTTCCAAGCAATAAGATTGTACTGAGAGGCTTTTCAGTAAGAATTTTGTTTTGCTGTAAACACTGCCCTTTATCATAGAGACACTGAAACGATCTACTTGGTCCCAGCAACTCACTGGTGATGACAGTGTGTACTCAAGCCTCAAGACATGACATTTTATGAATCCCTACCTTTTCTTGCATGCACTATATGTTCTCATCATCTGAATATGTTTTGCCATATCACCAGTTGAATAATAATACATTGACTCTGAGCGGGCTTCATCCTGGTCTTACTCTCTCCGCTCCCAGGCTCTCTCCCCCTTGGTACGAGGTCTCAGGCTCGGGGTCCAGGCAGATAGAGAGTGACCTGGGCGGAGCGAAGACGGGGTGAAGACTCCATACAAAGACTGCTGAGCTGCAGTGAATGTGTGCCCTCTGGTAATGCGGGCTCTGTGGAGACCTCCGCTAGATCTTTTGATTTTTTCAAGATAATCAGGAAGGAAAGCGTTTTAAACGTAAAATTTCTCAGGGTTTTAAAGTTAGTGAATATTTTCTAAAAAACAGTACATGAGCTGACAAGCAGTTGGTCAACTTTTGCTGTACGGCCTTTATTCTACAGTTTTCCTTTCTTTTTCAACTTGTTCAGAGGCTCCTTTGAGCAACATACTTGTAACTGACCGCATATAAGAAGACTGGTGTCTCGGGAGGCTTGCTTGTTTAAGACAAACCCGACTCTGTTTGTCTCTAGAGTTTTTATTCAGTCACCCCCGAACTAGGTATAATGGGGGAAATGACATCGCCAGGCCTCTTTCTAGGTTCAAGGAATATATATTCAAGAAAAAGAGGTTTCTACCACAGATGAACCTAAGACAAAGTCCTACGTGTTGGTTGCTGTGAGAGTGGTCCTTCTCTACCCAGAAAAAAAGTGCTAGATGTTCAAACACTGATTGCATGGATCTCTTAGAAGTCAGGCTAAAGGACGTGAACTGTATTTGAAGGATGGGTATGATTTTGACAGGCAGAGACCCAGAGGGGGAGATGGATTAGTGATGAGGAGATGTCATCTACAAGATGTAATTAGGAGTGAGACGTGGCTGAGGATGCAGTGCAAGGAAAATTCTGAAAGCTGTTGAATGGCAGGAAAGAAAATTCTACTTCATTTTTTTTACAAAAATTCAACTTTATTTTTTCTATATTGGAGGTCTTTGCACAGCGGAGAGATGCTTTCATAGCAGTGTATTTAGGAGCATGAACCTGAGGGTGATTATTTCAGCAGATGGAGGACAGAAAGGTAGAACAAGAATATGAAAAGAGAGCTCAACAGGCTTTCTTTAGACACACTTAGGTCCTTCATGTAAGGAACTAAGATAAGGAAAAAGAAAAGGATTCATTTCCCATTTTAAAAACTAAGGTTTAGAACTTTTGCTCATGGCAAATGACTGGGTCTTCCCTGTGTATGGCCCATATTTGGATCCTAAAGATACACAGCCTGTCTCTATTTGGGCCACTGCAGGAGCCACATCAGAAGTGACTGTTCCGTGTAGAATGAATGCTAACCGGTCACCTACGAATCTGCAGGAGTATTTTAAGTCCATTGGGCTGATTCAAAGCGCCCTTGAGACCTTTGTCTAAAAAACAAAGCAAGTAACTAAACCATCTCTTGGAGTTTCAAAAAGAAAAGCAAAATAACTTTTTCTCTGTGTATGGCACTAGGCTAGTCTTAGGATTGTTTTTCTGTCATGTCTTAAAATCTAATGCAAGGAGTAGAAAAGATCTTAAAAAGCCCATAGATTCAAGTTGCAATAATACTTGGTATCATTATCACAATTACCTTGTGGAACCAATTTAACTATGGGGACATTTTAGAGAACTTTTCCCAAATCACTTTAAAGGTAGTTCCAAAGTCAAGCCCTCTGCCTAACCAAAGTCGTGATCCTGTGACTGCGTATTCAGTGTGTAGCTTTTCCTCCTCAGTGATATCAAGCCTTAGCTGGCGGTGCGTTCCTTAGGAGAGGAAGCAGAGCTATGGGCTAATCGCTTTGACGATATTGTCAGTGTGCAATCCATACCCTTTGTCCTTCACCTGTGACTGCAGAGTCTTCTGGCCATATTTGTGTCCATGAGGAATGAAGAAAGAACAGGGGAGAGGAGTCAGGATGCTTGTGCTCCAGGCCTGGCTGAGCGCTCTCTGATTCTGAGCAATCCCTTAACTTCTCACGGCCTCCCCTGGCCTGTTTGCGAATGAGGAATTTGCAGTCAGTGATCTCCCAGTTTGAGCGCTGTGCTTTTCTCCTCTCTTTGCATCATGCTACCATCAACATCTCCAAATTCACCACCCACTGAGATCTGTTTCAAAACTGTACTGGGGGCCTGGGGATTTAGCTCAGCGGCAAAAGCGCCTGCCTGGCAAGCGCAAGGTCGTGAGTTCGGTTCCTGGTACCAGAGAAAAACCAAAAAAAAAAAAAGATACAAAACTGTACTGGGTCTCTCCAGATACTTACAAGCTCATTGCATTTGGCATTAGAAAGAAGAAAAAGTACTAATGGGAGTAAGAAGGGAGAAAAAGAGGACCTGAGTTTTCTAAAATCTTTCTTGATTAAAGAGGGCGAGACAGCCATAGTGGTGCGGTCACCCTGAGGAACACTGAGACCCGCTGGTGTGGGCTGTCACGCCTGCCACTGCACTCGCTCTGTCCTCCTCCCCGGCCCCCTCCTCTCTCCCGCTGCCCACCTCCCCCTTTCCATCCTTTCTCTTCTTGACTATCCTAAAACACCTTCAAAGGCAGCCAGCTTTGCTGACAAACACGTTCAGTCTCCTGATGTCAGCACTGACGAAAGGAGAGGCTGGCCCTAGGCCTGCCAGAAACACTTCTAAGAAGTTCTACTTCCCTTCCAGCAATCCATGGTCTATGCGGTTAGTCTGGTCAGAGTCCAGCCACTAGAAGAAGGCTTCTTCATTAATCACTCACTCATTCATTTCTTCAACAGACACTTAATAAGCTCCTTATATTTGTCAGACATTCCTGCATACTTTGATCATACAGAAATAACAACTTCAAAGAGATCATAGGAACTAACGTCTCCAAAATGCTTTTCCTTGAAGTATCAGTTCTTGGCTATACTACTCTTTATGTGAAGGAAGAAGGTGCTACATGATTGAATAAACTGGGGAAACTCTGAGTTAAAGAAAGCTAAACAGATCTCTATTTCAAGACTTCTCACAGTTTTTTAATGTAGTTCCATGTTAATGTATTCTACAGCATTTCTTAAATTATCTAAATGACAAAATGCTAAATAGACATGCACAGTGATACATGACTAATAGAGACATAAAATAAATTATACAGACCCACATAAATAATGAAGGATTGCCTCAGTTTGGGTTCATGGAAGGCTTTCTAGAGGAAGTAATGCAAAACTGGAACTTGGCTAGATGAATATGAGAGAGATGAACGTGGTTTATGCCGATGAGTAGAGGTGTGTGAGCAGATGGGTAATTTCACATTTGGAAAGTGCTGAGAATGCTAGGGTGTAGGATGCTGGTGGAATAGCCCCAGATCCTGGGCTATTTCCTACTTATGCTAGTGGGAAGCTTAGCTGCTTATATTCCACTTGCTTCTTCCAATTCTTCTCTGCTGTTTCTCCAAATTCTCTTCAGTTTTTAGACTCAAGTTTTGTCCATTGCCTGGCCAACAGCCTTCTCATCTTTGCTCAACACAGACACATATGCACATGCATACACACACACATGCACACACGCACATACACACACGCACATATGCACACATTCACATCCCTAACTCCTGAACCTCCAGGTAACTTTTTCCCTTGAATAAGATCGAGCTAAAAAAAAAAAAAAAAAAAAAGATGCAATCTAAAGATTCTAAAATATTTTATTTGAAGAGATCTGCCCGTTTAACTCAAAGGTTTGCCCAGGATCACTCTGAGAGAAAAAAAGAAAGAAAGAAAAAGAAAAATCCCAATGCTCTGGAAAGGATAGAGGTTGCATCTCTTATTTCATTTGCCTTCCACTGGGTGTATTGATTTTCCCTGAGCTCTATCAATTTGGGTGGCAAAGTAAAGATGAAATGGTTCAGATGTCTGCCTGCAGCAGCAGATTTTGCTCTATATGAGCTCACCCTGGGTTCGCTCACATAGGGGAACAGTTTATGCCTTTGCTTTCAGATGAAAACTGGAGAAGCAGACAGCAGGGGTGAGGGAACTCGGTGCCTGCTGAGGAGCATGAGGTCTTCGGGGAGGGCTGGGGGAGGTCTTCTCAGCAGGGTGCCGGTCTTGGAAGACTGACTATATATCTGAAGAGTACAACGTAGATATGAGTTTTCTTTCATTTCTTTGTGTGTTTTTAACAGTTTTTCCCAAACAGAAAAATCAAGATTTTTTAAATGAGTACTATGTCCTGAAATTCTTGTCAAATGATAGAAACAGGTAAGAAAACATACTATGACAGAAGCAGATAACAAGGGATTGTGGTGGGTCTTCAGAACCCAGGAGGGAGTGCGATTTCATCCTGTTTTTCTCTTACTCAATTTGGATTCCTTGTGTATGGGCTTATTTCTGTGTTAATATTTTATGAAGTGAAATAAAATCTTTCAGGAGGCAACCTACTGACAGCTGCATTCCTTACTGTTTATTACGCGCCTTAGCAGAAGAAGATAATTGCTGTGAGAATAATGAAGGAGACTCATTTCTTTGCCGAAATTTTTCAAATCAAGCCAGCTCAGGGTGCCACTCTGGAAGGAGCTGGGCAAGGTTTCAAAACCTAAAATAACATTAGAATTATCTTATTCCATCAAAGGCCATGAGACGGATGTATCATCTCTCCATTACTCAAGACTTTCCTGTCTCATTTTCGTTTGGATTGGGTTCAAGTGCTGTCTTATGAGCGCCTATTCATTCGCTCTCTGCATTGATCCATTTAGGCTGTAGCGAAGCCCTTGGCGGGGAGGCAGCTTTATTAATTTCCGTATCATTGCCTGTGTGCAAGCTCGGCTGTATTGCCTTTCTCCCTTGCTGGATGACTTGCCATGGCTTCCTGGCCATTTTCATGTATTAACAGACAGCTCATTTCCAAGGATTAAGTTCAGTTGAGTCACAGCCCCACTGTCTCAGCCAATTCAGAGCTGCCTTAACACTAAGCCCAGCGCAACAGCATCAGCAGCAGAAACAAAGGTTTCCTCCTCCTCTTCTCTTTTCCTTTTCTCCCACTCGCTACGCTGCTCTGGCTTCATCAAGGTTGGCGAGGGACAGTGGGACTTAGAACAGCAAGAAAAGGGCTGGGGACAAAAAATTTTACTTGCTGGTACTGTTTAATCTTAAAATGATGCCATTTGCACTGTCGGTGGTCCAAATCTGACCACTTTTCCTGTGAGTAATGGGAATCTCACTTTATGGTTCCTGGACAGGGATATGCTTTCTTGCTGGTCAGCCATGGATCCCCTTCTTTCCTATGGATGATGGGACACCCCACCAGCCCCTTTCTATGGGGATTACCATGCTGAGCAGAGTCCTTCCAAGGGACTGTAGCACAGCTCCCTTCCTAGGCTAAGGGAAGACTCAACTCCTTTGCCTTATCAAACTCTGGAAGTGCAGCTTACTGGAAACAAAACTTCTTCCTCTCCATTCTGCCCCTACAGGACCTACAGCCAGCTTCCCAGCCAGCAATCAAGTGTCAGACACTTGTCTCAATACTCCCCAGACTCAGGCTTCACTAGTGAAGTTCTCTTGAGAACTCTGATCACTTGTCTCTCAAGGCCCAAAGCAATTGCAGAGCCCAGGACTTTCTCTGCACTTACAGGGAGGGACAAGGTTAAAGGGCAGGTTCCCTGCTCCACCTTTCACAAGCCCTTGCTTAGGCCTTTTTCCCAAGGAAAGAATGGGGAAGCAAATCCCTTTTCTTCCCTTAAAAGGTCAAAAGGAAGCATGCAGCAAGTCAACTCTGAGACAGCTCTCTCCAAAAAGAAGAGGAGGAAGAGGCAGGGAAAGAGGAAAAAGGAGTAGAGGAAGAAGAAGGAGGAGGAAGAGGAGAAGAAGAGGGCAAAGATGGAAAAGGAGGAGGGAAGAAGAAGGGGAGGAGGAAGAGGGAAGAAGGAATGAAGGAAGAAAATAAAAAGAAAGGAAAGAAAGAAGGAAGCAAGGGAAGAGCCCTGTCTCCAATCTCTCTGATCCATCGCCAGCCTTCTTACATGCACAGATTGGAGGGTGGAGATGACATAAAATTGGTAGGCTGGGCCAAACATGGTAGTATACATCTGTAATATTAGCATTCAAGAGGCAGAGGCAGGAGGATTGCCACGAGTTCAAGGCCAGCCTGGCCTACATAGTGAGATCAAGGCCAGCCTGAAGTACATAGCAAGACCCTGTCTAAAAAAACAAATAAATAATTGTAGATTGGTGGGGTCACCTTAGGTGCCCAGTGCTGCCACTGAGCATATTAATGGCCTAGCACCCCTCTTTAGAAAATAGAGGTTCTTCCCACCTTTGTTCTTGGCCTTGAGGCCTTAGCAAAGACTAGGAGAATCCCACTTAGCATTCATTTACATTTCTATCATCCTTGAAAGCTATATAAAAAGACCGACGTTTCACTCTGACAGTAAAAACCACTGAAACACTTCAAACTAAGGGTTTATGAGCCTGACTGTCAGACTGGGGAGTAGGAAAATGGGAGGGTTAAATTGCTGTCCTTGGGTGCCGTCTGCAGTCTGCACACCGTGGTAGCAGACCAGTGGGTATTTCCACCAGGCAGGCTTCTTCAGACCACATTGCCTGTTTTAGCAGGGGAACAGCCTGTCCTGACAGCTCGCAAGACAGACAGACAACACAGTCGGAGAACAGAGGCCAGTGGGCCGAATCACAGCTGAGTCAGGATGCCTTTGGCATCACAGCCAAACCACGGGCAGTCTTTGGGGGAAACTGGGTAGCCGGCTGCTTGAACGTAAACACGCAAGGTCTGCCCTCAGGGTTCTTTTCCTGATCCAGGGGAAAAGGCTGACTACCAGGAGCCACTGGCTCCACCTGCAAGTCTAGCTAATGCAGAGGGTGGCTGCAAGGAAGGAAAGTGTCCTCTTCCAAAGCGAGGGCGCAGTACCAGTGCTCTGACATCATCCCAGGAGGACCTGACCTCTCACTGGCATTATCAAGAATTGTCATCTTTTGGCTGAATTTGAATTTTTCCCTAGAATTCTCAGGCTCTTTGTGGATAATCAGAATTAGAGAACAAGAGATTCATTTCTGATCTGTCTGACAAAGCAGCACAGACTTCAGCAGTGTGCCAGTGAACTTCCCGATTCTTATATGGGAAACACATTGCTCCCGTATATAAAGTCCTTAGTTTTTAAAGTTTTGATACATTCAAATCTCTAGAGTATGGGGCTTCCCAATAATTTTGTTGATTATTAGGACTCTACCAACCCGAAGTCCATCTGTACTCATTTCATACATAAACCAGTCTCACCCTACTCTAACCTTGATCTGACAAAACTCACCTCTCCCAGAGGTTCAGGAGCTCAAGGACCCTGGGCCAGATTGGAAGGTTGGCCTCACTGTACTGCGCAGGAAAATTCCCATAATACAAGACACAGATATAATTTCTCAAGGACTCCAGGCAGCCTTGTTTATTGTCCCTGGAAAGGAACATTAATGACACCTGCACCCACCCAGCTGCTGGTGGCTCCTCAGAGGAGACTGTACTGGCGACACAGTCTGCCAAGGCCGTTGTGTGCCTCCAGCCTTGCCTCCTAGAACCAACACCAGAGAGCTGGCTTCTGAGCCATTCCCTCTTCTTCATCAGAGATGATACACTGGTCAGAGCTGTGTTTGGTTTCCCAGGGAGAAAGTTGTTGTTATTCAGATCATCAGTATGAATGATAAAGAGGAAAAGAAAGGGAACACACTGTAGTGTGGTCTAGTCTAGCCCTACCATGCCGGACTTGGCGTCAGCAGTCTTGGCCCAATTCCCTGCAGCCTCTCTGACTCACTCAGATCACATTGTGTTTGCCGGGTCCTTTTTGGATCAGAAATGTGCTTGTGGTTCACTTGGCACAAATTGTTAATGAGGCACTTCAACTGCAAATGCAGGGAAAGTCCTGTCCATAGCAGGTGAGTAATGGTCCCTTCAAGGAGACTGTCAGATGTCTGGCCTCTGCAGGCAGGATGACTTTATCAGGGGCTAGAGGTGAAAAGTTTCCTTAGCTCAGTACAGTTATAGCATACCCCAAAAGCAACTGAATAGATTCAAGTGGATTTGTGAAGTTTCTCAGGTTCACTGAGAGTCGTCTAGAATCTCTGGAGGTACAGGCTCCTCACCCTGGGCAGAGTGACTTCTCTCTTCAGGATTATGTCCCCTCGGGCCCCCAAGAAGCAGACACTAAGCTGGAGTCAGGTGGGAAAGAGACTTATTAGAGGAGAAGGTGGTGAAGGGCTAGGGGGAGAGAAGTCAGAGAGGGACAGGGTCAGCAAACTCACCAGGGGCGGTGGGCACAGTGTTCAATCGCCATGACATTGCAGGGGTCCATAAAAATGTCATAATCTTAGTAGTTTTAAAATCAGAAGGAAAAGATGAGTATAGAAATAACAAATACAATAGCATACCATACCTAGATTGCGTTCATCTTTATGCCAATGTAGTCATAGACTAGATTTTTAATGTTGCCGAGGAGGAAGGGGCCCATAGCATAGAAAATCCTTTGGGCCCACGAGTCACAGTGTGGCCTGGGCAGGGGGAGGCTCAGCACAGGATACAGGTCCTAAGGAAGAGGAGAGGCCATGCTGGCGAGGAATCATTGAGCAACCCTCAGTGGTGTGGCCTTGGTGAAAACACTGTCACAGACACGAAGATGAGGTAGCTGAGACCGACTGGCAGTTCTGGTTCCCGCAGCACCAAGTTCTCTTCATGGAGAACTCGCGGGCCACCTCCTCGGCCTGCACATGGACATGTGGAGTGAGCAATGTATCAAAGTGTTCTTGCTCTTTCTCCTCCGCTCAGTTCCCCTGATGCACATCTGCAAAGGGATTCTGTTTCACTGGTAAGATGTAGTATACCAGGCAATACATACTTCATCTCTGCTTTTTTTTTTTTTTGGTGTGATACTGCACTGATCTATGTCCCCATACATCCCAGCCCATTATATATACATATTATTATTTAGAGACCATGTCTTGCTAAATTTCCCAGGGTGGGTTCAAATTTGGCATTCTTCAGCCTTAGCTTCCCAGAATGCTGGGATTACAGGTGTTTGCCACCATACCCAACTTTCATCTCTTTTTTTTTTTTGAGACACAAGTCTCACTATGTAGTTCAGGTTGACCTTGAACTTACTGTATAGCCCAGGCTGGCCTTGAACTAGAAGCAACCCTCCTGCTTCAGCTTCTCGGTGTTAAGATTATGGGCATGTGCCACCATGCCTGGCACTCAGCTCTGCCTTTGATACTCCCATATGTTCTATTTTTTTATAATGATCTTTAAAAATTTCAATGTACTACATGTAAATATTAATAAAGTATTAAAAAGCATTCTTCTTACTTCTATGAAAAAAAAATTCCATAACAAAACAATTAGGAAGTAAGAATAGTGTATGTACACTGTGTGCCACAATCTTAAAAGAATGGCCCAAGTGAGTTCTTCGTGCATAGAGGTCTGTTATAGGGGCTAACTTGTCACCTGCATTCTCCACTACTAGAATGTTCCAGTGAGGGCTGACTGGTCCTTAGGACTGATTTAGAGGCCATTTGAGCTTAGGATAAAGAAGAATAGCTTTCCTTCCATATCAGAGGTTCTTTGGTTTGGTCCAGTCTGACAACCTGCCTCTCCCTAATGAAAAATCCTTCACAGAGCTGACCAAGTGGACTCTAACAGCCATGTCCAGTCTGCAGATATGTTTATTTGGTGCACACAAAGTTTTAAAAACTCTGCTAGGGGCTGTTCCTTTTAGGATGAGTTGTGCTGCCCAACGTTTACATACTGAAGCCCTCCACCAGCACATCAGGATGTGACCTTCCTTGGAAATTGGGTCAGTGCATACATAATGAGCATGAGGTCATATGGGAGTCGAGGGGCCCCCTAATCCAACATGACTAGTGTGCTTAAGGGAAGGGGGTGTTGGGACAGAGGGGGAGACACACACAGAGGGAATGCTATCGAAAGACTAAGAGCTACAAGCCAAGGAATACCAAAGACGGCCAGCACCCCACCGGAAGCCAGGAGAGAGGCCTGGGACACAACTTCACCTCACAGCCTCCTGCTGACATCCTGATCTCAGACTTGTAGCCTCCAGGACTGTGGTATTTTATGTCAGCCCTAGAAACTAATACCAGGAGCATCACTGAAAAATGGATAGGTTTGCCATACGAACCTGGATTTGGGGCTTTGGTGGGAGAAGCCTGCAGCGCTGGGCTGGGTGATGGGGCAGCAGCTGGACTGCAAGCCGCACTCCCAGGCAGGCTGCAGAACACAGGCTCCTTCTGCCAGCTAATGATGGCACGGTGAGAACAGGGAGCCAGCCCTATTTTCCCAGCTTTCCCGGGGATGCTCGATTGCTGTTTCTTATTGCGGGAGAAATACGACTTCAAATGCTGGCAGCTAATTTACCAGCCTGTCTTTTCTCCCTGACCCAACCCACATCATGCACACACTTCATCCGGCTGGCTCCCCTGAGCATCTGAGTTTGTGATCTCTGTTTATTCACACTTGCATGGCTTAACAGGAAGATAAGAAAAATTACATTTAAACAAGGGAGATTATCCAGGGGATTGAACAATATGCCACCATGAAAAAGTGAGCTTTGATCTGTCCATCTTCCCTTTGCCATAGTAGGGTGATAACCCTCCAGAGACTGTATTCATGCTTTGAAACACCATATGTTGAGGGCCTTCCACAAACCAGCAGTGTACTAGACATAAAGAATGAGTTACATATACTATATTGTTCCTAATAATCTTACTGCTCATTTGGGGAGGGAAAAGAAATTCTTATTAACCAGGCACAATATCATAAAACCAAAGATATTAAGTAGTAATTTTTCTGAGCTTGTAAATAGAAATAATAGTCTGTCCAAGATACACTGCAGAGCACCCCTCTGTGACTGTTTAAATAAATTCATACAAAATTGCTCATAATAGTAGCTATGCCTTATAGAAAATAAACTATAGGGCAAATATGGTTCTAGATTCATGAATGGCATTACTTTATTGCATTATAATTATGTTAGGCAATTACAAGATGCCAGATACACTTTACAGACAGTCTCATTTAATAGTCATGTCAACCCTATTAGGTACGTAGTCGGCGCTCTGTATCCAGGGTCCCATTTCTGAAAAACATTCAGAAAAAAAATTGCCTCAGTACAAAATATGTACAGACCTTTTCTTGATATTTTTCCCTAATAAATGCAGAATATTTATATGGAGTTTATATCACACTAGGTATTAAAAATATTCTAGAAATGATTTAAGGTACAGGGAAGGATCACGTAAGCCATATGCAAATCCTACCTCCATTTTATATAAAGAATTTGAGCACCCACAGACTGGAGTCTCCTTGGATGGTCCTGGAACCAATCCTGCTCGGATACCAGAGCTCAGGAAACTAGGCCCAGACAAATTCAGAAACTGGCTCAAGGTGACAGCGTTAGTCGATAGGGAACAGGACTCAAGGTCAGTTCTCTCTGATGCCAAATCAAAGCAGTCTCCATGTGGCCACACGGGTTCTCTGCTCCTGCCTGCTACTGGAGGTCACCCACGGGGTCTGCCAGAAGAGGTGTCACAAGTTCCGACTTCCGAGTCCCAGTCCTGTCCGCAGTGCTGATCAACATACACATCCCTTTACGGGTGCACAAATTGCCATCTAATTTGAATTCACAGTCTTAGTTTCACTCAAAAACACAGTGACATTTTGTATAAATTGTCAGAGTGTCCAGAGGGTCTTTTCCTGCCCTTTTCATAATAGATGGCATGCTCAGTATGCTCTTACAGTCTTGTAATTCAAAGAAGTCTTGGGAAGAGGCGGCTTGTGAGGCAATGTTCTGTTCCTTCCCAAGGGTGTGTTCATCCTGTCAGAATTGAAGCACTTTACACATGACTCATTGCCCTTTCAAAAGTAAGAGAAATAAAAGGAATGGTCCTCATCTACCTCATCCGTGAAGCCCACATGCCCGTGTCCCAGCACCAACATTTATCCATACATGCGGGACTGTTTTCAGCTGTAACCCACACGCTTCCTCTCCTCCACTCCCATGAATTATGTTGAAGTGAGTCGCAGAATCGTGCTGTTTTCTCTGCGACCCCACAGCCTGTCTTACCCTGTGCTCTACCTGTGTTTCCCAGGGCACTACATGTATGTGGACTCCGTTTATGTCAAGCACTTCCAGGAGGTGGCGCAGCTCATCTCCCCGATGACCACAGCCCCCATCTCTGGCTGCCTGTCCTTCTATTACCAGCTCCAGCAGGGAAACGGCAACGTCTTCTCCCTCTACACTCGGGACATGGTTGGCCGGTATGAGGAGCTGTGGAAGGTGGACAGTCCGGCGAGTGCTGCCTGGAACCTCGCAGAGGTCGAGTTCAGTGCTCCTTACCCCATGGAGGTAGGTGTGCCAGGGAACCAGGTGTGCCCTGGCCCGGATAGACATGGAGGTCACATACTCAATAGCCTTTCTCTCCTACTGTACCTCAGTGTTTTTTTTTTTTTAAAGTGGGCACATACTGAATTTACTTTTAAGTTTCATTTTACCTTCAAATGACAAAAATAATTGTATATGGTGTATAGTGTGATGTTTTGAGACATGTAGACAGTGAGCAACGATCAAATCAAAGTAATCAGCATATCCATCAACTCATTATCATTTCCTTGTAGTGAGAACGTTCAAATTCCTCTCTAACTACTTTGCACTATGCAATATAATATTATTAGCTATACTCATGCATTAGACACTGAAATTCGTTCCTCCTATCTAACCATAACTTTGTACCCAATGACCATTTTCTCCTTTTGCACTTGCACTCCTGTTTGTAACTCTATTTTAATCTTTTTTTCCTTTCTCCATCTTTCTCCCCTTTGTGTGTTCCCTTCCGCCATTTTCTTTTATCACCTTCATGTTGTAGCAATAGTATTTTTAATAAGGATAAATATGGAAAAAGCCAGTCAACCAACTAGATCTCCTGGGCACTCCCTCTCTCTGGACCTTGTACTGTGACCACAGTTCACAAGACGATCTCGGGCTCTGAGCAACTCATTCCTGCACTTCCGTTCTTGAGAGCAGCTTTGAGGTCTTCTCTTCATTGAGGGATTGTCTTGCCAGAAAAAAGTGACTTGTTTCTTTGCAGCATAATGTCTCAAAACCAGAAATGAACTTTTTAGTGAAGCCCTAACTTGGTACAAGCTTGGTGCCTTTATTTTAAAGGCATTTTTACAGTTATATAAGTGATAAATGTTCAGGGCAAGGAATTAGAAAACTCAGAGAAGCAAAATAAGTTAAAATACCACAAGTCTGTTCACAAAGATGAGGACTACAAGCATGTCGGTGTTTATCCTCGCAGACCTTTCCCCAAGCACGTACATGAATATATGCCTACATCTATCTGTGTATTTCAGAATTTCAAAGCACTTTCAATTCCTACTAACAAAGCTGATAAAACTATTCCCGTATTTGCAGATACGAAAGGAGAAAACAGTGTCCAAGAAGTTTAACATCTTTTTTCTAGGTCACACAGCTGGCAAATGCCAAAGAGCTTAGGAAACATCTGAGACTGAGATCTGATCTACAGCTGAAAGAGGAGGCCTTGTCTAAGGACCCCAAGGACCCCGAGGATCCTGGGTGTAGCCTTCTGGTTGCTCTATGTGTGAGATTGCTGGAAGGACTTGGCACTCTAAGCGGGTCTTAGTCACAAGTTATTAACACCCCCACTTTTTAATTTGCGCTTTTTGCAATATCTCTCCCAGTTCCCTTTAAAGTGCAGAAGTGCTTATTCCTCTGGCTGCTTTTCAGTGGTGCCATCTGCTAGCCTGCTGCAGAGCCGCAGAGAATGCTGGGTTGGGTCCTGGTTTCTGATGTGTTCCATCTACTGATGGCGTGCCTGCCTCTTCCCCACCTTCTTCCTACCTCCCCAGTGCCCCTCACCCCCAACGGCCCCAGAGAGAGCACAATGTCTTTTGCAGAATGTGTGCTATTTCCTATTCTCCAGTCTTACCAGGCCTCAATTTTCTCTTGCAGCCAAACAGAAAAATTTTTGGTAAGTTTGGGTTACAAGAAAAAAAAAGAAATTCATGTACTGAGTATTTTTCTTCTTCCGAGTATTTTTCTTCTATTAATACATAATAAAATGAGTCACACACACGCACAGGCATGCACACACAAAAATGTCCCTACCAACTGTTCTTATGCAACCATCTAAAATGTTCATACTTTCTATGAGAGAAATATTGCTGAGGCTGAGGCTGAATGATCACAGTTTTAAGCCCAGACTGAGCAATTCAGCAATTTAGTGAGACCATGTCTCAAATTTTGTTTTTTAAAGTTCTGAAAGGATGTAGCTCAGTGCAAAGGTCTTGAATTTAATCCTCAGTAACACAACCACCACAATAATAATAAATCCGTACACTGCATTTGCAAAGTTACAGTGCTGGGCACTACTAAACCTCAACAGGCCTCTCTGGGTCCACGTGTACGTGATGTTACTCCAGTGATCTGAATCTATTGCTAATACTATTTGCTCTTGTAATTGCCAAAAATGGGAATTTGTCCTGAGGAAATCAGTAAATTTAGTATCACCACGTTCTCAAATGAATTTTAAAAAGGAAAACGAGCACTGGAGACTGTCTTCCTGAATAACAGAGCATGTTGGCATGAGGGCTGTATTACCATATTCTCATCAGAGATGTCATTCTTAATCTACCTGCTCAGGACAAACCAAGTTCTGTCATTTTCTTTTACCAGCCAGAGCTTTGAGAGCGCAATGTCATGGATCTATGTCAAGTTTGTAAGTGTAATTGGCCCCTTCTTATATGTCCATATCTGTTCTTGCAAGAAGCCCTTGCTTCTTGTAAGAGCTAAACCTCCAGGGCTCCCCGTTGCATTTGGGAGAGTCTGGGTCCAGGAGGAACATTGTAACTAAGCTGACAGGGACCCTAAGAACCTTCTAGTCCAATCATTTTTCAAAAATGAAGCTGAGGCTTGGGAGAGAGACTAGGCCCACTCAAGCTAATTAGTGTCACCCTGGGCACAAATCTGAACAAGAATTGAAGAGAGAGCCTGAAGGCAAAGATGTAAAATTAGTTCAGAGCTTATTATGTACCTGACTCTGTGCTAGGGTCTTTGTATATATTATCTCATTTAATTTCCTCAACAGCACCACAAAGAAGGTGTTATTATCCTTATTTTAATAAATAAGAATAGTGAGGCTGCAAGAGATTTAGTGATGGATCCAAGGTTGCCCAGCTAGGAGGTAATGACAATGGGATTTGGGCTCTGGCCTGTCTGCCTCCAAGACACTGCTGTCTTCAGAAAAGGTTGCAAAGTGTAAGCCCATGGATAGAATCTAGTGCATGGTTATCTGTCTGGTTCCTGGGAGGGTTTTTTGCTTGTGGTTTGCTTGTTTTAATTTTTTAATTACTTACCAGAATTAAAAAATCCAAACATTTCAAGTAAAATCAGAGATTCAGACCCTCTTAATAACCTGCTAGATGCAAACACATTGGGTCTTCTGCTTGTTTGCTAGAGCTGCCATAACAAAGTAGCACAGGGTGGGTGGTTTAAAAAAATAGAAATTTAGTGTCTCACGGTTCTGCTGGTGAGAAATCCAAGATCAAGTGAAGGATTTGTCCCTTCCACAGCCGTGAGGGAGAATGTGTTCTCTGCCTCTCTCCCGCTGCTGGCGGCTTGCTGGCAGTCTTTGGTACTGATAGGCTCATAGGTCTCTACCTTCGTCTTCACATGTCTCGCTGTTGTGTATCTGCCTCTCCACCTAAAGTTTTCCCTTTCTTTCTATAAGAATGTCAGTCATTTGGATTACAGGCCCACCCTTCTCCATATGACCTCATCTTAACCAATTTCATTAGCAATCACCTTATTCTCAAATAAAGTAACAAACCAAGGTGCTGAGGGTTAGGGTTTCAGTATGGATTTGGGGGAACACAGTCCAGCCTGTAGCCCTCCTGACTTCCCAAACATCAGCCATTGCTGAAGCTGAGTAGCTGCTGCCCCCTTTGGATAGATCTGTTTTCCCCATCTCTCAAAAGTGCCCATAGCAACCCCACTTCGTACATGGATACCACCTGCCTGGGCCTTGCACACACGGCTCCACACTGTCTTCTTATGCTCTCGGCCCACACAGTGTGGGCTGCACACCTGGGTGGTTTTCTTGCTTCTTTTTTTTTTTGGATTTTTTCTGGTACCGGGAACCGAACTCATGACCTTGCACTTGCCAGGTAGGCACTGTGCCACTGAGCTAAATCCCCAGCCCCTGGGTGGTTTTCCCTACACATACCAAGGCTGTGCTGACCACACCTGATCCTCCCCCATAGTCACAGGCAGAAAGACAACTGAGTTCAGACGCTGTCAGTGGCCGGTAAGACAGCAAAACTAAAGGGGCTGAACTCATTACTCCACGTTCTCTCTGTCTGTTAGAACATGCCCGGACATGCCAAGATCGAGGCACTCATCTCCAATCACTGCATCTTTGCCTCTAATAGAGCTCTGTGTGGGAAGAAGGGATAGGAACTCAGATGGCTTAGCTTCCTGTGGATGGCAGGGGGAGAAAGTGCCCTACTTTCTCCACTTAGCCTGGTTTTCCTTTAATCTGACCTCATAATGCTAATGAAGTTATTCTGGAGTTATATCAAAAACAACATGAGCATTGCAGCTGACCCTCAAGGAAGAGGGAAATATCTACCACTAAATGCAAATTTAGGAAGTCTTCATCCATGGGGGTTGTGATAACAAAACGGCATAAACGGTGTAGCTTATAAACAGCAGAAATGTATCTATAAGTCTGGAACATGGGAAGTCCAGGATGAAAATTCCCGCAGATCTGGTGTCTGATTGGTGCCTTCTCACTGTATCCTTTTATGATGGAAAGGACAAGCTCCCCCTTCAGGGCATTAATCCTATGTATGAAGGCTCTGCTGTCAGGACCTACTCACCTCCCAAAGAGCCACTTCCTAATACCATTACACTAGGAATTAGACCTCAACATCTAACTTTTCAGAGGACAAAAGCCCTCAGATTATAGCAGGTTCCTTCTCTTAAAAGAGATTATGAGTTGGGTAGGGTTTTTCTGAAACAGTTGTATTTGGGAATATAATTATATGTCCTGTGACTTGGACTCACCTGCTTTGAGTAGCATATCACTTTAAACTATGGTTACTTCTCTTTAAACCTAAGAGAAGTATGTAAACATGTGGCAACATGTCATTTTCCTCCTAGGCTATTTTTGAAGTTGCCTTCAATGGTCCCAAAGGAGGATATGTTGCCCTGGATGATATTTCTTTCTCTCCTGTTCACTGCCAAAATCAGACAGGTAAGCGTTCTCTTTTTTTCTACTTCCCATTTAATTATTCTTTCTTAATAGATACTCAGTCTCAAGATGCTTTGAATTGTCTTTTATTTTCTCACCTTTTCTCTTATTTCATCCTTTAAAAAATTCATGACCTGAATTGTCATTTTTCTGCAATATTACTTGCTTTTGTCCCCGACAGAGTGAGTCTAATTTTCCTGAAGCCATATGTTTCATTCTCTACCTGCTGGTAAAGAAAATTTAAATAGTATTAATTTACTGTAACTCATCTTTGTTTTTAAAGGGTATCTTGATGGGTGGCAGGACACATGCAAAAACTGCTTACAAGCTACTGAAGAGGATTATAATAACCCTTTCCAACTTTATCCAAGATTTATAAATGTTTTTATGTTTAAATACATCTCTAGGATGGTTTTGGCTGAGTATTATATACACTTCATTTACTTACTTTTTTTTTTTCTCAAATTGAACCCTCATATAATTTTATCCTGACATTTTTACTTTCCAGTTAAGTAGATAAACAAATTGATTCAAAGTCAACTAAGAAACAGATGATTTAGAGAAAGAAAGATGACAATATAATAGCAACGATAACACATATGAATGTAACTGACCTTATCATTCAGTGAATTTGTTTCCTTGAAGGGCCCAGGGAGACACTATGGTCATCCCATCTTACTAATGAGCCCTCATCCTGGCCTTTAGCGCACAGGAAATAAATTTTTGAACTTGACTTTTGTGGTCTGACTTTCACTTATGGTAAAGTTGGACTCTAATAAGGTTTCAGATATATGTATTCTATTAGGAAGGGTCTAAGAAAGATAATATTTTGTACTGGTGCTAAACTATTACCCCAGAATCAGAAAGAAACCTAATTTGCTAAAACAAAATATTATTTTTTACTGATTGTATTTAAAAAAAAAAAAAGAGTAGCGAAACAGAACCATACTAAATTTACATATTTTTACCTCTATCCTTTTTTTTCCCCTAGTGCTAGAGGTCAAACCCAGGACCTTCACATACTAAGCAAGTTCTCTACCACTTAACTACACACCAAGCCCTGGATTTACATATTTCTAAGTTATATAAATCAAAGAATAATCAAAGATTGAAAGAGAATCTAAATCTGACACAGAAATTTGACACAGAAACAAAAATTATTCTACTCTAAAATGTGATCTTGAGGCTGAGGCAGGAGGATCGTTGTGAGTTTGAGACCAGCCTGGGCTATAAAGTGAGCTCAAGGCCAGCCTGAACTGCATAGCAAACCCTGTCTCAAAACAACAAAAATTAAAAAAAAAAAAGTCATCTTTCCCTAACCCCAATTAATATTCCAATTACATTAACAGTAATCGCACAACTTCTTTATCATTATTTTTAGACAGTTCCTCTTTTCCAATACCCATTATTTTTCCTCTTTACATTTTCTTTTTTTTTTTTTTTTTTTTTTGGTACCAGGAATCAAGCTCAGGACCTTGCACTTGCCAAGCAAGGCGCTGTGCCACTCAGCTATAACCCAGCTACAATTCCTCTGTTCTGTTACCCGGTACACACACTGAGCTCTGTGGGGGCAGATTCTGATCTCTAGAGGTCTCTTGATGTTTAGCCCTTTACTTTCACACTTTATCTTGTGTTTCACAAATAGTTTATGCCCTTATGTTTCATAACAGGTGTCAATATTTTTCTGTATTTTGGCTAGTTCCTAACTTGTTGTGTCTGCTTACCCAGCTGGATCCTAAGTTTCCTTTTGCCATCTCCATAGTAGGCTGAGATAGGAATTATTTCAACATATGAACCATCCTGTCTTTACCATCTAGTTAAGTTTAGAGGTAATCCAGTTTCCCACATCTGAGATCCTTTAGAGAGTCACAGGTGTTAAACCAGTGTCCCTTGGCTTCCCCCAAGTAATCCCCCAGTATGCCTTCAAGGGACAGCGAAACCACCCCATTTTAAATTATAGCACTTCCTTTCCCAAGTCTTTTCCAACCACAAACTCCCTCTCCATTGCCATGTTTGGCCTGCAGTTTACACTATAGGAGTAAGCTCTCTCATAGTCTATACATTCTTGGGTATCTAACAGGCATTTCTGTCCACTTTTAGGAATCTTGCCTTAATGCCCAATGCCAAACTGAGTGTTCCAGCTCTCTGGGCTTGAGTTCACCCCACGCCCAGGCTGGGAGTATCCTGACACCTATGGTACTCCTCTCAAAGGACCACTACATTGGCCATTCACCAACAACATGCTGCCCAGACCTCTTGTTAGTCTCAACTCAGATCCAGTAGAGCAGCCTAAGTTGTACCTGAAGCTGCCGGTTTTCCTTATCTCAGATGCCCTCAAGGGTCTTCACAGCACACCCAGTTGCCCAGCCCCTTGTGTCATCGCTCTTCCCCAAGACAGCTTTGAGCTACGTCCACTGAAATAAAACCACCCTGCAAGTTTAGCAGCCTTCAGAGCACCCTGCCCCCAGTGTCTGTCTCTTCCAGCACCGCAGGGCTGATGAGCCCTTTAGATCTGTAGGCCAACGCTGAGTTTGTCTTCATGAACTCTGAGGAGCACAGAAAGTGAAGGGAAGCACTCCTGATCATTCTTCTGAAACTGCAACACACTCCAGCTAATTAGATTATCTTCAAAGCCTCTCATTTCCAAGAAGTTCAAACGTCAGAAAGCAAGTAATTAACTAAAACTTGCATGGAGATGCTTTTTGGTAATTTGCCACAAGTGGCTTTATTTCTTCTTTTTTCTTTCTTTCTCCCCTACCCCGTGATTATCACCTGAAGCTCAAGGGCTTCCATCTCGCTGATTCTTCCCTATTCCTTTGAATATATTATTAACACTCCCTAGCAGCTCCATCTGTGATCACCACTGGAACCACACTTCTGAAACAAGCTTGAAACAAAGGCTTTGTCTCTGCCCAATCCCGGGCAGCTCCCAGTGTAGGGGTCACCACCAGGCCCTCTGGCCACATCAGATACTGTCCCGGGGTAAAAACAGCATGCTAGGTGGAACAGATTTAGTCTCTGAGTCACACTTTTGAGATTTCCTTTTTATCAGACCACAGACAAATCCGCTCCTAAGAGTAGACATTTAGCAAAAGAATAGAATCACATCAGGAAATTTTTTTTCTGTACAACTCAGTGCACCACGATGGAGAAAAGTGATCCTTTCTTTCTATCAAGTTTTGTGTTGCTTTGTTTTTTAATACACTTTATTTTTTAGTGAACTCCTAGGTTTACAGCAAATTTGAGCAGAAGGCACAGAGATCTCTCATGTGCCCTTCTCCATATACACATCACTGTTTATGTCGAGGCCTACTCTAGGTTTGGACAAATGTGTAAGGACAGGTATCTCCGCTACAGTGCCATATAGAATATCCCTACCTGTCCCTGTAACCTCAGATTTTTTCACTCTTTCTATAATTTTGCCTTTCCCAGAATACCATATCATGGATTCATATAGTATTTAGCCTTTTCATATTGGCTTTCTTCACTTAGTAATGCATTTATGTTTTCTCCATGTATTTTTCTTGGCTTGAGAGCTAATTTCTTTTTAGCACTGAGTGACATTCCGTGTTCTTGATGTAGCAGTTCATGCATCCATTCACCTACTGGCTGCTCCCACGTTTTGCTGGTTATGTGTAAAACTGCTGAGCCAAGCATGGTAGTGAAGTGGGGAGACTAAAGCAGGAGAATTGCAAGTTGAAGACCAGCTTGGAAACTTGGCAAGACCCTGCCCTAAAATTTAAGAAATAAATGGCTGTGGGTGTAAGTCAATAGTACAGCCTTGTCTAGCAAGTGTAAGGCCCTGGGTTCAATCTCTAGTGCTCCAAAAAAAATAGTAATAATTAATAAATAAAACTGCTATTAACATTCAAGTGTTAGCACTATCTCCTTCCCTTTTCCACCTAATAACTAAGTAAGACTCTCTTGCAGCCACCCAAGGTTGCTGCTTTGAGTAATTTTGCTGGCTTGCCATGTCTTTGGCCTTGGTGTTTGAGATTGCTCCAGCATTTCAGGAACTAGATGGCCATCTGTTGATTTCCATTGGATTTCCATCCATTTTTTCACTACTGGGTAGCAGAGGGTTTATTAATACTGGAGACCTTCATAAGGTGGTTTCAAATCTCCACTGGAGAAATTTGAAGGATCCCTATTGGTAGACATCATATTCATTCTTCAGAGTTTGTCTTCAGGGCTTATAATACACTCTTGTGCTGACAGAATCAAGCAGAGCAGAGCATGAGCTAATCCATTGAGAGTCCTATTAATTTCATTTTTTCATATCTGGCTCTCTGAGTTTGTTTCTAGGCCATAAGTTTTGAGATACTATCAGGTTCCAGTCATACAGGGAAATTGTCTTCATACTCATTTTCTGGAAGGTGTTATTAGTTACTTTTTAAAACTTTTTTGTTTTTCAGAAACTACTTTTGTTTCATTTCAAACTCAGACAAAATTTGCAAGAATATTGTCTAGAACTCCCATATGTTTCAGCCAGATCTACAAATTGTTAACATTTTGTCACATGTGTTTTATCAGTCATTTAAGAGTAGGTTGCAAGGGCTGGAGATGTGGCTCAGCGGTAGAGTCCTTACCTTGCAAGGGTAGGTTGCAAACATTGTGCCTTTTTACCCCTAAATGTTTCATTGTGTATTTTCTAAAGCCAAATACACTCTCCAATATAACTATAAGATAATTATTAAGTTCAGGAAATTTAATACTAGTCATCAGCTAACTTGAAGTCCATACACCAATTTTTCCAGTTCCACCAACAACATCCTGTACAGCTCTGTGGTCCTCAGAACAAGCTTGGATCTTGGCTCCTTTGTAGCATTTGGTTGCCATGCTTTTTTCTGTCGGGTTAAAGAACCCTTAGTTATTGCAGGCTGATCAGGCCCGCAATCTCCCAAGCAGGTGGACAGTGAAGGCTTAAATAAATGAGACAACTGAAATGTTTTCAGGGCTCCAGGAGGGTCTCACTCCCTTACAGCTTCGATATTCTCTGAGTTTAGACCAAGACTTCTCTGGAAAACCAGTATTTATTGATTTTCAAACAAAGGAGGAAGATACTCAAGAAAACGTGGGAATCTCGCAGGACCTTGGGAGAATTTTCCCAAGTAGTAAATTATGTCAATCAGAACTACCTTATCTTTAGGTTGGTATTTATTGTAGGAGTGTGGAGCCTGCAGCTGCAGTCTCCTTGTAGTTAATTGGGGTTGGAGCCAAACATCCTCAGCTGTGGCCTTATCTTGTCCTTTGAGGAGTCACAGCTTCACAGGCCAATACAGGCCTCAGGGTGACCAGGGACTCACAGAGGTTTACTTACTGTAAGTCCACTGTCTATCTTCAGACAAGGTGCCTAAGCTTCAGACAACTCACAAGTAAACACAGAAAGCCAATCGGTTAATAGTAAATCCAGCTCAGAGCCACTTTGTAGTGGTCTCCAACATCTTTTTTTCTTTTCTTTTCTTTTCTTTTTTTGTACGTGGAATCAAACTCAGGACCTTGTGCTTGCCAGCCAACCACCTGTGCCACTGAGCTATACCCCTGGCCCACCGTGCTTCTTTCCACCCCTTGAATCAGGGTCAATTCTTCAACCCACTAAAATGTTTTCTTTGAAAACTGACAAATTGAGAACATAGTGAGTCGTTGTCCATAAACATCTCCCTATGTCACCAACTCCCAGAACTCAAAAATTTCTCTAGAGATGATTTTCCACTTATACAAAGCAGTACCCATTGTTTCTGGCCCTAGAATGGTCTAACCCATCTTTCAGCCTATAGACCAGGATCACGCTTGACTATATTGACTGTGTCCCAAACTGCCACTGTCATGTCCACACTGGACCCAGAGGGCAATCGAAACAGGGTGGCTTACAACTCATTTGTCAATAAGACTAAAGTTATTCTCAAAAGTGCAGAAATACCTTATGTCTCATTCCATCCAGGTAATCTGGAAGGGGGTGACATTTATAGGCTGAGGTAAATCATACTAGCACTAATAAATAAGTGCAAGCCGAAGTAAAACAACCCCCAGAATAGATCATAGATCTGGTGTGGCTTTTGAACTGCATGGTTTATGCTGAGTGCTGCTTTTCTCCAAGCAGATAAGCCCCTAAACTAATGCTTCTGACATAGAGATTGATCAACAAAGGAATATCATTTCTCGAAAATAGTATTTCCAAAATGTATGTCTTAGAGAGACATTGAGTCCCCTAAAAATCCTTTCTCTTTCTCTTACTTTCTTTTAAATTTTCTATGAGTGGATTTTGAATCATGAAGAAGTATGTGAATGAATGATTATAGTCTCTACATCCCTAAAGGAAATTTCTTTTGGAGTCTGGTACTAACTTATTTTTATAGAGATCCTTCTCCCCTCTCTTTAGAGAGGAAAAGAACAATTTTCTTGTCATGTTGAAACACTGGGTTGCTGGTAACCTGTCAACTTGCTATTCTGGTAAAAATACTTTGCTGTGATTTACTTCCTCCATCTCCCTTGGCACAGTGTAGCAATGTGTATAGTCAGTTAACATAGCCCTGTTAGAGATCCTCAGGTTTGACCATAACTTTGATTTCGATTTGCTCAGAGCTTCCTTTCAGTGCCATGAAAGCAAGCTGCAATTTTGAGGAAGACTTCTGCAACTTTTACCAAGATAAAGAAGGCCCAGGTTGGACCCGAGTGAAAGTAAAACCAAACATGTATCGGACTGGAGACCACACTACAGGGTTAGGTAAGTCAAAAGTCTGTCCATATGGCACATTTGGGGGTGGTGTTCATGTATCAGTGGGTCATTGGCCATTCTTTTTTTGTTTTTTGGGGTTTTTTTTGAGACAAGGTCTCACTATGCAGTTCAGGCTGACCTTGAGCTCACTTTGTAGCCTAGGCTGGTCTCAAACTCACAACAATCCTCCTGCCTCAGCCTCCCGAGTGTTGGGATTGCAGGCATGCACCACCACTCCCTGCTGTTTCCCTGTATTTTTATCTATCTTTATTTATTCTAACTCAATTAGAATCTGGGTGGATATAGTAGGCAGTGTAAGACATTCAGGAGGTTTATATTTGCACTAGAGTCTCATAGATATGTTCTATGACTTAAACTACAGAATTACATTGTGTCCTCTCTCACTTAAAGTCACTGCTGGCAAGTCCCACTACTTTAACTACATTGCCCATTTGATAACTGGTGGTATTGGGTTTTAGGTGCCGAAGTCTCCTTTTCAAGGTGTTTTTTAGGTTCTTTCTGTCTTGAAGAATTAGTGAAGACAAGTGCAAACAATAACAAGGTTTTACATTTATTAAAATAGGAAAAGAAAGATGCACTGCAGAATGAGTTTAGGCCAAGTAAAAGTAGGAAAAGGAGTATACTGTCCAGCATGAAAGTGGACTGCAGTTGAAGAACACAGTGGCAAAGAACTAATGGCAGCTGTGCTTTTCTGCATCTTCCACTCTTCAGGTCTAGGCCATCCTATCTAAAACTGCTCCAGTTCTCATGGGAAGTCCACATGCAGGACTCTGGGAACTGTTTGGGGCTGTGTCCTGGAACTTTGTAATTAATGGTTTTACCTACTTCCCCAGCCAGCTTGCCATGCCCTAATCTCCTGCCTCACTGGGATAGATTATTTTGCATTGCTGTTGCACTAACTGTTTTCTTTTGTTTGCAGGATATTACTTGCTGGCCAACACAAAGTTTACATCTCAGCCTGGCTACATTGGAAGGCTGTATGGTCCTTCCCTACCAGGAAACTTGCAGTATTGTCTGCGTTTTTATTATGCCATCTATGGGTTTTTGAAAATGAGTGACACCCTAGCAGTTTATATTTTTGAAGAAAACCACGTGGTTCGAGAGAAGATCTGGTCTGTGCTAGAGTCCCCTAGGGGTGTGTGGATGCAGGCTGAAATCACCTTTAAGAAGCCCATGCCTATCAAGGTACAGTAGACCCCATATATTTTTCATCCCTTTTCACTTGCTGGATGGAGTCAATAAAGCTCTGTTGAGCTACTGTCAGCAGAGAGGGTTATTTTCCTGCTGTTCAAGTTGATGGCTGTGAGGTAGGATAGAAAAATTAAAAACTAGGTAGAAAGGAGACAAGGAAAATCATAATTTTAAAAACAAAAATTGCAGCTTCAAGACACTAGCCCCGTCTATTTACTTACTTATTTTTCTCTTTTCCTAGAATACAGTAAGCCTGGGCATTTCCTTTTAACCTGCAAATGGATTCATTCCCTTTTTACTTGCAAATGTTTCTCTTTCACCTGTGAATAGACTACCTTTTCACCTGTAAATTAGGTTACCACCTAAAACAGAAAAGTGATCTTACTGTGGGAGCGCCATCTTTCCCCACCCACCAAACCAAGACCACTAATTTCTGCCATGGAACACCTTTCACTTGTAAATTAGGCTACCAACCAAAACACACAGATTATTTTACTATGGGTGGGCCATCCTCCCCCACCCACCAGACCAAGAGCAAGACAATATATTATCAAATTCCACAGATCCCACCACTAAAAACATACATGGTCCCAGTTACAAGCTGTAATGTGTCTCACTTCTCTGGGCATCCACACTCCACTCTTGAGTGCACCCTAATCTCTGCCTAATAAAACTTTACCATTCCTCTAACTGACACATCCTGAAAATACTTTATCTGTGATGGAAGTCAGGAAACTTGCAAATTTATTCCACAAAAAGGTGAGTTAGGTTCCTTATTTCAGGTTTAGGAACCTCTCAGACCCTGACTGGTGACAGGTCCTTTTCCATATTCTACCCTAGCCATGTATAAGTCAGTTCTTTAGTTCTATACTACTTTCTGTATCTCTCAGTCATGGCTACTTGGGGGACTTCATTATTCTCTCTTAAGATTCCCTGACAACGATCCTAGACTGGAGTATGGAAATTTTCTTTCTCTTTTTCTCTCTCTCCACCTCTTACATACACATACACGTATGTATACACAAACACACACACATGTACACACACACACACACATATATACCTGTGAGAATGCTAGAATTAAAAAGGATGAATTCACTGAGCTTGGCTCTCCAGTAAGCCTTCAGGGTCAACAACCAAGATCTCCAGTTGAAAGCTCTTTTCTTTTTTTTTTTTTCCTGATACTGGGAATCAAACTCACAACCTTGCACTTGCCAGGCAGGCACTGTACCACTGAGCTATATTCCCGGCCCTCAAGGTCTCCAGCTGAATAAAGGGTGACTATAGGGTGCTCACTCAAATATGGGGCCAACTCTGCTCCACCGATAACTTACTTAAGGGAACCATCTGCAGCTGATTTTGATAGCAACAAGAATACAAAAACACCTTCACTGCAAGAGGAACGCAAGAGAAAGCAGTAATCTTCCAGACTTAACAACTCATAAATTTAAGAAAGCTTTACAGATACAATAAATTCTGTCAACTGCAACCTAGATATGAAACCAGTATGGGAAAATCCATTTTGTTTCAGTCTGCCAATCAATAAATATTCCTTGAGTATCTTCTTGGTGCCAGAAAGGAGCCCAAAGAAAAATAAGAACAGTCCTTTCTGCAAGACCAGTCGCAGTGGGAGCTCAATATTGTTGAATGAACAGATGAATCAGTGATCACATCACTGTCTAGGAGTTAGCCAAATTCCAGGTTCCCCTGAAAAAGCTCCAAAGTTGGGAGAACTGGAGAAACTTTTTACAAAAATTCATAATCCGAGCCTCCCTTAGTTACAACCAACCATCTGGACGGAATCCTAATGTGTCCATTTAGAACTTCCGCTGAAGAAATTTTGCACCTCAGTGCCATTATGTTGCTTGCTGAGATATCTACCAGGACATGATTAAATCTTTATGATGATTTGTCAAAGATCTCTGGAAATCTCTCCAAAGTTCTCTATTGCTAGGGAGAACAATGTGGCGCACTTCCTGACTTACCTATTTTTAAAAGAGTTGAATCAATTTATAATATCAAAATAGAAGCACGTAAGTCTTATTAAAATCTCACAGGCATTGCATGTTGTTATTTGATGCTAACTAAATAGGTAGTGTTGCTGTAGGTATCCCTGATTAATTCCATCACACTATGTTCATCCCACTAAACTGAGATAAACTGCTTGGCTACCTGGGCAGAAGAAGACAAAGTTGGTATTTCTGGTGCCAACTTCCTACTCATAACCTAGGCTCATACTCTCTAAATTCGTTGCCTAGACAATTTCACATATGTTCTGAAAGAGCCTTTCTTTCTATAAATGTCATCTGACATTTACAGTATTGTTGAAGTTTCTTTTTGATCTATTAGTCTAGTACTCTCTGCATCTCTTAGGGGCCCAAATGTGTATTTATGAGAATACACACAAACACACACACACACACACACACACACACACACACACACACTGTTACCGGGGTCTAGGGAGCTGGAGTCTCCTTTTAGAGGTGATTTCTAGGTCCTTTCTGTCCGGGACAAAGAACTGGACAAAACAAGCATAAACAGTGGCAAAGTTTCACATTTATTAAAGGTGGGAAAAACAGGAAGGTAGGGGAAGAATGGGCTCTGCGGAGCAGGTTTGGGCCAACTAAAAAGAGAGGATAAAAATACAGTTGACAGTGTATGGTGGGCTTCCACGAAGAGGCACAATATTGGGTGCTTAAAATGGATTGACCCTTTTTATATTTCCCATGACGGGCTCATGTCTCTGTCATCCTATCAAAAACCTACTCGAGTTCTCACGAGAAGTCTACCTACAGGGTTTTGGGAACTTTTCTGTGTATGCTCTGGGCTCTTGTCCCACCTCCCTTCCCAGCTACTTTTAGTCACACTATCTTCCCGCCTTCCACACACTAACAGATTCACACAGTCAAAGATGTACCAGAAAGTGATGGAAGTTTTGCTGTGCTCCATGCCCTGTTTGGCTGATTTTTAAAGGCGGATGTAATAAGCATCTTGTTCGTTCATTTGGCTTCCATATACAGTCTTTATTCATTCATCTATTCACTTATTTATTCTTTTATTCAAGTAGCATTTATTAGTGATATGCTCACTGTGGGATATAAAGTGTGAGTGAGCACCAGTCTTATCCTTGAGAAGGAGATCACAGGTAATGTAAGGTAAAGATAAGAAAGCGACTAACTACAGAACAGCATCACTCCTATGGGAAGGACTGCACAGAAAGGTACAAGAGTTGTATCCCTGTTATAAAAAAAAAATTGTGACAACTAGAGACTCAGCTAAGCTGATGTTTGGAAAGTTGAGATTCAGCCTATGTTGGATCCTGCTATCACTCCATCCCTTCCCCTGATACCCTCTAGTGTGAAGCACTTGGGCATCTGCCCATCCCTTTACAGTGAGTCCCTGCTCTTACCTAACTCCAGGGAGTTGGAAGAAGCCTCCAAGCAGATAGGAGTGCCTATAGAATTTGTCCTTTTCTTCTTTGGTGGCTTACAATCAAGACTCCCAGTTCCTTCCCCAGCCACATAGGGAAAAAATGGATCCAGACCAAACCAAGTAAGGGCAGAGATGTTCTTACAGACTAGGAACTGGTCATGGATCCAGCCACACTGAGAAATGGTGCAGTTCAACACCAGAAATTCTGGACTCCATTTTGAGGTGAACAACCCACCTATTAGTTTTATGTGCAATATCCTTGGCTCTGGGACATGCCTCAAGCAGGCCCTGGGCATGCCTTTATGCTTCAGGGAGTGCTAGTAAGTTCTGACCACAAAAGTTCCAACCACCAGAAGTTCTAAATTGATGCCCTACACCATTGGCTCAATTGCCACTGGAGGAAGCCCAGGAAGGAAGGAACTGCCCATAAAAGCAAGACAGGGTGAGGAATGGGGAGTTAAAGACAGATGATACCTTTCTGTTGTCTTGCCTGGTGCTAGACAGTGTACTTACTCTTTAAATTTTCCTTCTAAACTTTACTCTCAGCATGGTAGGTTATTTTACCACCTGTGTCACAGGCCTACCTTGCTGCGTCCAACAGCAGAAATATCTGTAGATGTGTCTGAAGGTGGCCTATATTTCTTGGCAAATCCCCATCAAACAGAACCAGCTCCTCAGAGAGTGAGAGAACAATTTGCTGTCCAGGATAGAGCCATGCACTAAATAAAGAGGAAACTAAATTCACATATTATCTACTATATAGCGGTAGAAGTACACATACAAAAAATTATTTAAAATGAGAAAAAAAATGGGAGTTTCTGTTACTATCCCCTGGCCCCAAATACAATTCCAGTTGTATTTTTTGTTTTTCTTCCCAATTTTTGGATGGTTTCTTCTATAACTCTGATACTACATTTCTTTGTCCATTAACCTTAACAGTATTCACTGACTTATTACTTTGAATGGTAAGGAATTTAGCTCGCACCATTCTGTTTCTTTTTCCCTCTTTTCCTCACAGTGTTCAGTTTGTTATTTTTCTTTTGGTCCCATGATAACATTTTTCCAGTACTGGGGCTTGAACGCAGGGCCTCGCATGCCGGGCAAGCACTCTCACTGTTACCGTGTGATGGGAAGGTGTAGTCCAGGATCTTATGCATGATAAGCAGAGAGTTGCAAAGTGTGCACCCAAAAGCAAGTGAAAAAATAGCTATATTTATTGAAGATCGTGGGAAGTTGTGCTCAGGGCAAATCTGTGCCAGCAAGAGATACGGCACACACAGAAAAGTGGGGCCAAGGTGACAGAAAGGCCAAAGCACTGTACACAGGTCAGAGTGCACAGCAGCAACCTCCAATAAATCAGGCTTCAGGAATGTAAAGGGTATGTACCTCAACCTAGGTGCTTCCTCTGAATCTCTAGGTGTGATTGACAGGACTGATTGACAGGGTGCTGTGCCATCTAGGGGCTCTCAACATGAATGCTTGGTCCAGAATTCAATCTTAATTACTCACATGACATGTAGTACGTATTTATGAACCTTTAATGAGGTGAGAGTAGGGCAAAGGTGACTGAAGTCCTGTCCAGGAGACCCAGTACCCATGCTCTCTCACCTAGAGCATCGGAGGTCTCCTGGTTTGTTTTTTTTTGTTGTTGTTGTTGTTTTGAGTTTATTTTTGTTTTGTTTTTGTTTTGAGACAGGGTCTCCATATGTAGTCCAGGCTGGCTGTGAACTCACTGTGTAACCCAGGTTATCCTTGAACTCACAGTGATCCTCCTGGTTCAGCCTTCCAAGTGCTGATATTACAGGCAGGCTATCTCCTGGGGTTTTGTTCTTTTATTTTTCTATCTCTCTTAAGAGAGTGGAAGGAGGAATGGCCCTAGTGTGCTATTTAAAATTAAGTGCATGGAAGGAGTGACTCCCTCAGCTCCACTGTTTCTAACTGTACTATTACCACTGAGTCACACCCCCATCTCGTTTTAAATTTCATTTTGAAACACAGTCTCACTAAGTTGGCCCTGCTGCTCTAAGAATTGCAATCCTCAAACTCAGACGCCTGAGTAGCTGGACTAGAGACATACACCACTATGCCTAGCTCCCTATAGCTTTAATACACCTAAACATCTATTTTTTAAGCCATAAATTTTAGACGGAGTCTCTTGGCACTCTGCTATGTAAGATGAATTGATTTTTACCTCTACATTTCCCTTCACTTCTCTTTCCCTCTCCACTTCTCAAATTCTCTTAGATGTACAATTACTTTGACACTTTTATGGCTTATAACATTGTATATTCCTATAATTAAGCCTTCTGTGCCTTGCCCATGGCTGGATTTTCCAACATGGGCCCTGTTGGCGTGATAAAAAGGACAACTCTGCTTTTGCGTAGAGCCATCCATCACATTGCCAGATTTTTAACATCTCTAATGATTGCAACAACTAGAATTATTTGCACACATTTCCACATAGTCCCAGAGGGCTCATATCAACCTGAGTGGGAACCGTTGGTCAATAAATTGATTCTGAAAATTAAAATTAAAACCCAGCCCCTCTTGCCATCTATGTTTGTTCACCTACAGTCTGTCCCCTGCCAGCCAGGCAGCACAGTTAGGATGGAACCTTCCCCTGCAGTAGCCCTTTGCCTTCTTCTTGCTCTTTGGAGAAAGACTATGTGTGTTCTGATACCAGCCACCCCCCGCCCCCAGCTTCCCCTCTTGCTCTCTTCACTGAATCACACTGAACAATCAGTTCCTGAAACATACTCTGTTCTCCTACTTTGGACCATTAAATGTGCTGTTGCTCTGCCCAGGCTCTTCTTATTTAATTTTATTTTTGTACTGGGGATTTAACCCAGGGCCTCACACATGCCCAAGCCCATGAGTCTTCTTCCTTAGGTCTCAGTGAAAACCTCACTTTTTCTGAGGAACCTTTGCCTGACATTACTCCCTGGGGTAGGTGAGAGTTTCCTGGGCATCCTGTGCTTTACCTGCACCCTCTGGGAGACAGCATAGCACAGTGATTAGGAGCATAGACACAGGAATCTCTGGTTTGAAGTCCTAATTCCACCACTTCCAAACTAAATTTGCAATCATAGTCTGTTGCAAGATTTTAAGAGATCAGAGAGACCAGTGGGTAAAACAGGAGGATTTATTTAGGCACACGCTGGCTCAGAAGACTCATGTCCAAAGACTGAGCCCTGAACAAAGAAAGGGCCCTAGTTTTACATAAGTGGTCAAAGGGGTAGCTTGAAACTAGTGGGTGGGAAAGCAAGTTTATAGAATGAGACAAAGGCAGTTAATCTAGCAGTGACAACATCCATAGGGAAGGGAAGTCTAAGAGGGAATTACTTAAGGTTGGGGAAGCTTGTTTTCCTTTTTAAGTTTTGCTTCGGGTCAGTTTTCTTAATTTCTTCCTATTTCTCATCAACAACCTAGCAGGGTACTTGTGCACAGTTGGTGCTCAATAACTGTCTGTTGCCTGACACATTCTGACTTTGGGGCAGGGGTGGTTGACCATCATTAAAATCACCTGGGGAGATTTTAAGATGCTGATGTCTCAATTTTATCCCAAACTTTATATCTTTTTTGGAGGGAGGGGGACCAGAGATCAAACTCAGGACCTTGGACTTGCCAAGTAGGTGCTAGTGCCACTGAGCTGCATCCCAGCACTATCCCAAGCTTGATGAAAGCAACAGCTGGAGATAAACACACATAAAGTTTTTAAAGACTTGTTCTGGAACCACTACTAGAAGGAGGAAGCAGGACTGGGTCTGGGAATTGGCATTTTACTAGGTGCCCCAGGGGGTTATAACATACAGCATCAAAGACTGTTGCTCTAAATAACAAACCACAATAAAAGCAGAAAAGAAAACAAGGAGTAGTGCTGTACTCCTATAATCCCAGCAATCTGGGAGTCTGAGACAGGAGGATCACAAGTTCAAGGCCATCCTGGGCAACTTAGCAACTTAACAAGACCATGTCTCCAAAAAAAGTGGGGGTGGCACTGGGGATTGTCTTGATTACTTTTTTCTTGTTGCTGAGATAAAATACCTGATGCCCAAATGAAGGAAGGAAAGGTTTATTTAGCTCACAGTCTGTGGAGGTTTTAGTGCATACTTGGCTGGCTCCAAGGCAAGGTGGCACATGGCAGAGGGCCACTGTTTATGGTGGCAGTAGATAGCAAAAGCAGCAAGAGCAAAAGGGAGGAAAGGCAGAGGGAAAAGCAAGCCTCTTTCCCTCCCTTGCATTGTATGCAAACTACCCACCCCGGGGCAAGTGTAGCACTCATATCTATAATTCCAACATTGGACCATGAATCAATCATAAATCTAGAAGCTTGAGGATTTGGGAGACATGCAGACACAAACCATAACAGGGAGATAACTCAAGAAAAGACTCTGGGTTTAATTCTCAGTACCATAAAAATAAAAATAAACAGAGAAAGAAGAGTCTAAGAAAGACCCTGTTTTAGGCTGTTATCTGTGAGAAATGGCATGAGGCAGAGACCAGCCGAGATCACCAGGCTTGTATAAAGGCAACATGGCACGGAATTTATTGAGCCTACATGCAGGCAGACAGAGGGCCAAAAGGCTGTCTTTGGGGAACAAAGAGAAGTGGGCTTTTTTATAGGGCTTGAAAGAAGGCAAGGGACATTAGGTGCAAAAATCTTAGTAAACCTCAGTGGTCAGAGTTCTCTGGATGTCTTGTGCCTCAGTGGGCAAAGTCCTTATGGCATCTGGTGTAATTGTTTGGGTGTGTTTCTATGTCCCAGTGCTTGGAATATTCCATGATCCATCTTCTCTCTTTTATGACATCCTGTGTTTGCCAAGTGCTGAGCTGAGAACAATGCCTCTGCTGGCAGACAGGTTGGGTACTGGGAGAATCATGTCCACATTGAACCTGACAGTATCCAGCTAAGCCGCTGAAACCAGAGGGCTAGGCAAGCACATGTCTGTGTAGGCCCCAACCCTCAATGCTGAGAGCTTGTCCTGTGACCACACAGCGGAGTTGAGTGAATGGTCTTCCTGCTCCTAGAAAGCTAGAGTCATTGCTGTGGTCTTTGTGTGTACTCTTTAGTTGGGGTAAATCCCTTCAAAGCTTGAGGCAATTTTCCAGAAATATGACACCAAAAACTGTGTGATTATTTCTCACATTTGGCTTCTGTCCACAGAGCTACAAGTTTCTCTAGATATTCTTGCAATTTATAAAGGAAGGTTAAGTCACAAATACTCAAAACAAGCAAATGGTAAATATTTTCTAGCTGTTACAGTCAGTCTAGAAGCTTCTATCAGTGGCTCTCTATGTTTTAATAGCTCAGTATTTAGTTTATTCTAAACTGATGACAGCTTAAGATATTTTTCTGAGCATATTGAGCTTAGTGTGTATCTTATAATAGTGGAATTTGTAATGACTGAGATTCTGAAATGAACTTGCTGGAACTTCTAGAGAGTTCCAGTTCAACCTGGGTCAGAATAAGGGACAAATTGGTTGCTTATCAAGTCTCTACTTTGTGCTGAGTAACTTATTCATTCTGCTATAATCACTGAACAATATGCTACAATAACACATTCCAAATTCTTAGGTGAAGAAACTGAATTTCAACAAATTAAGATAGTTTGATTCTTCCTATTTCTTTGACTTATCCAAATTCCAGACAGTGGGCTGGAGATTTAGCTCAGCGACACAGCACCTGCCTGGCAAGCGTGAGGTCGTGAGTTTGATTCCCGGTACTGGAAAACAAACAAACAAACAAAAAATCCAAATTCCAGACAATATCTTTGAGATACCTCTAATATTCTTCTCAAATCTGTCCCTTTTCTATCATCCCAGGTACCATCCTATCTTTAAAAACTGTGATTTTCACCTACGTCATTCAACAACTTCCTAACTGGTTCTTGTCCTACCTTGCCCTGTCTATACTCCAATGCAGCAACCAGAATCACCATCCTGAAACAGAAGTCAGAGCATGGCACTTCCCTGCCCCAAACTGTGGTGCTTACAACAGTTTCATCTCCTGCTGTGGCCCGCAAGACTCTGCATAATCTAGTCCTTGCCTGCATTGCTGACTTCATCTCCTTCTGCGCTACTCACGGTTACACAGGCACACAGGACTTCTGCCCTGTCCCAGTTTGTTTTCCATCCTCATCTTCAGATTATTCCCCATCATATTGCTTAGTTTGTGCCTAGCAATTATCCAGTCTAGCCTGTAGTCCCAGCCCTAAGGAGGCTGAGTCAGGAGGATTGCCATAAGTTTGAGACCAACCTAAGTTATATAACTAGTTTAAGGCCAGCCTAAAGTACATAGTGAGACCCTGTCTCAAAAAAAGTAAAAGAAGAAGAATGCAATTATCCCAGTGTGAAACTGTCTAATTCATTTGATCATTGTGCATCTCTCTTCTCTTGTAAAAACATCCTCTTCACAGGAACAAGGACTGTGTTAGTATTACTCGTCTCTGTGTCTACAGCATCCAGCACTGTGCCTGGTGCAAAGTGGGTCATCTGCAACATTTTGCTCAGTACAGTTTGTTTTGTGCCCATCTGGTCAATGAATGCATAAGTGAATGGATGAGTGGACTTTCTACAGTTGGCCAATGGCGGAGCTGAGATTTGCCTCATGGCCTCCCTGACACAGGCCTGCCTGTTGGTGTGGGGGATCTTCGGGAGGTTAAGGTCACGCTCAGTCTTAGAAGAGGCCACGCAGCTAGAGATGGCAAGGCTTCCCATGCCTATACTGGGTATGAGCACCTTCTCTTATTTTATTTTATTCTCGCAATGCTCCTGTAAAGAAGGAAAGCACCACTCCTTAGTGCCCTTGGTGCTCCAGAGTGCACTTAGACCAGCCCAGCGTTCTCCAGATGTGGTACTAGAAATTAATGGCTGAACTGAGAGCCTGTTGCATCTGTGTCTCCACTGTGGGAGGGCCTTCGCCACCTGTGTTCTGCGTTCACCACCCCACTCATAAAGCCCCTCGGAGTAGTTTGTCAGGGCTGACTCAGCGGGATGCCCGCTGTCCTGAGCAGTTTTCTGCTTTCCCTGGCCAGTCACAGAGCTGAGCGAGGGGCAGCCTGGGTAGATCTGTGAAGAAGGCAAACCTTTCAGCTTCTCTCCCCCTATTTCTCCTCCCTCCTGACTCCCACATGCTAGCCCACTGTGCCTTCCCACCTGGCCTTCCAACATTGAGCACATGCTTCTTCACCTGCCTTTCTCCTATTAGTACTTACGCAGTCCATTTTAAGGACAGTGGACTAATTAGATTAATAACTCCTTACCATTTTCCTAAAATAGTCTAATCTAAAACAGGAACTGTAATGTAGTGTCCAACTTCAGGAATAACAGTAGTGGTAAGAATTTCTCTTAGGCCATTCGGAGAAAGTTAGGTGGCAGATCTTGTGTTATCTTTATTGAGGACTTGCCTTGGACTCTTTCTAACTTTCCATGTATGCCACAGCTCCCTAGGGGAGGAAAACATGATCGCCTCACCTGAATAGATGAGAAAAACTCAGGTGGAAAATTAAGAACATGGTGGTGCATGCCTGTAATCCCAGCACTTGGGAAGCTGAGGCAGGAGGATCACTGTGAGTTCAAAGCCAGCCTGGGCTACAAAGTGAGCTCAAGGCCAGCCTGAACTGCATAGTGAGACCCTGTCCCAAAAAGACAAAAAAAAAAAAGAAAGAAAGAGAGAAAGAAAAGATAATTAACATCGTCGAACATCACACAGCTATTAAGTTCTAGCCCTGAAAGCCAGATCTAGGACTTTCTGTCTCTAGAATCTATGCTTGTCATGCAGTGCCTAAATGCCTCTCAGCCCAGTGTCCAAAGTATAGGGTCAGGTGAGAAGGGGAACCCTGCCCCAACTCTCAGGATTTATCAAAAAATGAAGGCCTTTACTATTGAATCACAGTTATTCCATTGTGAAACAAGTTTAGCTCCTAGGATGGATCAAAATTCAAGGTGGATCAACACAAAGAAAGGAGAGTGGTGGGAGAGGGGGAAATGTAGCTAATGCTGCAGACAGTCAGCTGCCAGTCTCTCCCTTGCACAGCTTTATAACTGGGCCGGTAGTATAACCTTGTGACCTGTGTAACCAGTGTAACCTTCCCTTTTCTTTCATGTGTACAGTGAGTGAACTAGAGCTACCTACTTTGTAGGATTCAGGTGGAGATTCAGTGAGATGCATCAAGAAAAGCTTTAGCACAGTACCTGACACATAGTCAACATTTATTAAATTTAACTGAACAGAGAAAGAAAACCTAAAGAGGATTTTTCTAGGTCATGCTTATTGAGTACTTGAATAATTCTGCACCCTGATTTTTGCTGTGAGCTACTGTATCCTTTAAAGTAAAAATCCGGTCAGAGTTGAATCTTTTTGAGCGATACTAGACTTTCTTAAAGAAACGGTGGTTTTTACACAATTGTGAACAGTCTACAGTATTTTTTTTAATGTTTAAGAAACAGTCTCTCGATATGTCTTATCCTAGCAGGTAATCAAAAGTTTCCTGGGTCTTTCACATGGCACAGAGGAAAATGATGAAATAAAGTCAGATGCTTTTTCTAAAAGCCAAATGTCAAGACAGACTTGATCGTGATTGTCAGAAACTCCATAATGATGGAGCACAAGCATTAGCTTTCACACCTTCAAATCCTAAGTCTACTGTAAGCCTGGTCACCCAGGCACAAGCATTCCATCCCGTAACACTTCCCGTGGCAGTTTTCCTCCTAACGATGGTCTTTCAGTGGCCAGTTAATTAGAAGCAATGGAAGGACCTATATGTTGAGTTTATTAAATAGTTCTTTTGGAGAAAAAAAAAGTTAAACAACCTGTAAATGAGCAGCTGAGCGGGCATTTTGTTTGCTCTGGATCTGGTTTTATGATTGGTTCAGTAGTGATTAAAATTGTCATGGTAAAATCTTCTAAGTCTCCATCTGTACTCTGCTGGAGTAAAACACAAACTTCAAATGTCATTTGTGCATTTGGTAGAAAGGCCTCACCTGGTCAGCCTGAAAAAATACATACATCTTTTACCAGGTGAGACACTTCAGCTCTCTCAGGCTATGTGCCGTGGAGCACCCCTCCCTCCAGATGTTCCAGTGAAGGAGGATTCTGAGCTCAAATAAGTTTGGGGAATTCAGTAGCTGTTATGGCTTGTGTCTAGATATCACCTCACAGGCTCTTTCAGTCACAGGCGGTGCTTTTTCAGAGGTGGCTGGATCCAGAGTGTGTGATGCTGGGATTCATTCAAGATATAATGCTAGGATCAAGGGCACTAGGATTAAGGGTGTGAGTAGTACACGCCCTAAGTAGCCTAGATAAAATATAAGGGACAGGAATGGTAGAAAGAGTTGTGGTGGTCTCTTGTTGCTTTGCTTGCCATGAACTGTTTCTCCTCTTTGATGTGTGTCTGGCATGCCCCCCTGACTTGGAGTCAGCTGATTATGGATGGAAACCTCTACAAAGTGTAAGCTAAATAAACCTTTCCTCCATTAACTTTGGGTGTCAGCTATTTTGTTTCAACAACAAGAAAAGTAACTAAGACAGTAATATATTACAAACTTTTGAGAAGGTCTCCATTAAAGAATTCTGTTTGACTTTGTTTAAGGTAGCAAATTTCTCAAAGCATCTGACCTAGAATCCTTGCTTTGTGTAGCTCCTGTGGTATCATATGACTCTCCTAGCACTTAATGTATTGTATGGAAACTACTCATTTACCTGCCTAACTACTTAAACCAGATTGTAAACTTGTGGACACTAGGAATCTAAGAATTCATTATTTGTCTATCTGTCTATCTATCTATCTATGTTTACAGTACTAGAGATTGAATCCTGGTCCGTCATACTGACCTACATCCCCAAAGGATTTTTTATTTTGAGGCAGGATCTCATTAAGTTATTAAATTGCACAGGTTAGGTCAAAACTTGCCTCAGCCTCCTAATGTGTTTGAATTACAGGCATTGGCCACCACACCCAGTGTGTGTGTGGAGGAGGGGTTACTGGACACTAAACCAAGAGCCTCTGCACTGAGCTATTGCTCCAGCTCTTTTTTCTTTCTTTAAATTTTGAGACAGAGTCTCACTAAGTTACTAAGTGGCTCAGGCTGTGCTTGAACTTGCAGTCTTCCTGCCTCAGCCTCCCAGAGTGCTGGCATTACAGGCATGTGCCACCACACTGTCTTTTTGATTTGTTTTTTTAAAACAGTGTCTTACTATATAGTTCAAGCTGGCCTTGAACTCAATATGTAGCCCAGCCTGCCCTCAAACTCACAGTGATCCTCCTGCCTCAGCCTCTTGAGTACTGGGATTACAGGAAGGTGGCACGATGCCTGTTTTTTTTTTTTCCCCCTAATGTCAACACAATTTCTGTAAGAAGGAAGATAGTAAATAGTTAAGAAAGGGAACTGTCATGGATCCATTTTGTTGACCAGGAAGAACAATATAATTCCATTAAAGAAAGAAGGAAGATTAAATGTTTCTACCCCCAGATCAGATAACCAGTGCTTGCTTATTGTAAAGCACCTGAGCTTTGCAATTTGTTCTCCAAAGAATTTAATTGTGAATACTTAAAAGTAGAAATATCTGGCCAGAGTATATATAAAGACACTCATAGATGTTGTCTTAAAAAAAAAAAAAAGATGTTGTCTTAGTTATTTTTCTCTTGTTGCTGAGACAAAATACCCAACACCCAAAATTAAGGAAGGAAAGGTTTATTTAGCTCACAGTTTGTGGAGGTTTCAGTCCGTAATCAGCTGGCTCCAAAGCAGGGAGGCATGCACAGGGGCAACAATCCAAGGCAGAAGAAGACAGCAAAAGCAGCAAGAGTGCAAGGGGGAGAGCAAACCTCTTTTCCTCCCTTATATTGTAAGCAGGCTGCCCCCCACCCAGGGGGCATGTAGCACTCACATAATCTCCATGCCCTCCTCTTGCACAGGCTCAGGATAAATACAAAGTAAGGGCCCCAGCACACTGCTGAGTCACATAGTTAACCTTCTAAACATCTCAAATTGACACAAGGAACAACATCCCAGAGCTTAAGGGCATGTCCTTTGCACCCCAGGATGCAGAACTGCTGAGTCACTTAGTTAAGCTTTTAGACTTCTCAAGTTGACATAACGTATCAACCATAACAGATATATATATATATGATGAGTCTGGTTTGGGAATTTTTATGATTTTTATTTATTAAGAGCAAGTACTGTGACTCCCTGAAACAACATCCCGTCCTTACGTTGTGCTAGTTCCCTATCCCCAAGGACCGCTGTCAGGTTTTGTCACTGCTGCCAGTTCTTTTCATCCCTTCCTTGCCCCAGCAGAGTCTCCATCCCGTGTCCATGGTCAAGGACAGGCTTGCTCCCAAGTATGCCCTCCCCACCCCCACTCCTCTTGGCTTCTTTCACTGCCTGCTCCTCCTCTCCCTGGGGTGCCTCTGCTGCTGTTTTTGTCTTTACTCCAGAATTCTCAGCACAGCCAGAGAAAAGTAGACTAATTTCCAAGATCCGCTCTGTGCTGCTGGGATAGTCTTCTACTCATCTCTCACTGACCTCCTTTATCATTTCGCATTCTACGTGCTCAGATCCATTTTCACACACAGCTTGACCAGCCCTGCCTCATTTTCAGGATGTGACCTCCTGGGTTTAGTTCTCAGAAGAGTGGAGCATCCAACATGAACCCCTTTGGTTCTGTTCCTGTCTGACTCTTCACCTGCCATCTTCCTCTCCTGATTGCTCTGACAAAGGAAGTGTTATCCTTGCTCTTTGTTATAACCAACCTCCCATCTCTACCTTTGATCTCATCGTCCTGCCTGCTCTGGGACAGTATCGTGCACATTATTCCCTCTCTCATAAACCTCTCATCTCTACTAGTCCTTTGCACACCGCCAACCTATGCAGGTCTCCTGCATTCAACACAAATGAACAGCCAACCTTCTTTTCATCTCAGCAATTTAAGCTGTCACCCTGCCCCATTCCTTCAGCCTTCAAACTTATTGAAAGATACATGGTCAGTTACTGTCCGTGTGCTACTGCAGTTTCTCATTCTTCCAGTCCTCACCCTCTGCCCGGTGCCTACCTCCTCCAACACTCCTTCACAGGATTTATTCACGGCAGGGTCTCGCCTTGATCTTGCTGCAGGAGTCATTACACCCAAGAAAATCCTACCCTTCCCTCAGAGTCTATCTCCTGTGTCCCTTCCTCTCCAAATCTTCTAAGTCACTGACTGTTGCAGTGAAAATTGTATAATAAAAGAGCAGGAGGTCAAGAATAGGAAGACTTGGCTTTGAGCCTTAAATCTGGTATTAACTCTGTTCATCAGAATGTTGTGTTGCCTCTCAATGAACATCAGTGTTTGTTTTGTTTCGTTTTGCTTTTGGTACCGGGAATCAAACTTAGGACCTTGTGCTTGCCAGGCAGGTGCTTATGCCACTAAGCTATATCCCTGGCCTCTCTATGAAATAAGAACATGTTTTAAGATGACCTCTAAGTCTCTTCTACTTCTTGCTATATTTTTAGGCATTTTGGTGGGCAGAAGTGTATTTTGATAAGGTACTATGTGGTTTTTGTGAGTAGCTTTCTCCATTTCTTTATGTCCTAGTACAAAAATCTTTTCTATTTAGGAAAACAAAGTTGAAATTTAAGTTGAAATTCAGATTTCCATTTTGCAAATTTACCTTTTATTTATGTCCTTAAATAATGATAATGGGAACAGTTGCAAAATACCTAGGCTCTGACAATTTTTAAGGCAATGTTTAGAAGTTCACACAAGTGGAAGAGCAAGCCTTGGAAGTTTCTAGAGAGATTTATGAACTGATGGCTATTTAATAACAAGACAGCCTGCTATAAAGGGATCAAGGAACCAGAAAGCCAATGTACAACCAAGACACATGCAAGGAGATAAATTTCCCATCACATTTCATGATGTCTGGGAGTACTCGGAGAGGACTCCAGGATATTGATGTCCCAGCACTATTAAAATAGAGCAGCTGAGTGCAAAGTAGAAATAGTAAGATCATTACTTACTGACAGGAAAATCACCCTTATACACCAGGGGAGGGTCACTGTGTACACAGAACCAGGAAAATTATTCTAAGAAGTTGAACAAGTTTTACTATCAAATTGAATAGAGGGGCAAATATGGGAAAGGGTACTACTTTTGAGTTTTTCAAACAAAACTCAGCATCAGTCGTCGGTCCAGGAATTCTACATAATTTTAAGTATGAATGAGGCAGAGTTGAGATGCTATCATTTTCCATGTGGTTCATTTCCTTTTGGGTATTTTTTTGATAGTTTTGCATTTCATAATAATTTATGGGAAAATTACCAGAAAGATGGAGTAGCACAACTGGCAGTTGCAAACACATAGCGTACACAAGCATCATGTTTATGTCAGGGCATTCTCTCATGACTTTCATGAGTAATTAATTTCATGGAATATTGCTGAGTTGGTATTTGTGTCCTCCAACCACCAAAAAGACACAATAGGCATTCTTTGACCTGAGTTTTACTAATAAACTTAATTAAGCAAACATTTATTCTGAAGTTTGTCTAGAACCTGACAAAGATTACCTTCTTTCCACACTTCCAAATTTTGGTCTTGTGAATATTTCTGTTTTACAACTGCTGCATTTTTAGGGAAGAGTTTTCAAAGTTCTAGATGATATAACAGTTGTTTTGTTGATACACTGAGATTCTCTGGGGATCCCTTAGTTTACTAAGCTCATAAAACAGATAGGTTTTGCTGCCCTCACTAGCTACAAACTCAACTTGTAAAACCAGAAACTAAGTCACTCATTAGTAAAAGCTCTGATTTACCAGAGGAAGGATCCTTTTATTGGCACAGATATTCCTCTTTTTCTCCCTCTCCTTTATGTCTTTCTACAAAAATGTTTTTCTTGCCCAGATAATTTCTTTTTCTTCCTTTTCTTTTCTTTTCTTTCTTTTTTTTTTTATTTTAAAGATAAAAGGAGGGAAACATTAACAGACATACAACATTTTACAACATATCACAAGCACAATACAGACAATACAGAGTTCCAAACAAAGTGGTAGGGAATTAACAATGGTGGTTGTATTACATATTGATATCTTCAAAGTGGCTTCTCATGAAAACAGATATAGACATGCAATACTGGTCAACCAAAGACTCATTGACAGTTTCTTTCAGCATAGAAATAGAAGACAGAAGAACAACCATGTTAACTATCCTGTATATACATACATACAAAATTTTTCCTTCCTTTTCTTTTCTTTCTTTTTTTTTTAGTCAGAAAGGTCTTTATTATACGAAACAATGACAAGGGCTGGGCATGGTAGCACACGCCTGTAATCCCAGCACTCAGGAGGCTGAGACAGGATGATCGCCATGAGTGTGAGGCCAGCACCAGCTATATAGCAAGTTCAAGGCCAGCTTGTACTACATAGTGAAATCCTATCTCCGAAAAAAGAATAAAGAAAAAAAAAAATAACATCAGGTAATAATGCAAAACATTGTGCTACCAGGGCAAAATGTTTTACAATACCTACCCATTTGCCCTCACAAGACTACAGTACTTACTACATACCTGATTACTGAACACTGATTGCCTTTTTAAACTGCTTTACATAGAAAATCTGATTCCTTGCACATCACATCCACTTTTTCTCATGCACTGAAGAAATCAGCTTAATGCTTAAGCATCAACTTTACAGGATAACAGGAAACAAAGGTAGAAAATAAAGGGTCCCATTTCTACTTTTCTATATCATACTTAAACCAAGTCCTGTTATCAATGTGTAAAAAATATATAAAAATGTGCTACTTACATTCTTTAAATGCAACATGGAATATGTTAGGCCTGTCTTCTAATTCTGTGGCAGCCATTGTTCTTTTCCACTTACATTCTCACCATATTATGATACATCATTTTTATTTTTTATTTTTTTGGTGGTACTGGGAATTGAACTCATAACCTCACACTTGCAAGGCAGGCTCTGTGCCACTGAGCTATATCCCCAGCCCACTCCGTACTATGAAAATGTGTTCTAAATATCAAGACATCACTAAAGTTAGTTTTCTAGGACCTCTTCTGAAACCATTTTAGAAGACAAAATAGCTCTGCTGTATAATGTAAACAAATACCTCTTCATACAAAATTCAAGATATACTTTACTCCCATAGCAAATTCTAAGCCTTGGCTTTGATGCACTGTACTTAGATCATGTCTCAGTACAAATTGCTATAGTAGAAGTTTGAACTGTTGCACAGATCTACTGTAGAACTGACTGCCCTGTTCTCCCATGTGTCTGATAGCCCTGTACATTGCTGACTCGATGTTATACACATGTTTTCAACTAACACACTTTTCTAAATACAGAAGTTTCTCAAAAAGCAGCAGGAGACTTTAGATACTCACCAAGCCTTTCAAAAATAGATTACATGCGGGCTGGGGATTTAGCTCAGCAGCAAAAAGCGCCTGCCTGGCAAGCGCAAGGTCGTGAGTTCGGTTCCCGGTACCGGAGAAAAACCAAAAAAAAAA
>NW_004955434.1:2924993-2926193 GCF_000276665.1 Chinchilla lanigera | reverse complement strand
ATAAAATTTTGTAGGTCCAAATGACTGATCATAGCTGGGCTTGGTGAAACATGCCTGTAATCCCAGCACTTGGGAGGCTGAAGCAGGAGAATTGCCTTGAGTTTGGGGCAAGCCTGGGCTAAAAAGTGAGTTCAAGGCCAGCCTGCACTACAAAGTGAGACTCTGTCTCAAAAAAAAAAAAAAAATGACCTATCATAGATCATATACTTAGCACATTGATCTTGACTTGGAGGAACCCAGAAGATGCTAACTGCAATAAACAAAACTTGAACACTGGCCTCTCTCAAAATAACTCTAGAGATATAGGCATAATTCAGTACAAAACCCATCAATTCAGCTTCAACGCTGACTATTTGAATTTCTTTTTGAGTACTTTCTGTAAGGCCACTAATGAACATGGATCTGATTGTAGCAAGGTCTGATTGTAGCAAGACTGTTTTTATGACAGGAGAATGTTTTCTCATGACCTACCTTCCACTATGGTGTCTGTCAGTTGCTCTTCATCATGCATTGCTTTGAGCTGCTTAAGAATACTGTAAGCACAGACGGCATCTATGGCATCATCAGCCACATCTGAAGGTGGAATCCCATCGATTTGGGGAAGACTTATTTATATCTCTCAATTCTTGTCTCGGTCCCTCGTTACTACCTCCTCAGCCTGCAGCTAGCGCTGGGCTCCAGCTCATCCCCACCCTCCCTGCACACCTCCCTCCAACACCACCTCTGCAGATACTTCTCTTGTTAGCACCCAGCTGTAGTAGAAGTCTCTCTACAGTGAGTTCTCCACAGAGTTTCCCATGACATCTTCCTCCGCACCCCTGATGGGCCATGAGCGCCTGTGTTCTGTTTAGTATCAGCTTCTTCTGTAACCACACAATGCTCAAAAACAAATTACTATTTGTGGCCCTCCTGTTTCCTGTGTGTTTAAATCAAGACATTTGGTTCTAACTTCTTTTCATTCTCCAAATTAGGGAAGTCTAAAAATCAGATGTGAAAAGCAAGTGCCAAGCCAGGAAAAAAATTGCAATAAATACCACAAACTCTTGTCAGGCACAGTGGCACGCCTGTAATGCCAGGCCTTGGGAGACTGAGGCAGGAGGATTGCTGCTCATTCAAGGCCAGCCTGAGCTGCATAGTGTGTTCAAGGCCAGCCTGAGCTACACAGCAAGTCCTGTCTCAAAAAACAAAAACAAAAAGAAA
>NW_004955434.1:2923893-2924893 GCF_000276665.1 Chinchilla lanigera | reverse complement strand
GTTCTGTGACTAAATCCAGTTGGCCAGTGTCCTAGGCCGTGAGTAGCAAGCCTTGTGAAATCACAAGAGTTCAACAGGTAAAGTACTACTACAGCCATGAAACTACTAATCTGAAAGACAAGCATAGGTCCAGACCAAGAATTAATCTATGCTAACATCAGCCACGTGCAAATTTAAACCCTTTCCAGAATTTTATTTTTCCTTACATTAGATTTTACTGGTACATTTTAGATATACATAATGATCACATCCAGAATTTTAAAAAATGAGGAAGTGTTAGCGCTTGAAAAACTTTCGATAGAAAAGCACCATTTTAAACTGTAGCTAAACTTAAAATTATATGGAAAATGTAAAATAATCAGAGTAAAAGTTCTGTCTGAGACTGAGTTTTCCTTCAGTCTACTGTAATAAAAGAACAACTTAAATCTCAGTACACTTGAAAACAATACACAAAAATACATGTAAATATGTATAATGATTAAGAATGTTTCCTGTGTTAGAGAGGTCACAGCTAAATAAAGTTTAGTGGTATTGGCTCAGATTGTTACCTGTATTTAAAATAAAAAGTCATGTTGGGCTGGGGATTTAGCTCAGTGGCACAGTACCTGCCTGGCAAGCGCAAGGTCGTGAGTTTGATTCTTGGTACCGGGAGGAAAAAAAAAAGTCATGTCAAGCTAATTTGGACATCTCTATCCAGTAATACCCTAACTTCTCTTAGAAAAGGGCAGAGTTATCTTTATCCACTGGGTACCTCAGTGACTATCACAGTTCTATAATGATACATCTACTTTTATGCCAGGGGAAAAATTTGATAATTAAACTATGTGATATTTCCCTTACTGAAATGAAAACCTCACAAAAGTCAAACCAAATCCCTCCCTACACAGTACTCTTTAAAAGCACCCATTGCTGTGTATAAAGCTCTCTTGGCTTTCTCAAATATTGACATCACTCCTTCAGACAAGGCTTCTCAGTATGAGATCCCCGTGAGGCACCAAGG
>NW_004955434.1:2893843-2921670 GCF_000276665.1 Chinchilla lanigera | reverse complement strand
ATATATATATATATATATACAAGATAGATATATATACAAAATCTGAAAAAATATAAAGTCTGAAAAAAGAAATATAACGAAAAAAACACACTAGAAAATTTTAAGATAAAAAATTACACATTTGTTTATCAACTGGATAAAAATGATTTATAAATATAGTACCCTGGAGTATGATGTGAATAGCTGTATTTGTATCTTATTTTGTTTGTATTTATCTATTTAAAATTTTTCACTTTAGAAAGAAAAGACAAGTCCTGAGGATATAGCTCAGTGGTAGAGTACTTGCCTTGCATGCACAAGGCTCTGAGTTCCACCCCCAGCACCACAGCACTACCAAAACTAAGAAAGAAAGCGTACACGTGTATTAAAAATAATATGTTGAAAATAAATCTTTCACTTTATAACCAAAACATATGTATGCTTATATAGAAATATATAAACTCATAAATGTGTGTATTAGAGGGCTCAAAGTAAATTATTTATTTTTAATTAATAAATATATACATTTGAAGATACATATATGTATATATAAAATATGTATATATATGCACATACACATATGTAAGTTATGTATTTATATATGTATATGGGTGTCTATATAGATGTGGGTGTGATATGTAGTATTACCCTAGAAAGATGAAGTGAAGCCAGAAGGGATTCTAATTTCTATAACCATACCCCTTGGTGAAGAAGAATTCTCGTTTCTGTGACTTGCCTTGGAAAGAAAGGACAGCAGGAGGTAGGAGGGAAGGGAAATGTCAGAGAAACACTGCTTGAGACCCTTCCCATGCCCCTCAGTTCAAAGTACTCAGCTATACTTTGGGGAATCATTTTCTGAGCCCAGTACCAAAAACTGTGTGTGTGTGTGTGTGTGTGTGTGTTGTTTGCTTTTTCGAAGCAGCATCTCACTACATAATCTAGGCAGGCCTTGAACTCTGTGTGTGTGTGTGTGTGTGTGTGTTGTTTGCTTTTTCGAAGCAGCATCTCACTACATAATCTAGGCAGGCCTTGAACTCACTATGTCGCCAAGCTGGTGTTGAACTCACAATCCTGTTATGTCAGCCCCTGAGTGTTAAAATACAAGCATCTGCCCCTGTGACTGGCCCTAAACTCTAGGGAATGAATGTAAAACAAAATGACAGGAAGCTCGTGGTAAACACCAGTCCAGGGCTAACTGGGGCTTTTGAGATCATGCCTTTCAGAATATTTTTTAAAAACCTAAAACAAGTGTGGGAGGGGTGATAGGACAGAAAAGAGAAAAAAGGGGAAGGAAGGAAGGGAGGGAGGGAGGGAGGGAGAGAGAAAAAGGGAGGAAAGGGGGAGGGGAAGAGAGAGAAAAAGGGAGGGGAAGAGAAGGGAAGGGAAGAGGAAGGGAAAGAAAGAGGGAAGAGGAGGGGGAGGGGAGGGGGAAGGGAGGGAGGGAGGGAGGAAAATGAGCAGGACAGTATAATAAAATATGCTGTGTCAAGGACCAGGAGACTAACGTTTCTGCAGCTTGCCATTGTGTGAGCTTATATCACAGGCTCTCTACTGTTTTCCTCTCTAAAACTGACTGATTCTGAGGTCTCCTCTGAATTTCCCCTCCCTCTACAGTGACCAAAAGATCTAAAAATAACACAGATTTCTAAAACCAAGGAGTTGAGAAATTTGGGATTGTTTATCACTCAAATAGCAATGAAAAAACTTGACTGTAGGTCTGCACTCCATCACAGCTCGCCCTCTGCCCAGAACCGAGGCTTCTGTGAGTGGAGAGACTTTTGCACTGGGGAGAGCTGGAAGCAGGTCAAGCTTTGTTGCTTGTCACAGCTAAAAGTTAAATTAAATCAGATGGGTCTTTAAAAAAGAAAAAAATGAAACAGATGGGTCTTTTTTTAAAAAAGCATTGGTCAGCTAAAGACTTAATATTTAAAAACACATGGTCGTTCTGCCATCTGTGGGATATGCAAACCAAATAGTGTCTGCAGGAAGCATGCTATTAAAATTTAGCAACTATTTCACCAAACTTGGCCAGGTTCTAGGAATGCTAAAATCTCACACTCTTGTCTAGATAAAGATCCATGTAGCCTGTCTTGAGGGAAATGTAGAAATCCCATCCTTTCTGCCAAGTACTATCTGGATTTTGGAATTTTTGTTTGGTTTTTGCTTTATGTTTTTATATTTTAAAATTATATTATAACTCATTATTAAACAGTTAAATGAATGCAATTACATTATATTGTATATCTTATACCCACATCGGTAGCATCTTAATGAAGAGTTCTGGAATTTCACTGACTGGATCATAGTAATTTTGTAAATAAAAATTATTCCACCTACTCTCTAGTCACCATATCCAAATTTATCTGTGCAAAAGATTTAAAAGGATTTTAATCTCACCAGAAGAAAAGTTAAATTTAACCCAGACTCTGTTACATCTGAGGTCCACTACTGATAGTAAGACCTGAACTTAGGTTGTTTGATGAACATCAGTAATTGATCGTAGTATTGTTGGCTTAGGCTGGAAATGTTTGTATCTGGAGATAGAAAGCCATTTATGGAGACTGTCATTCATATGAAAATTATAGGCCCACCCGGGACTATTCAGTTGGTAAAGTAGTGGTGAATTAATCCAACAATCTGGCTCTCTATGTACTCAAGAAGGCTGTGGAAACTACTATAAAAGGTCATGGACACCCAGTTAATTCAGCCAGTATTTAGCAAGTTAATACAAGTAACCCTTTTCAACTATATAACAAAGGCTTTATTTTATTGTATTCTATAGCTCCCTGTAAAACTTGATTTCCTCTTTCCCTGGCAAAATCATAGTCATTATGATATAGGGGAAATAAATGTAACTCCCAACCTGCTAGATGTCAGATATGCTGAGTTTAAGTTCCCCAAAATTGAAGGATGAATTCTAAGGAACAATGGAGATTAAGAGTAAGAAATTTTATTGAGAGATAGAGCAATAGGTCCTGAGAGACAGGAGGGAACCCAAAAATGGGTTGCTAACAAGCCCATTTTTCACAAGAAGTTTTATAGAGCAAAATCCCAAGGTGGGTACAAAATCCCAAGGTGGGTACAAAATCCCAAGGTACAACATGAGACAAAACTATGATTAACCTATAAAACTGGAAGTATAGCCACTTAGGTAATATTGATCCAATGGGAAGCAGGTCATGTAGCACCTGTACATGGAAAGAACAAGGACCTTTTTAGGAAGACACGTATCAGGAGGTCTTGATCACACATCCGGGTGACTGATGTCTATCTAAACTTTATAGAACCAAGTAATACCAGTTATAATATATTGCTTATCCCTCAGGGAGGCATGTAGGCCTGGTCATTCCATCTTTATCTTGAGGCCTGGCCTTCAACAGATGTGCCTCAGCCATAGTTGTAATGTGTTCTCATCCCCTGCACTGGCTCCCTCAAGGGCCTAGTCCTGTCTGACTGACTATCATATTTCTACCTAACTTAGCTGTCTGCAATAACTGCATTGGGTAGCTCTTAAACTGATACCTCATAACATAAAAATAAGCAACACTAATTCTTTTAAAAGACAACCTGATTTGCCTTGAGAAAAGAAATTCCTCCTAAATATTCTTTATCTATTTTGTCTCTTCTAGCACGTTAACCAAGAACTTGTCTGGATTTTTACTGGTCTAGGGATGGGATGGTCTGACTTCTTTGACTAACACAGCCCTGTGACTAGAGTTCTACACAAACCCTCTCAATACCCCTAAAAACAAAACCAGCTTTAGAAGAGGGTTCTGATTATGTACTGTAAGGAAAGTTTGCCGAGTTGTGTTTTAGGTTGTGCTGCTCATCATTTTATTGTTTCTAGAGAGTAGATCATTATTTTTTTGAAAGGGAGAAAGATGAAAGCACAAAGCCGATTTAGTTGCCTTTGACAATTACAGTTTTCAGGAGCAGGAACTGGAACAACAAAACCTTACTAATCTAGGGAGTGATGATTCAGTGGAGTGCCTGCCCACCTGCCATGGCTTTCTGCTCCTTTACCTTTTGTTTCTAGGGCTTGAGGATATTTCACTGCTTGTTAGAAAAGCGATCTGGTAGAGGAAGGGAAAGGAAGAGAGGAAGAGAAAGTCCATTTTTAAAGTGTAAAAAACTGTCTTGTTCTGAGGAGGGAGAATAAATATGTTGAGATCAGGGGTGAATCTAAAAATGAGGTAACAAAAGGAAGGAAGAGATGAGAAAAAAAAGAATAGAAGGAAAAAAATGGAAACAAAGCTTTTGTAAATGAGGAGAAGAGGGGCTGACGGGAGAGGAGGGTATGGGAACAAAATAAAGATATACCATGTACAGGTACAAATTCCCTGTGATGAATGTGATCATTATGTATATCTAAAATGTACCAATAAAAACGTTTTAAAGATAAAAATAAAAATGAGGTGACAGATCTGAAGGCAGCCTGCGCAGAATCGGCATATAATAGGAATTTAGTAAGCAGGGCTTTATAACCTACGTAACATATATACTCCTCTTCCACAGTTGTTCTCAGCTAGGGAGATTTTTGCTTCCCAAGGAATATTTGGCAATGATTTCTGGAGACTCTCAAGTCATCAGAAACTGTCCTGACTTGGGGGTGACACCAGCATCTGGAGTATGCGACCGCAAAAGGTCCTGAAAGCACATGGGAACTTGCTTCAGAGAGAATGGAAATTAAAACTGAGGCCACCGCATGGATTTACAGGGTAAAAATTTTGAGAAGGAAGAGGAATTTCAGCTTAAGATGTAATGCTGAAGGCAGCACTACCACAACCATGACAGAGAAAATCAGAGCAGCCCATTAACAAGGGAAAGGCATCCGCTTTAATGGAGCTGCTCGCGTGGGCTAGGGTCTGGTGATTTCCCCCTGGGTCATGAGTATGAAATGTGTGGAAACTTCTTCCTTGTATTTTAGGGGATTTCTTCCTTGTGTAAGGTATGGGCCAGCAGCTCTTCTCACCCTTGGAAATATTGCAGTGTCCCTACCACTGTTACAGGACACCTGGTTCTTGCAGTAGGAGTAGGAGTTTGGGGAAGAGTGTGCTCTATGCATTGTTGGCAGTGGGACAGAAACAAAAAGAGTGCTGGCACTGTTCGTGCCAGTCACGGATTAAGGTCCAGGAATTCCTCCATCCCTTGTCCTCATGAGGGTCCCTGTCCTATTCAAGTGTGATTCTGCTGCCACCAGATGAAGCCAGTAACCAGAGAGACAGGTGATGGGAGAAGAAGGAGCTTGATGAGCACCAAACTGGCTAGTTGGGAGGTGGAGGGCTTTCACCCAAATTCCATCTGACCACAGGCACAAAAGCTTACAGGGGTGTCGGGAGTCTACGTTTTGCAGTAATGATAATTCTTGCAGTAATCACTTCTCTTCTTGGGACTGAGATGTTGTTCCATCATCTTCCTCCTAAAGAGATATTAATATGAATTCAAGTTATATTTTTTCCTTTTTTTTCTTGAGACTGGGTCTTGCTATGTAGTTCAAGCTGGCCTTGAACTCAGTATGTAGGCCAGGCTGGCCGTGAACTCACAATGATCCTCCTGTCTCAGCCTCCCAAATGCTAGGATTACAGATGTGTGCCACCATGCCTGGCTGTTTCCTGTTTATTAGAGATTTTATTTGCTTTAAAATACTGCCTAACATGACATTAAACACTGCTTTTAATTTTTAATTTTATTTTATTGTGACCTTCAGTGAGTACTGAGCTATATCCCCAAATCTTTTTATTCCTTAATTTTATTTTGAGGCTGAGCCTCACTAAATAGCCCAAGTTGACCTCAAATTAATAATCTTTCTGCACCAGCCTCCAGAATAGCTGCTGGAATCACAGGTGTGCGCCACCATATTTACCCAATGACCAATGTGAACATTGTTCTTAAAAACAAATCTATAAATAAAGAAGAGATTAATCCCTTTAAGAATTTAGACCATGGCTGACTCCCTTTGTCACATTCTTGACAGAGAGAATGAAGAGACAGACAGAGAGAGAGAGTGAGTACACATTGGACTCAGGGCCTTCACACTGTACCCCCAGCTCTTTCTTTCATTTATTTTTTATTTTTATTTTTGAGAGAGGGTCTCCCTAAGTTGCCCAGGGTGGGTTTGATTTTGCAATCTTCCCTATTCAGCCTCCTAAAGTCCTGGGATTATAGGCATCACCCACCAAGCCCAGATATTATTCTACATCTTAATTATAGATACCCTGATTCATTTCACTTTTCTTCAGATATAAATGTGAGAACTATTGGATGTTTAGGGGGAAACTGTCAGATACTCATTTTATGAGCCTAACATAATTATTACACATTTGATAAATTTTCCAGGCTTTTTAAAAATGTATTTCTAGGTGAGTTAGGTCATGAGTGTTTCTTATTTTAATCAGCTTTTTTTTTTTTGCTGAGTGTCATCAGATGAATTTGTTTCTGCACTACTGCATCATATTCACAAGCTATCAGATCTAACCATGGCCTGGTTTTTAGATTGTTGCTTCATAGTTTATTTTTGAAATTTTTGTTGTTTCATTTGTTTGGTTGCTTGCACACTCATTTGGTTTTATAATCACTGTAAAATAGTGCTATAGTAAGTATATGAAAAGGTATTAATATTTCTTCTTTTTAGACTATATCACCACACTAAATGTCTGAGTTTTATGCAGAAAAAGATTGGCTGGTGAATCTACCTTCTATCTCATATTCGTTTTGAAAAAATACTTTTTCACAATGCTTGTGAGAATGGGCTTTAAAGTTGACAAAAAAGGAAAGAAAATCAAGAACTTTATCTCTATAGCACACTTAACTTGGTAAATTATAAAAAATTAATACTCTTTTCTGTATAACAATAAGAATTGCAGGTAAAATGTGAAAGCATTCAGAGCTAATAACACAGACCTTTGCCTTCCAAATGGGGAATACATTCCCAGGCATAAATCCTGCAAATAAAGTATTTTAAATATTCAGTTAAATATTCAGTTAATATTCTTTAATTCCCTAAAGATAAAAAATTAACAGGAAAAAAACCCTATAGTTATACATCACTATATCCCCAGTTAAACTGAAAGCAGCATAAACACAGATCAAGCAAGCCTTCGTATTTTGCACAGTTAGTAATTATTCTCAGGATCTTGGCTGAAGACATTTTACATTTTGCATACTAGTGAGCTGTTGCATCATTTTAAAAATTATTTTGAAATAAATTCTATAGTCCAATGAATCAAATCATCAAAAAGCAAAAGGATTCTACTGATAACACAAATTAAAGCCATAATATTTTGAATATCAGAACATAAAAACTCAAATGTTCTCACTATTAATAAGTTGTTTTAGCTTTTATTGTCCTTTGTCTCCCTTTGAATTGAGAGATTAACCATGGACTGTATCAGATTGTGCTAATTAAATGTTATGTTATACACATGAAACAGTTTTATAGATCCCAAGTACAATGAAATTCTAATGTAAGTGTTTCTAAAAGTGCATTTTGAGCATCTTATATGAAAAGTATCCTTTTAAATTGGCCTAATGGGAAGAAATCCAAGTGTTGGCTGTCCAGCACACTGAGTTTAATAATTTATAGTATGGATTTGTTTTTCCTTCACATACAACAATAAAAATGTTTGGACTGATAAAATAACTGCAGTTAGGGCTTTTATTAGCAGTACCAACCAGGAACATAGATCTTTGTCTTAGAAATGAACATAAGTCTCCAGATGGCAAGTCACTGGGACTTTGTATTCACATCTCCCAATGTGAATAAAGCACATTGCCAGAAAGATATTTTTTAAAAAAATCAATAGTGTTTGTACCGGGAATGTTTGAAAACATGATTGGAAAATCATCAATTCATTATGCACTTTGTGGATTATCTAGGGAAAATATTTAAAACTAGATAGGCTTTTCTGTGTCTCTAGTTAACCTTTATGTTGCTGGTCAATTCTCCAAAGAATATCTCTAGTTTTGGCATTATCATTGTGAAGTCTACACAGTATATCATTATTGACTCTCCTTAAAATAATCTGAGTAATTCAGCATGCTACACCAATGGTAAGCGCCCTCTTGTCACGGTGTCTGTACTGTTACTCAATGGGCGATGAAGAGGTGTTTTTAACTGCTTGTGCAGGTAAATCATGCTAAGTAAACCCCACGCTGTAAGTTTCGCATTTTCAGCTAATGAGATTAATAACTTTATAAATTACAGGTAGTCTTCATGAGCCTATGCAAAAGTTTTTGGGACTGTGGACTTGTAGCCCTCGATGATATCACAGTACAGTTGGGAAGCTGCTGGTCTCCAGGTAAGAAGGCAGTTATTGCCTCTGTTTCCCTGGCATGTATGCGACACTTAGGTTTCTCTAAGGGCCTCATGCACTTCGTCTATGCCAGGCCACCCTTTGCTTTTCTTGATAGAAGTGCCTCAATACAGAGCTTTATAGTAGCTTTCAAAATTTAAAAATGATGACTCAAAGGTACTGTGTGTCTTTGCACGTGCGATTTTAGGCCTTTTTTGTAGGAGATAGTAGCACCCACCTGAATATTGGGGATAATACATATACATTCCCTCTCATAGCATCTGGCACAAAATGGTGCTTTAAAAAAATCTTCTATTTTAGGCTGGGCATGGTGGCACACGCCTGTAATCCTAGCACTTGGGAGGCTGAGGTAGGAGGATCATTGCAAGTTCGAGGCCAGCCTGGGCTACAAAGTGAGTTCAAGGCCAGCCTGAACTGCACAGCGAGACCTTGTCTCAAAAATACCAAAAAAAAAAAAACAAAACAAAAAAAACAAAGATCTTCTATTTTAATTATAATGGTTATTATTATTGTTGTTGTCATCTTATAAAACATAGCTGGGCATGATGACACACCCCTGTAATCCCAGCACTTGGGAGGATGAGGCAGGAGGGCAGCTGTGAGTTCAAGGCCAGCCTGGGCTGCACAGTAAGTTCAAAGCCAATCTGGACTATATAGCAAGACCCTGTCTCAAACCAAACCAAACCAAACCAAACAAACAAACAAACAAAAATGTATTTTTTAACCAGGCATGGTGACACACACCTCTAATCTCAGCACTTGGGAGGCTGAGGCAGGAGGATTGCTGTGAGTTTGAGGCCAGCCTGGGCTACACAGCAAAACCCTGTCTCAAAAGAAAAAAAAAAAAAAACAGAAGTTGGGTACACTCTTCTAGAAATGGTAATTTTTAAAAGTTATTCTTTAGTACAATTATTTAATAAAGTTAGTAAAGATAGCATTCAAAGACAAATGTTTTTCTTTGAAAATGGAAAATAAGATTCTAGCAAAATAATAATTCCCAATATTTATCTGGCTAATAATTATTAAGAATTTGGTGTTTAAGTACTTTATGTTCATCATCTCATTTACTCCTTATGAACTGGATTAATGTTCTGCATTGCACATAAGAGCACTGAGGTACAGAGGAGTTAAATCACTTGCTATATACAGCTGTGTCTCCAGAAGTCTGTTTAGCTCTCTCACATGTCTCCTCTCCCTCCAAAGCAGATATAGAATCGCTATGAGGAGATCCTTCACTCATCCTGGGTTTCTGAAGACAGCTCCTGCATTATGCAATTTGATTAGTTTTCATTTTTTCATAAAGGTGATACACCTCCAGTTTTCAGAGCTTTGCAAGCTCATTCACGCAAATACCTTTACAAGACAGGGAACATTTCTTTCTCAGAGTATCCCAATATTATATCTAGATTTTTGATAGTTCTCTACCTGTATGGCTGGAGGCAAGGTGGGCACAGACTGTGGCTGGGGTGGGAGCCTGGTACAGGTGGGCTTCCCTGGCTGCCTCTCTGTCAGGGACATGTGGCCAGACAACACTCGATATGGGGAGCAGAATGCCAGGGAGTGTGGCATGCATATTCATGGAAAGTGTCTCAGCAGCTGAAGCACCTGCTGTTTCCTTGCAGAGAGCCTTCCACGTCCACCTGGAGAGTGCACTTTTGATCAAGATGAATGTGCCTTTACTCAGGAGAAAAGGAACCGAAGCAGCTGGCACAGGAGGCGAGGAGAAACTCCCACTTCCTACACAGGACCGAAGGGAGATCACACTACTGGGGTAGGTGAGTCACGCTACATGGTGCTATCTCTTAAAATTGTAGCCTGGGCTGTTTGCTGCACTTTTTGTTTTTTTGGTTTTTTTTTTTTGTTTTTTTTCCAGTACTGGGAATCGAACTCACAACATCATGCTTGCCAGGCAGGTGCTGTGCCACTGAGCTAAATCCCCAACCCTGTTAGCTGCATTTTGAAATGTGCAAATTGATGTCTCATGTTTAGAATACACTACACATGTGGTTCTACTCACACAGGGCATTCAATAGGTGAATTGAAAAGCATCCTATAATGGCTGTGAAGAAACTCTGAAAGACTTACAAAGAAAGGCATGCAAAGGGTTAAAAACAAAATAGAAGGGGACAAAAGTAAAAAAACAAAAAATGACAATCTAAATTGGATTCCAGGATGAGGCCTATACATAGAATCTACTGGTGTCTTGGTTACTTTTCTCTTGTTGCTGAGACAAAATACCTGATGCTCAAAATTAAGGAAGGAAAGGTTTATTTAGTTCACAGTTCATGGAGGTTTCAGTCCATACTCAGCTGGCTCCATGGCAGAGTGACACATGGCAGAGGGCAACTATTCATGGCGGTGGAAAGAAGCAAAAGTAGCAAGAGCAAAAGGGAGGAGTGGCAGCAAGCAGCCTCTTTCTCTCCTTACATATGCAAACTACCTGCCCCAGGGCAGGTGTAGCACTCACACCCATAATCCTAGCATTGGATCATGCATCAGTCATAAACTAAAAGCCTGCCCTGTAACTGCATGAGGCTTTGAGGGGACATGCAGACACAAACTATAACAACTGGCAAACAGAAGAGGTATACAAGTCTAGTTGTAAGCTCTCTACAGCTAAATCAAAGGTGGAAAATTCATGCATGAAACATGATTCATGGAATTCTTAGGGTAAAAACACAGAGAGCAGTGTGCTTAGAGTGTAGGCAGTCAGTGAGTACATTCTGTAGAAAATGTATAAGCTACAAGAGAGCAGACTAAACATTGATCTTATTATTACCATTATCTTAGTTACTTTTCTCTTGCTACTGAGACAAAATAACTTACACACAAAATTAAAGGGGGAAAGGTTTATTTAGCTCACAGTTTATAGAGGTTTCAGGCAGGGTGGCATGGCAGAGGAGCATTGCAGAGGAGAAAAAGTTCGTGGTGGGCAGAAAGTAGTAAAGCAAGCAAGCAAAAGGAGAAGACAAGCCTCTTTCTGTCCTTTATATTGTATCCAGGCTACCAGGACTAGGATGGTGGCAAACCAATCAGCAGACTGTTATAGTAACCACCCACCCTTAATCCTAGAACCTTTAATCCTAGCACTGCACTATGAATCAGTTATACACTCTAGATTTAGCCACCCCTAAAAAAGCCCCAGGTATATCTGCATGAAGCTTTGGTGGGACATTTAGACACAAGCCATGACAATCACCCTATATCAGCAAGTATAAACAATGTTAGTGATAAATACACCCCCCAGAGTAGACCTTTCTCACTTGCCCCTTCATTCATTTGGCTTATCAGTAGGATCAAAGCACAATATTTAATCCAATGTTTATTATGCCCATGATACTAAGATTATAGAGATATACTTATAGAGATTTACTATGTCTTATAGAGATATACTTTGTCAAAGATCCTTATAGAAGAATCATTATGATAGTAAATATGAAGACAAGTTACATTGCACCGTATCTTATGGTCTATCTATGTTAGGGAGGTTAAGAAAACTCTGGCCTTTTGTTAAAAAAAAATTAGGGTTAGGGTTAGGGTTAGGGTTAGAGTTAGGGCTAGGGTTAGGGTATGGTATATATAACCTGTGTGTGGAACTGGCCAAACTTCATAGGGTTCAATCAAAAGTAACCTTATTTTTTCTTTCCATCCTTCTCTTTACACATATTCTCAAGATTCACCACGTCTTTGCAAATCTCTTAGCTTTCCAGTCCTGTTGAGGGATTAGAACAGTCCACATTTAGGTACATTAAGGAGTCCAGTCCACATCAAAACTTCTACTTGGTATTCAGTTGAATGTTCTCTCTTTCCTTCAGCTTGGGCTCACAGTAGGCATAATAAAAAGACAACTATTCATTCTTTCTTTTTCACCTCCTCCCCTGTCCTTCACCTTTGTTATCCTTTTGTCTGGGCAGGTAAGAGGAAATTAAAAGAGCTTTTAAAATATATGGTGCTATTTTCAATTCTTTCTTGGCTATCAACTGTCTTTTGTTATAAAAGACAGCTAAACTCTGGGAATCTCTGCATCAGCCATTTCTGGCTGACTCTCTGTGACTGCCTCTTTGACCCTTGGTGCTCACACTACAGAAGTTCCTGTAGTCCAGAATTCCTCCTGAAAGCTTTAGCTGGGGTTCTTTGAAGAGCATTTGGTTGCAGCCACCTTCCTGGTGAGTGTCCCTTTGGCCTCGGATATTATCGACTATTAATGCAGCCTCGTCCTATGCTGACCCCTCTTGTCCTCTCACTGCCTCAGCAGATGGTGGAAAATTGTTGCTTCAGTAAAAGATGCTGGGGAGGAGATTCAGGATTGGCCTAACAGTAGATCAGATGCCTACTTTCAGCCTTGAGTAGAGAATTCTTAGGGTGCACTAGGAGTCCTCGAGACTACATTTGGAAAGAGACTGGAAGTTAAAACAATAAAAGAAAGACTTCTCTGTGTTAAAACCATTCTGAGAGCTTGCAGCAGAAAACAGAACTCAACCTGACTTACGTGGGAAGGGAATCATATTAGACTTAATAACAGGTTAGTGATGGGCATAGGTTGATGCAAGGGACAAAACTTTGTCATGGACACAGTTTCTTTCTCTCTCCGCTGATCTGTGCTGATTTTTCTGAATTGGCTTCAGGCCCAGGCTCAGGCTCAGGCTCAGGCTCAGGCTCAGGCATGGTAGCAAGGAACCTGCAGCAGCTGTAGTCTTATGACTTTCAACACTAAATATAACAGAAAGGTAACTCTAACAAAAATGTCAAAATTGAGTTTTACTGACTCCTGTTTAGAAACATCTTGAGAACCAGGTAGTATAAAGTTCACTTTGAATTCCAACAGGACTTAGTATTGTGCCTTATACATAAAAGGCATTCAAAAATGCCTATGAAATGAATGAATGAATCAGTCAATCTTCTATCTATCCATAAACATTCCCTGACACAAATAAAAATAATCACTTATTTAGCAGGACTACTAGAAAAAGGAATTGTGGCAAGGTATCTTTTTTTTATTATTTCAAGAGAGTAAGTCAGTGATAAATCAGTTTTAGCTCAAGTCCATTATGATCAACATATTGCATGGATGTATATTTTTCCTGGGAGAGAGCTGATGGTTTATTTTTCCTTTCTCAAGGATTCAAAGAAGGCTAACAATAAGAGGTGAGAAGACGTACCCTCAGGGCTGGGGATTTAGCTCAGCAGCACAGCACCTGCCTGGCAAGTGCAAGGTCATGAGTTCAATTCCCAGCACGGGCAGCGGGGGCGGGGGGGGGGGGGGACCAAAAAAAAAAAAAAAAAACCAAGATGTACCCTCAAAGATAGCCAGATTAGGACTGGGAATATAGCTTAGTGGTATAAGGACCTGCCTGGCAAGCACAAGGTCCTGAGTTTGATTCCCGATACCAAAAAAACAAAAACAAAAACAAAAAAAGATAGCCAGATTACTACAAAGGACTACTTTAGATAACAAAGCCCATGGAATGCCTTGACAGGAGAAAAGACAGAGGAAACCTAGTAAACAATAGAGGGAAGGAGTCCCTGAAAAGGGCAGAAAGGGACACCAGGCCAGAGTTAAAGTAGACCTAGGATTCTGCAGTTAGGATAACCCAAATTTCCCCACTCTGTCAATTTGAGACCTTGGGGAAGTTTCCTAAAATCTCTAAGTCTGTTTTGTCATCTAGAAAATGAGACTGATTATAGCTTCTTACCCGTTTACTTAACATCAGACAGTGGTCCAAGTTCAAGGTATTGGCAGAATTAATTTCTCCTGGCTTCTGTCTTAGGCTTATAGATAGCTGTCTTCTTGCTGTGTCTATACTTGGCCATTCCTCTGCACCAGCACATCTCTGATGTCTCTTCTTGTGACACCAGTCATATTGATTCGGGCTCACCCTAACAACCCCATTTTAACTTAATTACCATGTTAAAGGCCCTACCTCAAAATGGATCAAAGATCTAAATATGAAGACAGAAACACTAAACCTTCTGGAAGATATGATAGGTAGAACTCTTGAAGACATTGGTACAGGCAAAGACTTTATGAACAAAACCCCAGTTGCACAGGAACTATCACAAAGAATCAATAACTGGGATCTCATCTTATTAAAAAGATTTTGCAGGCCAAAAGAAACCACCAAATGAGTTAAGAAATGACCTACAGAATGAGAAAAAAATTTTTTCCAACTGCTCCTTAGACAAAGGACTACTATCTAGAATACATAAAGAACTCAAACAAAATCAGTACCCCCTCAAATTTAAAGACCCAATACAGAAATGGGCATCTGAAATGAACAGACACTTCTCAGATGAAGAACTAGAAAAGGCAAACGAATATATGAAAAAATGTTCGTCATCACTGGACATTCAAGAGATGCAAATTAAAACAATGCTGAGGCTGGGTGTAGTGACACATGCCTATAACCTCAGCATTCAGGAGGCTGAGGCAGAGAATTGCTGTGAGTTCAAGGCCAGCCTGAGCTACAAAGTGAGTTCAAGGCCAGCCTGAACTATATAGAGAAACCCTGTCTCAAAAAGACAAAAAAAAAAAAAAAAAAAAAAAAAAAAAAAAAATACAATGTTAAGATTCCATCTCACTCCAGAAAGAATGGTTATTATCAAGAAATCAACCAATAATAAATGCTGGCAGGGCCATGGGGGAAATGGAACCCTTCTCCACTGTTGCTGTGGGTGTAGACTGATGCAACCACTGTGGAAATCAGTGTGGAGAGTCTTCAAAAAACTCCAACTAGAGGTGCCGTTCAACCCAGCAATTCCCCTTCTTGGTATCTTTCTGAAAGAATTAAAAGCATCATACCACAGTGGTATAGGCACACCTATGTTTATAGAACACAGTTTGTAATAACTAAATCTTGGAAGCAGCCCAAATGTCCATCAACCAATGAATGGATAAAAAATCTGTGGTTTTTTAATGTAATCGAGTACTACTCAGCCATAAAAAAAAATAAAATAAACTTGAGACATTCCAGCTAAATAGATGCACCTTGACACCATACTAGTAAGTAAAATAAATTGGGCACACATGTGTAATACTACATTGTTTCTCTGGTGTGAGAAACCAAAAGTGTAAATAAGAACCAAAATGTATAATAGATACTGGGAAGTGGGAAGGAAGTGTTCAAATGGGAAGGGGAACAGGGAAGCAGGGAGGGTGAGAGGAAAGAAGGAACAAAGAAAAAAACAGAAGGAAAAAATGGAAACAGAGCTTTGTAAATCAAGAGGGGAAGAGGAATTAAAGGGAGGGGAGGAGAATGGGAAAAAAATAAGAATCAAGATATATCATGTGCAGGTACAAATTCCCTATGATGAATGGGATCATTGTATATCTAAAATGTAGCAATAAAATTTTTAAACGCAAAAAAATGGCCCTACCTCCAAGTATAATCCTGTCTTGAGATACTGGGGGTTAAGACTTCAGCATATGTGCTTTGAAGAGTTACAATCCAACCCATAACAGATTTGCTTCCAGAAACAGGGTGGACAGTGAATGATGGGGTAAACTCATAATTTCAGCGGTTACAGACTAGCACCTAGTCTGGCCTTGTGTCTTTATACTAAAATAACTTATTGCCCAGTGTGGAGCAGTAGCTCCATGGTAGAAGGCTTGCCTAGTGTGCCCATAGGCCTTAGGTTTGATGCTTAGCACTGAAAAAATGAAATAAAACACATTAACTTCATTGTCTGAACTGGTATGATCTGCAGACCATGTTCTACCTCCTCATCATACACTCAGTGTATGAAAATCTAATGAAACACATTCAGTAGATATAAAATTACTAATAATTCTCCTTTATTTACATTATTCTTGGGTTATGGGAACGTGTGTTGAATAATGTGGTAAGCCTTTGTTTAAAAGAAACAATGTGGTTATATTGCATTTCTCTTGGAAAACTTAAAAGAATGTTTCAGTTGACTGGGGTGAAACTTTACAGCAATAACTGAATGCAAAATCTTGTTAATGTACTCAGTATTTATTCTGAGTGAATACTTGATGCATTAAATGAAATCCTCCGGTGCAGAACACAGAGAACTCAGACTTGTTCAGAAGTACATTACTTCTACAGCCTCTCTTCTTCTTCATTCTATATTTCACTTATTTTAATACAAACTTCCAAAAGGTTCTCAAGATACCTTCTAGTTTTCTAACTAAATACAATCTTTCACAGGTTATAGCTTTGTATTTCCATGCACAGTGACACAAATGAGAAATAGATTTGCTCTGCTGTGCCCGAAGTATCTACAGGATATATAGTACTGGGTTGAAGATGTTTCATTTTTATTCTTAGAATTACTTTAATAACCTGGGCATATTGGCATGTGCCTAATATTCCAGCAGTCTGGGAGGCTGAGGCATGAGGATCACAAGATCAAATCCAGCCAGGGCAATTTAGCGGCTTAGTGAGACCCTGTCTCGAAATAAAAAATGAAAAGGGATGAGAATGTATCTCAATGAGTTCATTCCCCAGTACTAAAATTATTTTATTATCCTTTTTAATGGAAGCAATAATAAAGCCAGTGATCATTTATTGAACATTTACCCTGTGTAGGCACTGTGCTTAGAATCTGTATATCCTCACCACTACTTGTCAAGTTAGGGAAAGGTACCATTTTTCAGATGAGAAAGCAGAAGTTCAGAGAAGTGCCCTTTCACACACACACCCATAACTCATAGACTAAGGACTGAATATCAGGTTTGATGGCCTCTAATGGCTACCACCTGTGTGCACTGCCTGTCAGATTCCCAACCTACATGATATACTGATGGGCCCAACCTGGAATAGCTGTGACAGCCTGTATGTGATGGCCTGTATGTTTCAAAGAGAACATAAAATCACTCTAACATCCTTCACACCAAAGTTAGCGGGGTATCTCTGAAAGGTTATATTCAAACCAACAGAATTTTTGGACATCAATAGAAAATTCATCCAGGAAAATCTATATTTTTTCTGAATTATTTCTAATGTCTATATACCAATATTGCAAATTTAGTTCCAGAACTACAGCCCAACACACCCATTGCATATTCTAAACATGGAAGAGTGGCTTCATCTTATCCTGGTCTCTAATGTTGTGAGTTCTATAGGCTGATGTGTTGGTTCTTGGATCATAGGGGAACAGGTGCTACTTATTCACAAATTAAAGCAGAAGCAAAGACTCTTTTAAAACAAACATTTAAGGGCCAGGCGTGGTGGCACATACTTGTAACTTGGGAGGCTGAGACAGGAGGATTGCTGTAAGTTCAATGCCGGCCTGGGCTATATAATGAGTTCAAGGCCAGCCTGAACTACATAATAAGACCCTGTCTTGAAAAACCAAAAACAAATAATAATAATAATAATAATAATAATAATAACAATAATAAAACATTTCTTAAAGCCACCAATATCAGAATTACAAGTATATAAGAATCAAACATCTTAGAACTGAGAATAGTTATAACTGTTACATAGTCCTGGGTCCCTGTGATCTTAATTCTACATGTCCTAAGCACCTGTAATACATTATGTTGCCAAACCATGCACGAATGCCTCAGATTCATAGCAAGTAAAATAATAAGGGTTAAGTTATAACGGTAGTGGAACCACACCAAAGGACAGCTAGCTGGCTCTTCTTGGGAGTTGGAACTTGTCAGGAAGGGTAGGGAATGAGAAAGCATGTTGGGGTGGAAGAACAGCAGTTGCGAGGCATGGGACCATTTGGTAGTGAGGCAACTTTCCAGAATTGTAAGTGATTTAACCTGGCTGGCACGTAGGATACTGTCAACCAGGATTCTCAAATAGTGGAGTCTAAACTGCAAATCTGTCTGCTGGTAGTAGGTCTGGAGATATGACTCCAAAGAGGAGGGATGCATGACAGAGGCTGGAAAACAGATGCATTGTAACCGTTCTCAGCGCAAAGATGCAGCCTTGACTTGGCCACTACCGTGTTGACCCGGCCGCTTGACCCGGGGGACATCTGAGAGGCTCGTCCCCCCAGCCAGCGACGTTCACCCATTCAGCTTCACTCTGCACTCCCCCTCATTTCCGAGTTCATTCACATGGATGCCCAGTGAGTCTGCATTCTGGGGATGACTGGAGAAGTCAGGAGGTAATAGGCACATGGCTCAGATCCAAGATGAGGTGTCTATCGCATTGTATCTGAGCTGATTCTATCTTTTTCACTTCCCGTCCTTAAAGCTTGTCAGTCTGTACTTGGAAGAACACATACAAGAGAAAAAGCAAGGGGAGAGGCGTACAAAGCTCTTTTATAGACAACTGCATTAGGTGGCCAGTCAATACATGCCCATTAAATAAAAAGAAAAGCTCAGAAAAGCCAGACTATAAATATATCAGGTGACTGTATGTCTGTCAGAATCAATACATCGCCTCAGGTTAAATAAAGACAAGCCTTGGGAGTGGAGCTCTTCCGTTAGCTGGCAAACAGACCCAGTGATGCCTGTCATCCAGGAATGGGGCTTTGGGGAAGCTCCAAACCTTCACTGCCCTTCCAGGGGCTGCCTGACTAGTGCTCTGCATAGGCATCTTAGTCCTAGAGCTCCTGGTTTTCAAGTCCTTTACAGAGTAGGAGACGTGGGGATTGGAACAGAGCACAGATCCCTGTTCTTACCACCAATTATTTTTCTTGAACGAGTGCTCTTGGATTGTTGCAAGCTTTTGTTAATTCTCAGAGTTCTGAAGAAAGTTGATTTGACAATTTTTGCCAGTGTTCTTGTTGGAGGAACAGGTTTTCAGAGATTCTTACTCCACAATTCTATAAGCCATGTCCCCACTCCATACATGTGCTTTTTAATAAGTCTGAGTTCTTGGGTGAGATTCTGTATTTTATAACCACCTCTTTAAAGTGATGGTCCTGCCGGGCATGGTGGTGCACATCTGTAATCCCCATACTTGGGAGGCTGAGGCAGGAGGATCATCACAAATTGAAGACCAGCCTGGGCTACAAAGTGAGCTCACGGTTAGCCTGAACTGCATAGTGAGACCCTGTCTCAAAAGACAAAAAAATAAATAAACAAAAAATGAAAATAAAGTGATGGTCCTGTTTCTTCCTCCATCAATGGTATATTTGCATTCTTCTCAGCATTTGGTATTGTCAAACTTTTTAATGTTAGCAATTCTAATAGACAGGTAGTACAAACTCATTTTCAATCACTTTTTGGCTTAATGATTATATCAGTCAGTGCTTACTAGAGAAACAGATGTAATCCAAGATATCCAAGTACATAAGAATTTTCACATGCTGGGGATGTAGCTCAGTGGTACAAGCACCTGCCTGGCAAGCCCGAGGTCCTGAGTTTGATTCCCAATACCAATAAATAAATAAAAATAAATAAATAAATAAATAAAAACCTTAAAAGATAAAATAAGAATTTTCAAGGGGGTGCACACTTGTAATCCCGGTACTTGGGAGGCTGAGGCAGGAGGATTGCTGCAAGTATGAGGCCAGCCTGGGCTACAATGTGAGTTGAAGGCCAGCCTGAACTGCATAGTGAGATCCTGTCTCAAAAAAGGAAAGCAAGCAAGCAAGCAAGAAAGAAAGGAAGAAGAAAGAAAAAAGAAAGAAAGACAGAGAGAAAGCTGAAGCATCTTCCCTGGAAGCTGAAGGATCTGTGCTAGAAGCCAGGAGACATGATTATTTTACTCAAAATTGGAAGGCATTTGCTCTTTCTCCTGCACTACAAGCCAACCAATGTTTTGTATGAAATCTTTGTGTTGCTGGCCTTTTATAACATATTCTCTTGTTGGGTCATTTTCTTGTTCTATCCAAGCTCCTGCTCCATCTGGGATTATGATATTGTACAGTGTTCTGTTCGTTGGCAAGGGGTAGGAGGAGGAGAGCAATAAAATTTACACAGCCCTTGGCTATACGCTGTCTGATCAACTGTACGACTATATTTTCTATTTCTTTCCATTTATAACTCTCCATCTTGAGTAATAAATATTGGGAACAACCACGTTAAAGAAAAAACTTGTTCAGTGATACTAATTAAAGGACAGCAATACAGACTTCATTCAAAACCATCACAGCTAGGAAGAGATTATGCAGGAGAGGGGAGAGGTTGGGCTCCTCTCTGAATATTGCATGGGCCAGTGGGAATTAGAATGGAGGAGCTAGATGAGACCCAGCGCCTAAAAAATAAGTAAAAAGTAACAGCAGGGATAGGGGGATCCTGGCTAAAGTGACATGGAGGATTCTTGCTGAAGACAAGCCAGGGTGGTCAGAGGTCACTTGGGGGGCAGTGCAGAATGAGAACCCTGATCACATATAAAGGGTGATCAGACAGCAAGTTCTGGGGAGAGAAGGTTCCTGTGACACTGATGTAGCAGGGTGCTTGATAAACTGGGTTTTATAAAGAAGTATGCTGACAGGTCTACATAGAGGTTTAGGAGTCTGACAACGGTCTGGTCAAGCAAAGAATCCTTCTTGACTCTCAGGATAATAAAATGCTGCATGTACTTCTCTTATTCAGTTGCTGCAGAATAGTCACTTTGTGTTTTTCTAAAATTGTGATTTACTTGTATATAATAAATGTAGCCAGGCGTGATGGTGCATGCCTGTAATCCCAGCAACTTGGGAAGCTGAGGCAGGAGGATCGTTGCGAGTTCGAGACCAGCCTGGGCTACAAAGTGAGCTCAAAGCCAGCCTGAACTGCATAGCGAGACCCTGTCTCAAAAAGACAAAAAAAGCCAAAATGTTATCTAGGTGAATGTTACTGAAATTTTTCTTTACCAGGAATATATTCTGAAGTAAATAAGAAATTTTTAATTGACTCAAATTTACAACAGTTCATAGGGTTTTTTTTTTTTTTTTAGGATACTAGGAATGCTTTTACAGAATGTTTGTAGACCAGCTATGGGAACATGCAGATTTTTTGTACCAGGAATCAAACTCAGGACCTTACACTTGCCAGGCAGGCACTTACGCTGCTGAGCTATATCCCCGGTCCTAGCATACACATTTTAACTACTACTGAAATCCATTCAGGGAAGTTTTAATAGTTATCTGCCAGGATCCTGAGGTAGCAACAAGAAGTTCAATGATGCTGGGTGTGGCAGCACACACCTATGATCCCAGCACTCTGGGAGGCTGAGGCAGGAAGATCACAATTTCAGACCCAGCCGAAGCAATTTAGCAGTTTAATAAGACCCTGTCTCAACATTAAAAATTCAAAAAGCACTGAAGACCTAACTCAGTGTGAAGCTCTGGAGTCAATCACCAGTACCACCACAATATACATATAGCTACATACATAAAAATAAGAATACACTAGCAGCAGCTTACCCATGATTAGATGTACAATCTAATTTAAATAATGAAAATGCATCTGAAAGGGAGATTTCCTATTGCCTACATTGCTGATTTAGTCCTAACAACCTTTTCTGTTTCTCTTAAAATATAGGCAATAAAGTAATGGCAGCATACAAAATAGCAGAATTTATATATACATTAGCAAAGTAATAGACTCAAACTCTGAACCAGTAATTCACTATCTCCCTGATAACAGCAGGTATCTGTTTGGTGTTGGTGGACACAAGGTCCTTTCTAAATTAATGTAATGCATTCTGGGATACTTGAAGGATGTATCTGTACTCAAAGAGTGCATTCTACCCTTTCAATTCCCATCTTCAAAATCTGCCATTGTCTACTTGGAAGAATACATACAGACAAAGGAGAAAAAAAGAGGAGAGACATACAAAGTTGTTTTACAGGTAACTACATTAGATGGTCAGTTGATATAGACCCATCAAATAAAAAGAGTTGCTCAGAGAAGCCTCACCATAGGTGCATGAGAATGTGGCGAGTCTGTTTGAGCCAATACATCATTATGTGTAGCAATTCCAAGGCAGTTACAGTTCCTCACTTACTAATGGGCAATGTGATGAACCTTTCCAAACTCTAGGGTGATATGATGTAGTCCAGCAGAAAGCAATAAATAATGAGGTGCCTCTGTCCATTGCTGCCTACAGGAACTGGGGAATGGTTACGTAACTGCCACATCCTGCATGGCCGGCAGGGTCCTGAGAGGGGGCGACGGGAGAGTAGGAAAATACAAGACACATAGGATAAGGAAAGCTGGCGCTGGGTGGGGCGCCGCCCTCTGAGGGAGAAGCGGTAACCCCGTGCTGGCCCCAGTGTCTTTATTTATACATAGTAAAAAGGGGGGAAGCGTGTGATGGGGTCAAAAGTGCAAGGTCTTGGCGTTTTGCGGAGAACAAGGAAAGCGGAACGTTCTCAGAGCTACTTGTGCTGTAGTTAACAGGGAGGAACACTGACGCCAGACACCTGCTGACAGGCAACTGAGCTAGAGGTCAGCTTGTTTACACGATCTGCCTCGGGCACTTCACGTTCCTGGAACTGGCTTTGTTGTAGTCCCAAGGAGGTCACTGGCTCAACCACTCCTCACACATAACCTCTCTGGGCCTCAATTTCATCATGTGTAAAATGATAATAAACAACGCCCTGCTAACCTCTCAGGGTTGCTGAGATGATTAACTGAGATTATATTTATAAAAAGACTTGATAATGAAATGAATAGTATTATTATTTTTATAATTACTGAATCTTCTACAAAATTTGATGTTTGCTGGTTGTGGTAGCACAAGTCTGTAATCCCAGCACTTGGGAGGCTGAGGCAGGAGGAACACTTCAAAGCCAGCCTGAGCTACAAAGTGAGTTCAAGGCCAATCTGAACTGCAGAATGAGACCCTGTCTCAAACAGACAAAAAAAAATTTTTTTTTATGTTTATCTCTGAAATAGTTCCCTGGACTCATTGTTTTATGTTATTTGTGTTTCTAAAAAACAGAAAACTGTAACCTATGAGTACTAATAAAGTTAGTAGAAATCAAAGGTTTGATTGAAACCTTAAAGCAATGTTTCCCAGTTGCTATACGTCTATGACCAGGTAATTCAAAAGCATGAATGCTTTTTTCATTTGGCTGGAATACTCAGGTCTAAAGAGTATCTATAAGCAATGAAAGAAGAATCTATTTAAATAAAACTGTAAATGTATACAGGTAGTATATGGGAAAACAAAAAAAAAGAAACACTGAAAGTCAGATTTGTATGACTAAACTTGGGAAGCATTTGCAGTACTAGTTATTTTAGTTAAATAATAACAAAAACCAAAAAAGAAAAGAAAAGAAAAAAGAGAAAAATCTAGCCCTATCATTTGACTCCTACTAAAAGAATAAAGGCGTTTGTGACAGATGGCTGGTGACTTGTACCCAGTCTGGGTGGACTCGGAATTTATCTATCCATTTCTTGCCACCATCTGCTGGAGCAGCTCTAACCTGCAGGACCAGAAAGATTCCTGACACAGATGCTACTTCTTTACAAGACAATAAAGGCAATTCTTAACAAACCGCCAAAGTTTTACTGGGCTCTATCATTTTATTTGCATTTATAGGATGCCACGCTGCTGGGATTCTTTGTAAACATGTTTTAGTTGACCTGGCACTTACAGGGATTTTGTAGCCAAGTGATAATGGAATGGATAAATCAACAAACAACCATCCAGTTTAGTGAAAAATTACCTTTAGCTCTCCAGTTCCTTCCCCTGGCAACAGACTGCATCGAATCCTCCCTCCCCCATTCTGCTGCTGCCCAGAACAGCCACTCCGCATTGTGGTTTTTAACAATTCCAGAAGGAGCCGGGCATGGTGGCACATGCCTGTAATCCCAGCACTCAAGAGGCTGAGGCAGGAGGATCGTTGCGAGTTCAAGACCAGCCTGTGCTACAAAGTGAGCTCAAGGCCAGCCTGAACTGCATAGTGGGACCCTGCCTTAAAATGACAAAAACATAAAATAAATAAATAAAGTTAATAATTCCAGAAAGAGACACCATCACTGTTTTACTTCCTTCTGTGCTTTAATTTTCTTTACTTTCTTTGGTGGGGGGCCTCTTGGGGTTTCAATAAATCTTCACTCTTTCTGGTAATTAAATTTTCTTCCCACCTGATACTAAGTGAAGGTAGGACTCTTCTTCATTTCCAAGAATACTCCCTTCTTGTGTGAAATAATAATATATTAAAATATCAAAAAGTGGAATGTATTTGTGAAATTGTGCTTTAGAAAAAACAAAATCAAAGCGAGGTGTTTGGGTTTTTATGTATGTGCGTATAACTGAACTTAACGGCAATCTATCTCAAGTCCTTGTCTTTCGCTCCCCTCTTCCCCCTCCCCACCCCACACCAACAAAGAGTACCAGGATGAATCCAGGGCCTTCAGACTGAGCTACATCTCTAGCCCACTTTTTATTTTGAGGCAGGGCCTCCTGAGTCACTAAGTTGTCCAAGCTGCACTCAAACTTGAGATCCTGCTACCTCAGTCTCCTAGGGTGCTGGAATTACAGACCAGCACCACCAGACCTGGTTCACGTCCTTACCTTTTAAAAATTTTGGTTGTTGACATCCAGACATGTAGCAGTACTACCCAACGAGTCTGAAGTCATAAAACTTTAAATCATCAAAATCTCCAATGTCTCTAATCTTTCCACAACTAATCTTCTCATGCTAGTTTCTGGTACTGTCAGATCCTACTTGTACAGAGAAGGTTTGCAGGATGAGCTTTTTTAAAAAAAAAAATTACGGTAAAATATACATAACATCAAATTTACCCTTTGGACGACTTTCAAATGTAGAATTCTGTGGCAAGAAGTTTATCCGCATCCTTGTGCCGCAGTCACTACCATCTGTCTCCAGAATTTCTCACTTTCCAAAACTGGAGTCCTGTATTCATTTATGACAAGCTTTTAAAATCATTTAAAGATAAAGAATCATTTTGGAGAGACACCTTGAGCAACTGTCCTCGCCAAAGGATGGATGTCTTTTTTTCCCCCCTATTATTAGGCCTTGTCTTTCAGCTTTCTGTGTACAACTAGCTACTCCTTCCACACGGGCTCTTTACCAAGCTCCCAGGGCTCCTTCCAGCCCTGAAAAAGCCAGCCAGGAGCTGGAGGAACAGCTGCCTCGTAATTCAGGATTATGGAACTGGTGTGCGTCTGCACATCTACACAGGGTAGCTGTGTCGCAAAGAGCAGACGGGCCTCTGAGATCCCAGCAAACCCACTGGAACCCCAGTTGAATGTTAAGCAATGACCCACACAGGAAAGCGATTTGTTTTCTCCAGCCGACCATCCCTTCCACAGACGGGACCGAGTGTGCAGGAACGCTTGCACTGGTCCGAAGCGTCAGCATTGGGGCTTCCTGGCTCCCATCCAGAGCTTTTGTTTGCTGAGACAAACAGTGCTTGAGGCTGTAATGTGGCCCAAACTTGTCTACACCCAAGGCTTTTCTCTGCTTTCCAAACATATGTGAGGCAGACTAGCCCTCTGTGAAGCTCTGGTCTTTCCTCAGGATAGGAAATCTCACATGCAAGTCAAGGGAAAGAAGTGTGATCGAGAATAGTTTGTTTGGGCAGCAAAGGGGCAAATTCTGATCAGCTGGCAAACTTTTGGGTTTGGGGTTTTTTTTTTTTTCTTCAACACTGAGGCTTAAACCCAAGGAGCCCTGAGCTTTATCTCCAGACTTTTTGTTTCCTTTTTCCTTTTTTCTGTTTTGAGACATGATCTTGCTAATTTACCTTGGCTGGGCTTGAACTTGTGATCCTCCTGCCTCAGCCTCCCAAATAGTAGGGATTTTAGACATATGCTGCCATGCCTGGCTTGTTAAAATTATTTTTAAAATAAATAAATAAATATTAAAATTATTTTTAGGTAAAGGCATTGGCCTGCACTGCTCTAATTTGGTATTGCCTTATACATGTATCCTTAAAATACAAACAAACAATATCTGGAAGGCCAAGACCATTGAAGAAAACTCGAGTAGTGCCAGTGTCCCAGAAAGGTCGTGAACTAAACAAGGAAAATCTCTGCATTTTTTATAATCTAGAGGAGGGAAACAGAAAGACAGTAAAGATCAGGAAATTATATAGTATGCTAAGAGGCAACTACATGCTATAAAAGTAACTGAAATAGCCAGGCACTGTGGTGCACGCCTGTAATCCCAACACTTGGGAGGCTGAGGCAGGAGGATCGCTAAGAGTTTGAAGCCAGCCTGGACGCACAAAGTGAGTTCAAGGCCAGCTTGAACCTCGTAGTGAAACCCTGTCTCAAACAGAAAAATAATAATGATAATAATTGAATACCTTAGTCAGAATAGGCCTAAGAAGTTAATGTCTGAGCAAAGACCTAAAGGAGGGGAGGGAGCAAGATCTGCAGGTATCTGGAGAAAGAGCCAGGATTAGCACGTTGAAACAACCTGAGGGGATGCATCGAGAAAAGTAGAGTCCTGTGTGGCCACGCAACAGGGAGCAGACAGGTAGGAATGGAAAGTGGTAGGAATCAGTGAGGTAAGAATGTGCGGCAGATTGTCCGGGGTCCTAAGGACATCGGCTTTTACTCTGCACAGTTGAGCCAGTGGAAGATTTAGACAGAACCTAGTAAAACTTAGTAATACTTTTGTAAAACAAAAGTATTCTGTTTAATAGGAATTAAACAGTAACTCAGAAAACTTTTGTTTTACAGGCTAACTATGCATACTGTGTCACTAGACAGTGGAGGATGTGGGTAGAAGTGACAGACTAGCCAAGGGTAGTGGCACATACCTGTAATCTCAGCACATGGGAGGCTGAGGCAGGAGGATTCTCATGAGTTTTGAGCCAGCTTGGGCTATGTAGTAAGGCACTGTCTCAAAAAACCAAAATGAATGAATGAGTGAATGAAGAGACAGACTAACTGGGAAGCTGTTACATTAGTACATGTGAGAAATGATAGCTTAGATCAGTAGAGGCAGTGAAAAGTGAGGATTCTGGACACCTTCTCCTTCCTTTCTCTTCTTTTTTAATTTTTGAGCTCATATCTTACTACATAGTCCAGGCTGGACTTGAACTCACTGCATAGACCAGGATGGCCTCAAACTCGCCTTCCTCCTACAGCAACCTTGCGAATACTGGGAGTCTAGGCATGCTCCGCCACTCCTGGCTTTGGACACATTTTGAGGGTGGAACCAATAGGAATTCCTGACAACCTGGGAGTGGAGCGTGAGAGGAGATGATGGCACAGGACACTCTGGTGTTGGGTCTGAGCAAGGAGGAGAGCTGGAGCGAGATTCAGGGTGAGGCTGTCTCGGTTTATTTGGGCTGCTCCAACAAATTGACCAGGCAGCCTACACACAATGGAAAGTTATTCGCACTGTTCCAGAGGCTGGGGAGCCCGGGATCAAGGCATCAGCAGGCCTGATGTCAGGAGTGGGGCTTTTTCTTCACAGATGGCCATCTTCTCCTTCTGCCTTCAAACAGCAGAATAGACGCGGGAGTCTCTGGGCTCTCTTGTAAGGGGATTAATCCCATTTATGGGGCACTGCCCTTCTGCCCTTGCTAAAAAAAGTATCTCTCTCTGGCCAATCTTTAGGGTTAGGATTTGAACCTGTGGGTTGGTGGTGGGGGTTAAGCATTTGCAAGCCCGTGAATTAGTAAAATGAATTCTGGTGTGAAAATCACATTAGTGTTGAAATAATGGTGTATTAATTCCTATTAAA
>NW_004955434.1:2864368-2892702 GCF_000276665.1 Chinchilla lanigera | reverse complement strand
AGGAGCAGATGAGACTTGTGTCCTTTTTAACAATCTTTGCTCTGTTCTCTTCCAAGGCTACTACATGTACATCGAGGCGTCGCATATGGTGTATGGACAGAAAGCACTCCTCCTGTCCAGGCCTCTGCGAGGTGTCCCGGGAAAACACTGCCTGACCTTTTTCTACCACATGTATGGAGCAGGAACTGGTCTGCTGAGTGTGTACGTGAAAGAGGAAGGGGACAGGGAAGGGTCTCTGCTGTGGAGAAGAGGAGGCGAGCAGAGCATTTCCTGGCTGCGAGCTCTGATTGAGTACAGCTGCCCGCAGCCGCACCAGGTGAGCTGAAGAGCTGCGCGTCCAACGAGCTTGCGTCTCCGCGTCTGAGGTCCTTCTTTTTCCTTGCTAGCACAAGTACCAAGAGACTATGTTGTCCTTCTTCAGGGTCACAGACAAAAGCAGGATTAGTTTAAGAGTAAACATAATTAACTTTCATGTAGATTAAATCTACACTGTGAATGGGAAATTAGACCGGGACGGAAAGCTTTGGCTATTTCTGCATGAAGTGATTTTTTTGCAATTCAGCGGTGAAAGCGTGTCTATTTTTATCTTGGTACGTTATGAATGTTGAGTACATTTCACGGGTCCTGCAAATCTCCCAAACGAAATTTTCCTTCCTTCTAAGCCTGGTGTTGCCTAATTAGTTGCTGCAGCTGCATCGCTTACTCATCACCCACATGCTCCTCAGGGCTTTTGTTGTAAGGCTCTATTCAAGAGTGGGTATGGGCCAGAGTGGGCTGTTTTTAGCCTCCTCTCTCATCACTGCGTTGACGTGGAAGAAACAGCCTTGATCCCAAGTCCCCGTCCTGCCTCAGCCCAATCGTGGCCTGTAGAACCCTCTGTCCTAGATGATCTTGAGCATAAGGAAGTCTGGACAGCAACAGAAAAGATCTTTTTAAATTCCTGTAGATGAGGTGGAGTGGTCAACACAGCCTAGAGAACAGGGGTAGCCTTCTGATAACCACCAACTTCACCTGCCTACCCTGGGCCAATGCTCCAGAAAGATCTGGGGTGATAGCCTCCCGACTCCTGTTCTTAAAATTGCTCGCAGAGCCAGGCATGATGGCACACATCTGTAATACCAGTACTCAGGAGGCTGAGGCAGGAGGATCACTGTAAGTTTGAGGCCAGCCTGGACTACATAGTGAGACCCTCTCTCAAAAAAATACAAAATATTCTGCAGAACCCTTGAGCAAAGCTTCTTCCTCATTCCTGCTTCTGGCTGATAACCTCATTGGCCAGAATTCCTTAGCTTTAGCCACTGGCTGCCCAGTCTAAGTCCAGTTCTTCCTGGGAAGAAGTTATCCAAAATAAAGGCTTTATGTTGTGTCACCCCACAACTGAAAAATTATTTTTTATATGTGTCCATTGGAAGGAATTAGAAAAGCTCTGGTGGCCGGGATTCAGTGCCATCCAGGGTGCCACACTACTGCATAGCAAATGACAAATGGAACATGTGCCTTTGTCCATGAAAGGCCAGTTAGTGCAACACGAATAAACTGCCTAGAAATTTAGGGAAGAATAACAGCCCCATGAATAATTTTGATAGTGGTATGTCTGTTATGGAAGGATAGTAGATCTCTCAGGAGTGTAATGCAATTTACCCTTATGCAGAGACGTTGGCTTGATTTTTTTAGGACATTCATACTTTTAACCTCACCAGAAGGTTCTCAACACATGATCCAGGTACCAGTGGCATTAGCAACGCCTGTAATGCAAGTTCACCTGAAATGCATATTCTCAGGTGCCACCTCAGAAACAAAGCCTCAGTAACTCTGGAGACCCAGAAATCTGCTTGAATAAGTCCGCCAGGTGATTCTGAGACATCCTAAAGATAATCTTTATAATAGACAAAATGAATCTGACTGGAGGTGGTGCTGGAACATGCATTCTTTCATTTATTTATTGTGGTACAGGGATGGAACCCAGGGCCTCGTGCCAAGCAAGTGCTCTGCTACTGAACTATACCCCCTACCCCAACACAAATATTTTTTAAAACTCTCTGCTCTGGGTCAAGCACATACTTTTCACATACTAGATTTGCTGGGTAGCTGGTCATTTGAAATGTTTTTTGAGCAGTGAGGCATCTGAGGGCATCCGAGGGTTCAAGTCCAAGGGACGTGGGATAATGCGATTTTCTGGAAGAAAGACTCCACACTGTCCCCCTTTGGCTTAGATCAAACAGCTAAGAATCTCCTCTGGACTTAGTGATTCCCTCAGTAGTCCCAAAGAACTGCAGGGGGCCCAGACTGAACTAAGTGTCTAATAAAATGCAGATGTACTCACATACACAAAGATCGGCCATCTCTTATGTGCCAGCCGCCTATAGAGCTCGGAGCTGTTTATATGGTTTTCAGTTGATCTTATACGTTACAGACTGGGGAAAAGATCAGGCAAACCCAGCTGGTTACCTGAGGCTGGTGGTGGCAGGCACAGGGAACAAATAGGGAGTTGTTGGTCAAAGACTACAAAGTTCCAGGTGGATGGGAGGAATTTGAGACCTGTTGCACAGAAGGGTGTTGATAGTCAACAATAATATACTAAACTCGGGGCTGGGGATTTAGCTCAGCGGCACAGCGCCTGCCTGGCAAGCGCAAGGTCGTGAGTTCGATTCCCGGTACTGGAAAAACACACACACACACACACACACACACACACACAATAATAATAATAATAATATACTAAATTCCAGTATCACATAGTAATAATAATAATCTGTGTATTTCAATAATGACTTTCCAATATCTCACCACAAAAATTTTAAGTAAGCAAGACCATAGATACACTAAAGGGTCTGGTTTAATTATTCTGCTTTGTACACATATATCAAAATATCACATTGTACCCTATAAAGGTACATGATTAAGATTTTTCATTTAAAATATATTTTTAATGGAAGGAAGGAAGAGAAGGAGGAAGTCATATAAGTCAGGTGATGTAACCAAAGAAGTATTGGGATAATCAGGGACCACCTTAGAGGGAAAGGTATGAGTTTGAAATTTATTCCAAAAGCAATAGGAAGCCATCAGGTGGCTTTAAAAAGTTAATACACTCTGACTGCAAAATGATCACTCCAGCTGCCATGTAGAAAGCATACAGCAGTGGGCAAGGAGACCTGGGAAGAGGAGTGGTGGCTGGGCTAGGTAACAGTGATGAGATGTTGTCAGAAGCCCAGAGGACTTCAAATATGTACAATGTGGAGTTGGAGTGAAACGGAAGTCCAGGTGACTCCACAGTTTTTGGCCTGAGCAGTTGCTACAGTGAGCTGAGATGGTGGGCTGGGGATATAGCTCAGCAGCACACGTGCCTGCTTGGCAAGTGCAAGGTCCTGAGTTCAATTCCCGGTACCACAAAAAAAAAAAAAAAACCAAACTGAGATGCTATCCATGAAGATGAAGAAAACTCAGCAGAGATTTGGACTAAGGGCAGTGTGTGCACGAAGGAAATCGATGTGTTTTGGGGACATGCTATGTTTTTTTTTATATACTGGAAATGAAGTGGGCATGTCCAGTGAGCAATAAATGAGACTGGAGTTCAGGGCAGAGAACAGAGTGAGGGAATTGAAGCGTACCTTGTCAGTGAAGGTGAGCAGGTGCAGACGGGGCTTGGAATGCTGTAGTATTGATGCCATTGGAGGCTGGTTCTATGGGGAAAATATGTGCATGTCCTCATAAAGACCTGCCAATCATCAGATTAGCCTTGTGGGAGGGGTACATCAAAGGCAAAAATCTTAATCATTCTCTTTCCCAAGGGATTTGTTGAGGTGCTAGGCAGAAATCTGACTCACTACTGATCAAAAGCACAAAATCATTCTATTTCCTTTAATTACTTTCCTTATCCTTCCCCTTCTGTTTTTAGATATTCTCTGCCCTGCTTTCTTAGATTTTGATGTCACTGAAAGAAAGTACTAGACAAGTTCTCAGCTCACTGAAATATTTACATTCATCAGATCATTCATTATACTGCTGGACGTTTACTACAAATTCCTTTTTTTGTTTGTTTGTTTTTTTTCCGGTACCGGGAATCAAACTCACTACCTTGTGCTTGCCAGGCAGGCACTGTGCCGCTGAGCTAAACCCCCAGCCCCTACTAGGAATTCCTCTGGGCTGGGTACTCACAGGAATACGAAGAGCCACCTCTCCAGACTGTTTCCTCATGATTCGCTTAGTCTTGGTGATTTTTCCCCGGAGTTCCCAGACTAAAAGAAATACGTAGTTCCATTTATTAAATGTTAGGTCCCAACACCAGATAAATGTCTTTGTCCTAATGACTTACCAGCCATTTGAAAGAAAAAATGTTCAAATTGAAAGAAAAAAAATTTAAATCTAATTCTTAAATGACCATGGTTATTTACTAATAGACTACATATACCTATTGAGCACTGCACAGCTTCTCAAACTTTGGAAAAAGGTTAGATACACCACCTTCATGTGATGTTCTATACTGATTTTTACATGGTATTTGCTTCTAATTATAACACTCAAAAAACAGCTTTATAAAGATGTTAGCTGGGCATGGTGGCATATGCTTGTAATCCCAACTCCAAAGGAGGCTGAGGCAGGAGGGTAACAAGTTTAAGGCCAGCTTGGGACCCTTTGCAAGACCCTGTCTCAAAATAAAAAACAGAGGGCTGGGGATTTAGCTCAGGAGCACAGCGCCTGCGTGGCAAGTGCAAGGTCGTGAGTTCGATTCCGAGTACCAGAAAAAAACAAAACCAAAAAAATAAATAAATAAAAATAGAAGGGACTGGGGTTGTAGTTCAGTAGTAGAGCACACCTGGGTTCAATCAGTAGTACCATAAAAAATAAGTAAATAAACAAACAAGATAAAATGTTATAGCCAGGCGTGGTGGCGCACACCTGTAATCCCAGCACTTGAGAGGCTGAGGCAGGAGGATCATTATGAGTTCAAGCCCAGCCTGGGCTACACAGTGAGCTCAAGGCCAGCCTGAACTGCATAGTGAGACCCTGTCTCAAAAAGACAAAAACAAAAAAAAATGTTACAAAAGGAGTATAGTTTTATTTTGTTTTTAAGGAATATAGGTCAACCTAATGTTGAAATTTAAATGATCCTGAACTGGGTGCTCACGCAATGTCTTCTGGATGTTGAATATTGCTGTGTTTCCCTTGAAATTTCAAACTATCCGATAGCACTGTAAATGCAGTTGAGTGTCTCAGCCCATAGCTTGGGAACCAAGAACATATTTTCTTATTTAATCTTATATTTATTTGTTCTGTTTATCCTATAAATAACTAATTATTCATCAGCTACTATATGCTATTTTTGGTAAATCCTAAAGCACAAAAATAAACCAAATGAATCTCATCAATGTAGAAAAAGAAGATACGTTGCTACATATCTATAAATACAATGGGTATACTACACTGCTATAAAATGGGTGTCACTGAGGTATAAAGACACTTAAAGGAGAAGGTTTTATGAAATCAAATATTTGGGGGCTGGGGATTTAGCTCAGCGGCACAGTGCCTGCCTGGCAAGAGTGAGGTCATGAGTTCAATTCCCAGTATTGGAAAAAAAAAAATTTTGGCCAAATCATAGATCATTCAGAGTATAATTCTTTCAGAATTTTTCTGTTACTTTTCACTGCAAAGTTGGAGGTTAAAGAAGAGATTTTATTGTTGTTCTAAAACCAAAACATTTATTAACTGTACTCAGATATCCTGCCACCTAGACATGTTAGGGTATGTTTTCCCCCTTTTCTTGCCATTTGTTTGGATTTTTTTGTTTAGGGTTGAATATTAATCAGTGTTTTCCAGAGAAACAGAACCAATAGGCTACTGGATGGATGGATGGATGGACAGACAGCTGGACAGACAAAAAGACAGACAAGGTTTACTATAGGAATTATCTTGTGAAATTATGGTAGTTGAGAATTCCCATGATATGTCAAGCAAGCTAGAGAACTAGGAAAGTTAGTAGCATAGATTAGTCTAAGCCGGTAGGCCTGGAATTGGGGGACCAGTGGTATAACTCTTAGTGCGAGGTGAAAGGACTAAAAAGCTGGGAAGGCCACTGGTATAAGTCTCAGAGTCTGAAAGCCTGAGAGGTTGGAGTTCTGATATCCAAAGGCAAGAGAAGAAGGATGCCCTAGTTCTGAAAGAGATAGTGAGTTCACCTTCCTTGGACTTTTCTTGTACATGGCTCTCCATAGATTGAATGCGCTCACCTATGTTGGTCAAGGACGGATCTTTCTTAGTCCACTGATTCAAATGTCAGTCTCTTCCAGAAACAGCCTCATAGGCATAACCAGAAATGCTTTCTTTACCAGCTATTTGGATGGCCTTAGCCAATTAAATTCACACCTAAAAGTCACCATTCCAGGTCTTCAGAATTTTTATTAACTTTATTTTGCCACATGTTTATCATTAAAGCTTCTTTGAGTCATTAATTTCAAAACAGTTATTATTCAGTTTATATCCTTATTTATGGCTGAGCATGGTGGCACACACCTGTAATCCCAGCACTTGGGAGGTTGAGCCAGGCAGGATTGCATGAGTTCAAGGCCAGCCTGGGCTACTTACGCAAGTTCAAAACCAGCCGTAACTGCATAGAGAAACCCTATCTCAAAAGACAAAAATAAATAAATAAATAAATAAATACTGATTTAATTTAGAGCAATTTAAATGAAATTAGTTTAAGAGATTTCTCTTGTATTTAAATCATAATCTAATCCAATGGGAAGTTATTTGCTCATAAAATAGGTAGAGCAAATATGTCTTCTGGACAAGTTTCACTTCACTCCAGCCACTCTATAGTACTTGGAAGTTTATTACTGTTAGGGTAGCCTTAGTCCTGGAAATCTGTTTTTCCTCGAACAGGAATACTTGATCAGTTGTTTTCTTTTCAGATCCTAAAGTTATGAAACTGGGCTGGGGATATAGCTCAGTGGCATAAGTGCCTGCCTGGCAGGTACAAGTGCTGAGTTCGATTCCTGCTACAAAAAAAAAAAAAATAGCTAAAGTTATGAAACTGATTTCCTTGCCCCCCTGGACTGTGTTTTTGATGTTATGGGTCTCATCAGTCAAATTAAATATTTCCATCTGGCACCAGTGTCCAAGGTGGATTTCTGGAGAGCCTAAGGAAACGTGTCTCCGGGCTTCTCACATTCGCAGGTGCTGGGATGCTGGAGTAAAGTGTTCTAAGAGGGGAAGGGAAACCAAGTTAACAGTAAGAAACATTTCTAGATAAGCACCTCTAAAGAGATGTCTAAAGAAAGAGATCTGACTCTCCAAGCCTCTAGGAATTTACTATGGATTTCTTTAAATACCAAGTAAATGTATTTCTGTGCCTAAATTTGGATTAATTATGTCATGTTTTCTTTAAAGGGGCCCTGAGAGCTATCTAAGCTTCCAAACCCCTCACATATAGATCAGTCCTAACCGGCATAGTTTAATCTGATGACTGTTTCTAAATTCAAACTTCATTTTTTTCTTTAGATAATTTTTGAGGCTACTCGAGGAGTGTCAATAAGAAGTGATATTGCCATTGATGATGTTAAATTTCAGGCAGGACCCTGTGCAGGTAAATAATATTTTTTTCCAATTATATATGCTTGATTGAGAAAGATTTTGCCATGTAGTGTCAAATTACAGGAATGTAAATTGAATACATCTTGTGTAATAAAAAGAGAAAACACTTTATTATCTGTCTTTCCTAACAGAAATGGAAGATACAGCTCAACAATCATCAGGATATTCTGAGGATTTAAATGAAATTGAGTATTAAGAAATGATCTAAATTGGATTAACTAAACAAAAGCTATACCTCTCTTCAATCAAAATGAAAACAAATGAATACTGGACAGTCTGAATCATAAGTTATAAAATGATTTCACAGCACCCCTTTTCATTACTTTTGCAAAAAATACTGACTCAGGGCTTTTTTTGCATTTGACAACTGTTACTAGACGTACAGGCTGATGGTTTTACATAGATCTTCATTTTGGTACCACTTGAAAATACAAATGCACTATATTGTAGGCATTTTAAAGCACACAAATAAAGGGCACAATCAAAATGAATGTGCTCATTTTATCTGCATTCAGTGAATGTACTGGGAGAAGAATAGGTTTTGTGGGGCTTTTTAAAATTTCAAGTATTATAAATAATTTTAAATAAACAATGTGGAGTGTCAGTAGTATCGTGAAGAATGAATGCAGTTTTCATTGTAACTAGTTAGTCTGGAAAAATAAAGTTTTATTTTCTATGTTTTATTCATAGAAATGGAGTATTAATTTTTAATCCTTTCACCATATGTGATAATAAAGGATCTTTCATGCAGTCCAAGGGTAAGTCAGTATTAATTAATGCTGTATTACAAAGCAATGCTACCTTCTTCATTCTCCCTTTGAACTACTTTTGAAGTCACAAGGAGCACATGAATAGAAATTGCACTCTTTTTTATAAAGCAAGCTTGAAAATGTTTATACACACATACCCAATATTTTTTATAAACTTATTAAACAACTTGACTAATTTTTACATAAATATTTTGGTAAGGTTGTTAGTGATATGACTTCAACCAGATATGCTAAACTACTGCTTTTTAGTTTTTAGAGAATTATATCTATTTATGTATATTTGCATATCCAAATGGCTATTGTGAAATGATAAAATTATCTAATAAAAGATAATTTGAAAAATTATTCACGAGTAGTTATTTCTCCATTAGATGTCTTTATCAGAATATTGTCTTCAAGTAATTGCAGAAGCCCGTTATTCTCATGTAGTTGAGAGTTTGCCACTACAAGAGAGTTAAATCCCATACCTGAATCTGTTCAGAGCATTATACTTCTTTGAATGCTACATTACTCAGAAAACAAAAAAATGCTCAACTAATTGGATAAATGTCCTGAAGTTTGTGGAGAAAAAATAAATTCATTTTATAATAAAACAGAATTGTATTAGATCCTTCCCTCTTGTGACGATTACCCACAGTAGGGAAATTCCTAGGGAGAGTTGCAACTTTGAGGAAGAGTTCAAGATATTGACCGATTCAACTACATATTAAGGAGCATATTTTCCCTAATGTGTTCTTTCTACCCCAGAGCTATAATTATATTTGCTGAATAAAGAAAGGAATCCTGTCTCTCCAGGACTAACATGTGAATGTGGGTGCCTAGTAAGGTACAGTGATTGCTGATAAATGGAATCATTCAGTAGCCCCTGTGGTGATGACATAAATCCATAGCAATATAGCTAACATTGGTTGAATACTTACTATTTTCTGATATTATACAAAGAGCTTTACATAAATTTGCTCATTTAATCCTGACAACAGCTCATGAAGTAGATTCTACTGATAGTTTCATTTTTTTTTTTTTTTTTTTTTTGGTTTTGATTTTTTTCCGGTACAGGGAATCGAATCCACAACCTTGTGCTTGCCAGGCAGGCACTGTGCCGCTGAGCTAAATCCCCAGCCCATGATAGTTTCATTTTAGAAATAGGGAAACTAAATCTGTCCAGGATCAATGGATCAATGGCCAGGGCAGGGCTTCACCCTGAATCTGTTGCATTGCCAAACCTGTGTTCTAATCCTTAGGAGGTGAGCTCCTGAATCTGCTAGCCCTCCTCCCAGTCTCATCTGTAGGATCAATTTTAAATCTAGCCAAAGCTTCCAAGATTCCTTCTTTCTGAGGGGATTTATTGGCTATCAAATTCCTCCAAATTTTTCCAAACCAGGAATACTACACCAGCTTTGGTAATTGGGGAAAAAAATGGAATGAGATGCTGAGTTTTATTAACTTAGGGCAGAAAGGAAAGAGATAATTATTACCAGCCGTTGCTAAGAAACAACCTGACATTCCTATAAGAGCAAAAACGAGATAAAAAGTGAGCTGATTAACTGACATTCCTTCATATGCTCCTTCTGCAGGATTTAATTTTCTTGGAGCTTCTGTTCCTCTCCAGATTGCCATTGGCATTATTTTTTAACTGTATTTCACCTGGATGAAAATATAGACAGATGTTACACATAGAATAATTTTATCAGGTTTGGGAATGCCCAAGGGAAAGGCATATTGGTTAAGAGTTACTACTTAGCAACTTAAACCCAGTATTTGCTTTTATCACAACTCTCAGGAGCACCTAAACACCCAAGCACCTCAAGTAGAAACCACCTTCTCACACAGATTGCTTTTTCTCTTATAATTTTCAGTCTGTGGTAGAAATCATTTATGCACAGAAGGAAGGGAAGGAGAAGATACTGAGAAAAAGATGTACTTCTGATGCAGGATCAGGTGTGACGTAGAAGAAAAGGTTCAGAAGAAAATTTCCTGGGAAATCCATATTTCAGGCATTTCAAGGAGCATAGTGGTTACAAAGATGCTCACAGAAGTGTGAGGGAAATAGACATATAAATTGTAAGGCTCAGTTTGGACGTGACTCTCCCAATACCCAACCTGTCTGCAAGCAGAGGCATTGCTCTCAGCTCAATACTGGTGCCTTTGGCAAACATGGGATGTTGTAAAAGATATAAGATGGAATATGGAATCTAAGATGAAACCATGGGGGCTGGGGATTTAGCTCAGGGGCACAGCACCTGCCTGGCAAGCACAAGGTTGTGAGTTCAATTCCTGGTACCAGAAAAAAGCCCCAAAAAAAAAAAAAAAAAAAAATGAAAACATGACATCTAGACACCTAAGCATGCACATGCCTCAAGGACTTTGCCCACTGAGGCACAAAACTTTCAAAGAACTTTGACCACTGAGGTTTATTAAGATCTTCCCACCTAATGTCCTTTGCCTTCTTTCAAACCCTATAAAAAAAGCCTGCTTCTCTTTGCTCCCTACAGATAGCCTTTAAACCCTCTGTCTGCCTGTGCCCAGGCGCAATAAATTCCACACCATGTTGCCTTTACACAAACCTGGTGATCTCGGCTGGTCTTCGCCTTGCACTGTTCCTTACATGAATTAGCAACACACTTCAGAGCACTAAGCACAATGTGTAGTACAGGGTAGCACAGGAAGGCCTGGAAAGCCTGACCTAGGAGGGGAGGGCAAATCTGGAGAAGGCAGTAAGGTTCAGCAGAGGCCCATTACTCAGAGGTGGGGACTCTTGTTTTCTTCTTACTCTCTGACAGCTAAGATTTGGATGCCCTGATTTCTCATTCTCATGCGGGGAACATGTTTCCCATAGAACTTAACCAGAACTGGAAAAACAGTGTTCATAATTGGTGATTCTAATGTTCCTGCATTTCATCATGTGGACTGCTCCAAAGAGTTCATAAAGAATATTAAGTGCAGTTTCTGGATTTGGGCTTTCTCTGTTTAAATTCTGGCCCTATCACTTACAAGCTTTGTTACTGAAAGGAGTCATTTATAGCTTCTGTGACTCTGTCCTAGTGTGCAAAATAGGAAACAGATCTCTTAAAATTGCCATAAAGATTAAATGAGAGTGACACATCTAAGTACTTGCAACAGTCTCCACATACAAAACTCACTCTAGTTTATATTATAAGGTCTCGGCGAAATCTCAGATAAATACCAGTTATTTTTTATGTATTCCTTTTCTAAAAAGGAATTGTGAGTTTATAGTGCCATCTTAAGGATAAAGCAACCATATAATCTTGTCATTTCATCATCCTTTTCACTATTACTAAGCAGTGTAAGACTCATTTTAACCAAGATCTGGGCAGTGACCGACCCCCTGCCTCCTTGTTCCTCCCACTCGGCTGTTTGCCATTATTAATGACTCTTCCGCACCCCATGCCTACCTCCCCCAAGCACAATTTATCATGCTAACCCTAACCTCTTGGTTATATAGCCATTTTCTCAAAAATGGTCTACTGTTGGGGACCAGGCTACGTGATAGATTAATGGGGGTCAAACTACAGGTCCCCACAGTCTCGAGGCAGACAGACGTGGACTTGCTTCAGGAATAGGGAGGTTTTTTCAGAAGGCTGCAGGCTTCCTACCTGAGTGGGATTTAATTGTAATCCCCTAACCCCAGCTCTTGAGGCAGGATAACATCTGCAGAGGACAACACAAAGAAAGGTGTGGGGAAGGATGTTAACTTGTCTCCTTTGTGATGCCAAACTTGTTCCTTCTCCTACTACCTCTTTCTTACATTGCTGGCCCAGGAAAATGATACCACACGCCCCCAGCACTGCTCACTGGCTAATGAAAGAAGTGGGCCGGCCAGCGAGGTCTTTGTCTTTGCCCAATCTGAAGCACTGATCTCCCGGTCACCTGAACCGGCAAATTTCTCTTTGTCTTTCTTTATCACGCACCATCTCCCCCTGGCAAGCCACCAAGGGTCCGATCAGCCCCAAGTAGCCCCTTATTCAGATTAAACAGTCCTGAAATGTTAAAACAACAACATCGACAATGTAGTAGTCTGTAAAAAAGCAGGTAGATGTTTCTTGGTTTTTTTTTTCCCGGTACCGGGAATCGAACTCACAACCTTGCGCTTGCCAGGCAGGCGCTGTGCCGCTGAACTAAATCCCCAGCCCCCAAAGCAGGTAGATGTTAAAAGAAAGCAAATAAAATTTGAGAGCACACACACACACACACACACACACACACACACATGCACACAAGGCAAAGAGAAACAGCCAATTAGGATATCTAATAGAGATAACTGGCAGACTGGAAAAAAGGTAATAACTGTTAGGTCCTTTACATTGTACCCTACCCAACTTAAAAAAAACTCCACAACCAGTCTGTTCAAAGAGAAAGCCCCTCACTCAGCTTGAGAGACTAACGTAAATCTGTTTATCAGGATGGCTCCCAGGCCTAGTTCTCAGGCTTACAGGAAACCTCGAAGGTCATGCTGTAAATCAGCAACATGCCAGTGTCCTCCTGTACTTCCCTCCCCCAGAGGGACTGCCCTCACCAATCACGCCTGAAAAACTTAAATTTTCCACTTTCCTCAGTTGACTTTCCCCTACCACATCTAAAGTAACCTATAAAGTAGGCTCCCTTTCTTTATTCAGTGCCAAGGGCTTTTTCGCCCTTGGCCAGGTTGCACTCAGCCTAAAATAAAGATATTGCTATTTGCTTCAATCTTGCCTGTCCTGGTGGTCTCATTTGCTACTCAGGATCTAACCTGGCAATAACCAAAATGCAGTACAAGGGATAAAGAAATAAGAAATATTAAGAAAAAGAGAGAGTGAATGAGAGATCTAATTTATTAAAATATGAGCTCTAGAAAGGAGAGAGGTACTATTCGAAGAGAGATTATGCAATACTATTTCAGAATTAATCATAGATAAAGAATTAAGATCATGAAGTCCAATTAATTCTAGGTGATACAAATAAAAATCAGTCTAGACTTAGAAACATCATTATAAAAGTATAGAATACCAAAAACAAACAGATTTTAAATGTAACCAGGATGAAAAGATAAATGAGCTACAAAAAAAAGAAAATTAAACAAAATCAATTCATCAATAATGAAGTATTGATACAGGATCATAAAAACTCCCAACCTGAATGATATCTGGGACAAGTTCATGTTCTTTAAAATGAAAGAATGAATTTTAGGAACAACGGAGGTTAAGAGCAAAATATATTTATTGAGGGAAAGAAAGCTTCTGTCCAAGAGAGTGATAGAAGCGGGGCCCGAGTGGGTTACCCAAGACTCTGTCTTTTCTAGGGACTTTTAATAGAGCAAAACCACGAGGTGAGGCGGGTCCAAGGTAGGGAAAAAATGGACAAAACTATATTCAGCCAATAAGAATTGTTCAGGTAAAATTGATTAAATTGGGATCAAATGGGGAAGCCAGTCACACAAACTGGCATGAATACAAAACAGGGGCTTTTCTTGTAAGGGATTGGGTCAAGGACTTTTCAAGGTGATTGCTACCTATTTAGAATATGAATCCCTGATGTCCATCCCTAGGGAGGTATGTGGGTGTATTTGTTTAGTCTTTGGTCTTGAGATCTGGCCTGAAGCAAGCACCACCTCTCCATTTATAAGGTATCTTATCTTCCATACTGACTCCTTCCAGGGCCTGGCCCTGTCTCACTGCCTATAATATTTCTATCTAATTCAGCTGCCTATAACAGTATCAAAAGACAAAACTACAACAAATTTGAAAATTTTAATTGGTTGTACCTATGATTCTAAAATTGAGTAACACCTCATTCCATAAAATAAATGTCTGGGTGGGCTGAGCAGAAGAGTTTAGCTTTACGGGCAGAAATGGCTGATGAAAACTGAAACAGAAAATAAAATGTGAATTAGTAATTTATTTTCTTTTTTTTGAGACAGAATCTTACTCTGTACTTCAGGCTGGGTTTGAACTCATTATATAGCCCAGGCTGGCCCTGACCTCATCGTAATCCTTCTGCCTCAGCCTCCCGAGTGCTGTGAGATATGTGCCAACATGACCATCTGAATTGGTCACTTCTTTTTCTTTTTCTTTTCTTTTTGAGACAGGGTCTTGCTATACAGTTGAGGCTGGCCTTGTACTCACTATGTTGCCCAGGATGGCCCCAAACTCCTGGCAATCCTCCTGCCCCAGCCACACAAATACTAGCATTAAAGGCTTGCACCATCATATGTGGCTGAACTGATCATTTCAAAGATACTTTCCTTGAACTGCTGGGACAGGGAAACAATAATTTTAAAAAATGACTGCATGGCTAACATCGTTACTTCTGGTTTTTCTTTTCTTTCTTTGTGTGTGTGTGTGTGTGTGTGTGTGTGTGTGTTAAGAATTAAAGCACAGAGAACTTAATTATCATTTTCATTAAATTGCCCTACTTGGGAAATTTGGCTGTTAGCTCCCCCCCGCCCGATTTACCAGAAGATCAGATACCTTCATTTTGATTTGGTGATGTGAAATTTTAGTACGAGTGACTTCGTTTTCATTTTCAGTCTAGTCTTTTGGGACCTACTACAGGACAGTGGTCCAAAACAACGACCTATTCTAATTATTTAAAAGAAGGAAATAACATAATGGTCGAATAAAATCTCTAGAATACTGAGAACACTAACATCAGTTGGGAATGTCATTCCTCAAGAATGAGGACAAAATAAAGACATCAGGTAAACAAATCATATTTTCACATATGTACACATGGGTATGTGTATGTATATGTATTACTATAAATATATTTTTTTCATTTTAGCAGTCTTTAATTAAAATTGTATATAAGAGGGCTTTATTCCTGTGTCTTCTTCATTGTTTCTTTCTTCTATTTGCCCTTATCCTTTGCTACTATGTGAGATTTGGCTCTCCATTCCAGGATCTTCTGGGAGTCTTTGTCCAGTCCAAGCCTAGTGCTAACTCCCTTGCTGGGGCAAATTCCCACCTGGACCGTTGTGCCATTTGCTTTCTCCTGCTGCACCCATTCAGTGTAGATAACATACTTCTTCTTGCAGACCTAGACTACTTTGCCAATCTGTTGACCTTTATGGCGTCCTCACACAGCCTGAACCTCATCACCCTTTTGGATGGGCATGGACTGTTATATTTCCGTCTCAGCTCTTTGGAAAGAAGGAGGACATAATCTTTCTGCAAATATAGAAAGATGCATTAAAATGCCTTTTATGGTTCTTGCTTTGGTCTGAAGTCACAAAAAAGACTGAACTTCATTTTGGCCGCTGCAGCTCCAGCAATGACTGCAGAAGGAAAGAGGTCTACACATTGCTTCCGGTTCTGCAAATTCACCTATACACACATATGATACTAAAAATACCACATATCAAAATTTGTGGGATGTAGCTAAATTAATATGTAGAGAGAATATTATCACTTTAACTTAAAACAGAAAAAAAAAAAAAAAAAACAAGAAAACATTAAGCTAAGCAGCCAACTCAAAAAGCTAGGAAAAAAATGGATGAAATCTAAAAAGAATAGAAAAGAAGTGTTGGGACTCAAACAAAATGCCCCAAAGTGTGGCACTTTGGCATGATGAATACTTTGAATTAAAGAAAATGTGGAAGGCTCAGAAATGGCTTTAGAACCAAGTTTCTGAGCTGTCCTTGGGTTGCTTGTCCTTCTCTCTCCCCTTAAATTCAGGGAGGAACTTTCTCTGAAGTTCTCTTATTTACCTAAAGATAGATCCATAAAAAAGAAGTTATAAGTTTGGCATCATAGTGCACATCTTTAATTCCCGCACTGGGAAAGCTGCGACAGGAGGAATGAAAGTTTGAGAGGAGCCTGGGCTACATGGCAAGTTCCAGTTCAGCCTGAGTGAGAGATTCTGTTTCAAAAATAACCAAAACCAAAGCAAAAACATGAATCCTCTCCCCTCAAAATCTCATCAGTTGGGGAAGATTAACTCATAGGACAGGAGAAACCACATGCAGGCATGTTACTGGTTTGTGGTCCCAGGAATAATTCCTTCCAGGTTTTTGGGCTCCTGAAAAATTGAAGAAGACACACTGAAAAGGTAGTGGGGATGTACATTTATTGTGTAACAAAAAATGCTCCCCTCCCCGCTAATATACTTCAGTTTCTTAGTTGCCCAGGTAATAGTTCCTCTTGCAATTCCAGTTGCTTCTGTCTCCTAGAAACGGCTGGTCTACTGTGATTCATAGCTAGTCACTATGAGCCAATCAAAGACAGCCAAGTACTCTACCTCTGTACTTCTCCTTTGCAATCCCATAAAAACCTCCCTCCCTAAGCCTTCGGGGACTGATATTTTGGTGATGATCCTGATCAGTGCCCATGAATGTAAATAAATCTGCCTCCGAATCCTGGGTGTCATTTTGGTGTTTCTGTTTGCTGTAGCAATTGAAGGTTGAAGCGACATACACTCAGCAGAGTAAGAACAGGCCAGTGAACAGGCTCACAGCAGCCCCGAGGCTAACAGGGGTCTTCTGTATCAAGAATTGACTTCTCCCTCAGCAAATAAGGCATTTTGGACCGTTGTCGTATCAAAAACTCACTTGGTCTCCAGATACGAACTGCCCTATCAAAGACTTGCTTGGTTTTGTCCCAGGTGTAAGTGAAGAATTGAAAATAGCACATTTCCGATTGATCCCACGCATGTTCTGCTCATGTACCCTGGATTTCATGACTTTGACAGGTTATCCTCATTTTATTAACCAGCTTTCCCCAGCTCTGTTCTCCTACCTCAGTTCCCCCTGAGACACATAATCCTCATAATTCTTTATGGTGTGCTGAGGGAGTGGAGGCTTTTAGCTTCAAGCAGCTGCTTCCTGCTGAAAGAGGCTGTAGGCCCTACCTACTGGGGATTATGTGCTCTGTGACTACTTTGGAATATTGGGGTTTCACAGCTGGGCTGGAAGGAACCTTTCAGAAGACAATGAGAAAAGAATTAGTGCCTGTATGTCAAGAAGTGCTGAGCTACCTGTTCCGTGGAAGAATGCTTGGTGGATTTGTCAGGAGAGTCATGGACTGTAGTGTGGATCATCACTGGCAGCCTTGAATGGATAAACTTGAATATCAGGCTGAGGAGGCAGAGGCCAAATATAAAAAAGAGCAGGCCAGACTATTTCCTGCTCTTTCTTAAGAAGTGGACTAGGACAGATCCAGCAACTAGAGACATTATTTTTCTGTTCTATTATTTGGGAGTGTTTTCTTTTTTTTTTTTTTGGTTTTTCTCCAGTACCGGGAACCGAACTCACGACCTTGCACTTGCCAGGCAGGCGCTTTGCCACTGAGCTAAATCCCCAGCCCCTTGGGAGCATTTTCTAAGGAGGTTAATTTCCATGCCTCCTATGGGGAAGAAAGCATGGTGAAGAGGGATGTTAGATAAACTACCAAGAGCCTGAGAGCCATGGCTGTAGCAAGATTACACACGTTATGAATCTAATTCAAAGCAGGAGTCCCAAAACAGGTGCCCACTTAAGCCACGGTGGATCAGGAATCATTAGTGACTCTATTTATCTATACCTGGAGCAGTACTGGAGTCTTGGTTTTTTGACAAGGAGCCTCAGATCTTCCAGGGATCCACAAGAGTAGCTTTCTTCTTCTGGTGGTTCTTTTCTTCAGATTGTTCAAGTGGGGCTGACCTTATCCTAGCAAGGTGAATCCAGCTATCTATCTCTACCTCATTTACTGCAATAGGTGTGGCAAGGATCCCTAAAAAGGGACCCTTTCATTTTGGTTTTAACTGGTCTACAGGAATCCATTCTTGCTAAGTGTTAATGAGCACTTGGTCTTGGGGGCAATAGTAGGTGTTCCCCCAGGCCAGGAGCTGGAAGGACTTTGTCTTCATACAGCTGTATACCTTGTTGTACTTGACCCAGATTAATAAGATGCTGTAAAAATCTTGTGACCTCTGGGTCCTCTACCATATAGGAAAAAGGCCTCCCACATAGCATCTCAAATGGACTCATATTTAGCCTGGTTTGCAGGGTGTTCCAAGTCTTTGTGAAGACTAGTGGCAACAATTGGAGCCAGGACTTCAAAATTTCTTGGCAAAATTTTGCCAGAGTTCACTTTAGGGTCTGGCTGGTTCTCTCGGCCTTTTGAGAGCACTGAGGTCTTCATGCAGAATGGAGATAGAACTTTACTCCTAAAGCCTTTGCCAGAATTTGAGAACTGACCCCAATTTTACTAGTAAATCTCTTCCTAGTAAGGGAGTAGAATGCCGTGAGACAGTTAAAAACTCAGGGCTAAGATGTTGACCTTCAAATTGACATGTAAGAGTAGGAGTAAGCTGGGCATGCTGGAGTACGCCTATAATCGAGTACTTGGGAGGCTGAGGCAGAAGGATTGGTGCAAATTGAAGGCCAGCCTGGGGCTAAATAGTGAGTTCAAGGCCAACCTGAAGTACATAGTGAGATCCTGTCTCAAAAAACAGAAACAACATAGAAAAGTAGGAGTAAAGAAGCCCTGACTAGGGCTCCCCTCAAGCCTCATTATGGCTATAGATCTAGAAGGGGGTTTTGCCAGAGAAGAGAGTAAGCCACCACCGTATCGAAGAGGAACTGAACTTGCTTGCTCATGACACCCAGGGTCTCCTGGGATTCCTTACAGGAGCTGGGGGTGTCGGTGGACAGAGCATTTCAGTTGGCCCCAGCCCCTTCAGTCCTCTTTGTCGGAGTTGGAGGGAAGGGTATTCGCTGGCCTAGCCTCTCACTGGGAGTGGGGACCGTTAGTCCTCGAGTGCCATGGGTCAGGCACACTGGCCACCTGACACACAGGGCAGGCCCAGCCAGTGGCTACTACAGCTGCATGTCCAGTGTCCAGTGTCCTTGCATTTAGAGCAGGAACTCTTCCTTTGATTGGCCCCAGAGGACTTGGGAATGTACTTGAGGCATTGGCAATTGTGACAACCATAATTTGGCCTGCCTTTTTCTAGATTCCTCTCTTTGTCATTCTCCTGCAGATCCTGATTACTGTTTGTTTGGTTTTGTTGTTGTTGTTTTGTGTTGTTTTTTATTTTTAAATTTTATTTATTTATTTGTTTTTTGTTTTTTGTTTTTGTTTTTTTTGGTTTTTCTCCGGTACCGGGAACCGAACTCACGACCTTGTGCTTGCCAGGCAGGCGCTTTTGCCGTTGAGCTAAATCCCCAGCCCCCTATTTGTTTGTTTTGAGACAGAGTCTCACTCTGTCATTCAGGCTAGCCCTGAACTCACTATGTCGCCAAGGCTGGCCTCCAATTCCCAGTGCTCCTTCTGCCCCAGCCTCCTGTATGCTGGGGTTAGAGGCATGCACCACCATGCCTAGCTCTTACCTTTTCATAATTGATAGGTTCCTTAATGCATCTTTTTATTCCCAAGATAAGAGCAGTCATCTTTTAGACCTCTTGTTTCTAAATTACTTGGAGAGGGTGGGACTGATTTACTCACTGAAGGACTGGGAGGGGAATGTTGAGAACTCCAAGGATGGTTTCTTTCATTAAACGAGTGAGAGAGACCTGTACCCACCCCCCAAGACACAAGTGGGAGTTTGAGGGTAGGATCATCAGTGCTATCAAACTCTGCGTTGGGACCTTCTTTTTTTTGTAAATTTATTTTAAAAATAAAAGAAGGAAAACATCAACAAACAGACGTCCATTTACTAGCATAAGAACAATACAAACAATACAGAGTTACAGATAAAGTGGTAGGAAATTAACAATAGTTGTTGTATTACGTATTGATATCTTCAAAGTAGTTTCTCAGGAAAACAAATAGAGATGTGCAAGATTGATCAAACAAGTAATCATTAACTAGGGACCTTCTTTAAGTATCATATCTCCTGGGCCTTTGCGGAAGGATGGTTTCTGATAAAGAGCTATAAAAGGCTGAACTAATGGATTTCAGAACACTTTCTTTGCGCTTTCCAGAACAGATTTAAGTGAAGAATAGCACTGTAATTTACACTTCTATTCTGTATTCATTTTCAGCATCTCCTAGTTCATACAGCAGCCTAATAGTAAGATTGGCAGGGTGTTTATCATGGTGCATTGTGGGACCTATGGAGAGAGAATATTGGTCTAGGGTTCTCATTTATTTGTCTGTCTATCTGTGTGTTCGTTTCTTGAGATAGGGTCTTGCTATGTAGTCCAGGTCAATCTTGAACTCACTATGTAGCCCAGCCTGGCATCAAGCTCATAGCAATCTTCCTGCCTCAGCCTCCCAGGTGCTTGGACTATAGGCATGTACCACTATGCCTGGCTAGGTCTGGGGTTCTTCTGAGGGCATCCCTACAGAAGGGTGGAGACCGTGGAGCCCTGGGGCATCCCCCATGAAATTCAAATTGCACAGTGCCTTTTCCGTAGTCTACAGCCCACTATGATTCCTTAAAGACCATGGTGGAACCCCTACTGGCTCCCTCTAACTACTTTCAAAAAACCATCCTTCCTATTTACTCCTTGGTAATTATTTTTTTTTAGGTAGTAGGGATAGAAACCTATTTTCGAGCATTTAAGAAAAAAGCCTTGGAAAGTTCCAAGTACAAAGTTAGGGCCCGTTATCTATTGACTAAAATACTCCAGCTCTACCTCCCTGTACACACAGGTGATTGAGTTGACTTCCTTGTCTGTTCTCTTTAGGCCCTCAGGCATATGTATCTAAATTACTTTAATTTCCCTTAGAAGAAACAGGAAGATCTAACCAGCTTCAGAAGAGAAGAGGGGAGGAGGCCCATATGTTCCCTATGGGCTTCCTCCATAGCTCTTATCTATAAAGGTGAGATTTCTTGGTGTCCAAGAGGACAGCTGGGAAACATGGCAGGAAAGTGAATTGGGATGGCTCCTGAAGGCTCAAGAAATGGGACCCCTACGCTGGAAGTGATAGCACATGCTTTTAATCTCAACACTGAGGAGGCTGATGCAGGAAGATTGCTGGGGGCAATTGAGGCCAGCCTGGACTGCATAGAGAAACCCTGTCTCAAAAAAGACAAAAAAAAAAGAGGAAGAAAGAGAGAGAGAAGAAGAAGAAAGAAAGAATGAAAGAAAGAAAGAAGGAAAGAAGGAAGGAAGGAAGGAAGGAAGGAAGGAAGGAAGGAAGGAAGAAAGAAAGAAAGAAAGAAAGAAAGAAAGAAAGAAAGAAAGAAAGATGTCCTCAGAAGAACCCCCCTAGTCATCTCCCAAAAGATGACTTGCTAAGGATAGAGAAAAATAAGAGGCTATCTAGGGGAAAAGTGCAAATGAGATCTTGATCATAGTGAGCACAAAAAGGGGCAGGTTGGGGTAGGTGGTTACTCAAGGAGAAAATGAGGTTAGTGATAGCCACACCCCCAAAATAGAATGAAAAAGCTGAATAAAGTATTTTTTAAATAAAGTATTGAGAGGAACAAAATGTAGATGCAAAAGAGACATATCTTCAGGTTGCATGCACATGGAACCTGCACGGTACATCATTTTCTTGCAGTTGAGTGGAACCTAAAATTGTCTGTTCCTTGACTAGGTGAGTGGCAGATGCTCTGGGGTTCTTAACCGTCTGACTCATACCCACAATGAGTGACAACACACAAAACAAAACAACGGGAAAGAGAAGAGACAAAAAGGAAAGAAAAGAAAATTTCCTCAAAAGTGAACTACCTCTTCCCGGCTGGCTCACCAAAAAATGCTACCAGTTTGTGGGGCCTGGGGGCAATTACTTCGAGGTTCTTGGGATCCTGAATAAAGAATTGGACAAGACACACAGAAAAGGTACTAGCGATGTGCATTTACTGAAGGTAGAAAATAGGTATGCTGTAGTGAGAGCAGGTCAGTGAACAGGCCACAGCAGCCATCAGGACAATGGAGGGGAGTTCTCTACCGCAGTTGGCTTCTCCCGCATGCAAACAGGCATTTGAGACAGCTGTCCTATCAAAAACTCACCTGGCCTGGTGCCAGATTAAAACTGTCCTATTGAAGACTTGCTTGGTTTTGCACCAGATGTAAATGAAGAATTGAAATAGCACTTTCAACCAGTTGTGGTGGTGCGTGCCTATGCTCAGGAGACTGAGGCAGGAGGATCACTGCAAGTTCAAGGCCAGCCTGTGCTACATACTGAGTTCAAAGCCTACCTAGACTACATAGGGAGACCGTGTCTCCAAAAAAAAGAAGGAGGAGGAGGAGGAGGAGGAGGAGGAGGAGGAGAGGGAGGGAGGGAGAGGGGAGAAGGAGAAGAAGAAGAAGAAGAAAAACAATAGCACCTTTCTGATTGGCCCCATGGACAGTGTTTGGGAACTTCAGATTCATTTTGGATTCTGTGTTCTGCTCATGGGCCGTGCAAGATTATGACTACTTGTTTGACTGGCTTTGTTCCCGCCCTAATCTACCACCTCAGAAAGACTTGGTCATAGGCTGTCACCTATGCTGAGGCCTGCTCCTAGATAACTTTTTCTGACTTTTTATCTGCATAACAAGACAGCCTTTATTCACCACACATTTCCCTTCCTCATCCCTATAAATTTCCACTTTCCCTGGGAAGCCCCAGGTCCCTATTCCTTTTGTAGTTCTGGATAGAGCTTCACTCATACAGCCCTTCTTCAAGAATCACACTTTGTGACTCCAGTGTGTATGTTTGTAATTAAAATGCAGTGGTTACAATGATTTTTCTCTTTTACTCTGTCTACCACCAGTTTATTTCATAGATGTAGCTATCAAACTTTCAGAGGCTAGAAGGTTTTTTTCTCTCCTACTGAATGAAAATATACAGAATGTAAGATAATAAAATAACAAACATCTACTAGAGAAAGAACTAATCCATGCAAGCATCTCAGGACTTAGACTAGCAAATTAAAACCAAAAGGTAGTACACAAAGGAGACCTCAGATCCCTGCCTAAGAGCTCATGATAGAGGCTTTAAACAGTCCCTGGCTTCTCTCAGATTCTGCAGTGAGAATCTACAAGCATGTTTCTGTCTTTATTTACACTTTATTGACAGTTAGATGCAGGCAGGCCTGAAGGGTCACAGGAGCTGTTACCAAGCCCAGCAAGAAGAGATGCAGCCAGGGCCTAAAGGCTTGTGTGACAAGCACTGCTGTCATAGGTGGAGGGACACTGCCACCGCCCACACCAGCCACACTCCAATCTCCTGCTAGTGCCACCCACTGGCTGATCAGAGGTCAGAAGGCAAGCGAGCCAGTCTATTGCAGGCCACAGAAATTAGGGTTCTGACCTAGCACAGTGGGGAACACCTGTAACTCCAGCTATTCAGGAGCCTGAGCCAGGAGGATTGCAAACTCAAGGCCAGCCTGGATAATCTAGTTAGACCCTGTCTCAAAATAAAAAAAATTTTTTTTTAAAGTTTTAAACGGGCAGAGCCAGGCATGGTGGTGCATGTCTCTAACCCCAGCGCTGAGGAGGCTGAGGCAGGAGGATTGTTCTGAGTTCGAGACCAGCCTGGGCTACAAAGTGAGCCCAAGGCCAGCCTGAACTGCATAGCGAGACCCTGTCTCAAAAAGACAAAAAAAAAAATAAAAATAAAAAAATATAAAGGGGCAGAAGTATAACTCAGTGGTACAGCACTGGCCTAGCACATGTGAGGCCTCAGTTTCCATCCCTGGTACAGGAAAACAAAACAAAACAAAAAATGGGCTCTGAGGTCATAAGCAGGTTGAAGAGGGATGAACAAAGGATGTAGGAGAAAAAAAATAGCAAAAGGAGAAAAACTAGCACAGAATATTTAAATTTCTTAATGATCTTTCTCATCTTACAGCATTACCCAGAATCTTCAATAACAGAGATTGCGGTATCTTTCTTTTGATCTTAATGAGAATGACTCTGAAACATCTCCACTAATTACAATGCATGCTCCAAGTCTTTGATATATAGCATTTATCAAGTTAAGAAACTTCAGTCTCCTAGTTTTCTAAGGGCTTATTACAAATAGATATTGAACTTTGTTTCTTTTGATGTTGAGATAATGATTTCCCCCTCTAATCCATTAGTACTTGAATTGATGGATGCATTTTCTTTTTTCTTAGAATAATTTTTCTGTGAAACGTAACTGTAAAAAAATAAACAAAAATATGTAAATCTTACTGAATAATAATGAAGTGAACACTCATATACAATCCATGGAGATATAGAACGTTGTCAACAACTTCTATGTACTACTTCACAATCAAATAATCTTTCTTCTCCCAGAGAGGGAACCACTTTCCTAAAATTCATGTCAATCACTTTTTTTTGCTTTTTCTTTTGAAGTCCTAACCCCTATAAATGTACCTAATGATATTTTGATTAATTTCACTGGCTTTAAAAATTATAGATAGGCCAGATAGTACATGACTATATTCCAGCTACCTGGGAAGCTGAGGCAGGAAGATTTCAAATTTTAGGCCAACCTAGACAATTTAGTGATACTTTCTGTAGATAAATGCATATAAATAAAATTTAAAATGGCCTGAGTTGGGTGTGTTGATTCATGCCTGTAATACCAGTACTCAAGAGGGAGAAGCAGGATTGCTGTGAGTTCACGGTCAGCCTGGGCTACATAGTGAGACCCTGTCTCAAAAAATCAAACCAAGGGGCTGGGGATTTAGCTCAGCGGCACAGCACTTGCCTGGAAAGCGCAAGGTCGTGAGTTTGATTCCCGGTACCAGAAACAAACAAACAAACAAAAAATCAAACCAAACCAAATCAAAATAAAAAAAACCCTGAAAGAACATCATTGCATTATACACTGAATGAGTTTATGCCAGTAGTTAAATCTTGGGGATGAGAACAAGACCGGGAGGGTGAAGTGTACACTAGCACAATAATTTTACCTGCATTGTTCTCATTTTTAAGAGGAGAGGACACATAGCACGTAACTTTTAAAAAGTAGATAATAGAAAAAAGTGAAAGAAATGGCGAATTGTTAACTCTTAATTCTTGATTACAGGAACAAAAACAAATGGTTATTGGCTTACATTTTATATACTTTTAAAATTTCCTAAAATATTAACAAAATACAAATTCAACTTGAATTTTAAAAAGAAATTTATGGCCACCAATGAACGTGTAGAGGTAGAATTTAAAACCAAGAATGTATGGGAACATACAGCAGCATCTGAGCTGTTAAGAGGATGGAAAGTGTTTCTCTAGGTGATTTATACCAGAAGACTCATCTTATAGTTTCTGTAGTTGTTTTGGGCAATTTTATCACAGTTCTCACAATGACCACTTTCTTTCCTTTGGGAGATAACAGAGCGTGCAGAAAGACACCCAGTCTTCTCTGATCCTCCCCATCCTGCAAGGCCCAAGAGGGTCTGTCCCATCTGCAAAGTCTAGGAAGAGAAGAAGATAACACAGCATGTTAACTCTCAGGCATTATTATTCTGAAAGTGGAGGTCAATTGTGGAACAATCTAATACTGCTTTCTTGTTTATATCCTCCAAAGAGATGAAGGCCCTTTTATCCAAAGGCTCTCTATCATGACCCAATCACAAAGAGCACTTGAAACAGTGTGTGTGTGTGTGTGTGTGTGTGTGTGTGTGTGTGTGTGGTACTGGGAATCGAACTCAGTACCTCATGCTTGCCAGGCAGATGCTGCACTGCTGAGCCATATCCCCAGCCCTTGAATCCTTATATTAATTCCTGATGATTTTTAGATACTTTATGCTGGTTTTTGCATCCAAGAGATGGATATTTTAGAAAGAGGTCTACCTGGTGAGACATTGATCCACTATACAGAGATGAAATAAAAAAAAGTACTTAGAATAGTAGTGTGTGATGAATGCTGTTAATACTGTATTAACTATTACTACCAAATCTATAGCCATTAACTACAACCAACTCCAACACCAATAATACCCCAGTAAAGATGAGCAGACATTTCAATTGTTTTAAATTTTTTTCAATCAGATTTGAATGGTACATTTTAGGTATATACAATGATCACATTCATATTGAGAATTTGTACCTGTACATGATAGAATTTGTTTCTTTTTTCCCCATTCCCCTACCTTCCCTTCGACCCCTCCTCCCATCCCCATTTACAAAATGTTTGAAATTTTTGTATGATGTTTAAAGCAATTTTTTAAATTAAAGGCTGCAAAACTGAAGTATCCATAACTCTCAAATCCCTTGAGGAAGGAGCACTGGTCCTCTTTAGAACTCTTCATCCCTGTCTAGATCTTTCCTTTCATTTTTTTTTTTTTTTTGGTACTGAGAATCAAACTCATGAACTTGCGCCTGCCAGGCAGGCACTTGTGCCACTGAGCTATATCCCTGGCCCTTTCCCTTCAGTTTAGAAAATGGGGGCTGGGGATGTAGCTCAGAGGCACTATCAGGTTAAATAATCTTTAGTTATTGAGGGCTGACCAGGCCCAAAGTCTCCCAAGCGAGTGGACAGCAAAGGCTTAAATAAATGAGACAACTGAAATGATTTCAGGGCTCCAGGAGGGTCTCACTCTCTTACAGCTTTGATATTCTCTGAGTTTAGACCAAGACTTCTCTGGGTAGCCTGTATTTATTTGGTTTCCAAACAAAGGAGGGGGATAATCAAGAAAACTCGGGAATCTGGGCATAATGTATTCCAAGTAACACATTATGTTAATTTAGGAGAACTATGTTATCTCCAGGAAGGCCTTCACAGCAGGAGTGAGATGCCTGCAGCTACAGTCTCCTTTAAGTTAACTGGAGTTGGAGCCAGACGTCCTCAGCTGTGGCCTTATCTTGTCATTTGAGGTGTCACAGCTTCAACAGGCCAGTGCAGGCCTCAGCGGTGACCAGTGACTCATAGAGGTTCATTTACTGAGTCCACTGCCCATCCCCAGAGAAGGTGCCTAAGCTTCGGAAAACTCACAAGAAAACATGGAAAGCCAATTGGTTAATATTAAACACTGCTCAGAGCCACTTTGTAGTGGTCTTCAACATGGCACAGAGCCTGCCTGGCAAGCATGAGGCTGTTTGATTCCCAGTACCAAAAAAAAAAAAAGTGTTTCATCTACTCATAGGGTTATACAACTATTACTACTATCTGGTTATAGAAAATGTATGTGAGGGTTAGGTGGTGGGGCAGGATTGGTTTGAGGGCAGGTTTTAGCATCTGTCTTCTCTTCCTTTCAGGCCCTAAGACTTCAATTTTCTACTTTCTGAATTCTCCAAACGCTAAAGTAACATTCCTTTTCATTTGACATATAAACCAGAGGAGACTGGTCATGTGAACCCACGGGGGTTCTTGTTAGAAGAGGAATAGTAAACTTTCTCCATCAGAGATGCTCTCCGCAGACTTCTATTCTGTGCATCTTGCTATTCCACTTTCTTGCTATTCTGGCATCATTATCAAGAGCTTGGAGTGAAGCAAAGGGAGAAATCACTGGAGGTTGCTCTGTTCTGAATGTTTGTGTTCTCTGAAAATTTCTGTGTTGAAACTTAACTCCCAATGTGATGGTATTAGGAGGTGGGACCTCTGGGAGGTAACTGGGTCCCTAGAATGTAGTCTTCTTTACTGGAAGAGTGCTCTTGTAAGGAACCAAAGAGACTAGAGTTCTTTCCCACAACCATGTTAGCACACAGTGAGAAGGGGCTGTTTAAGAAGATACAGGCTTTTCCTGGACATCAGATATGAATATGCTTTCATCTTGAACTACTCATTCTCCAGAACTGTGAAAAATAAATTTATATTGTTCATGAATTATTCAGTCCACGGTATTTCATGATAGCAGCCCAAGAGGACTAACCCGGTGATACACTGTGTAATTAAAAAAAATACAGTGACTGTTTATGTAGCAGAAAATGCCCCCCAACCAGACTGTTAGTTGCCCTGGTAATAGTTCCTATTATAGTTCCTGTTACTTCTGTCTCCTAGAAACGGCTGCCCACAGTGATGCATAGCTGGTCACTGGGATGCACATTGTAAAAACCAATCAAAGGCTGCCAAGTACTCTACCTTCGTACCTCCCCTTTGCAACTCCATTAAAAAAACTCCCTCCCTGAGCTTTCAGGGCCTGATATCTTGGGAATGATCCCGATCAGTGCCTATTGAAGTAAAATAAATCTGCCTC